>NC_056745.1:1427186769-1427556769 GCF_019279795.1 Protopterus annectens
GCATTGATTTTCCATCCCATCTATTTTTTAAAAGGCATTTTACTCAACCAGAAGCTTATTTTTCTAGCACCTTTTTGAGATTTTTTTGATAAAATTCAACACCTGCCATCCCTCAAATCTCACCGTACATTGATTTGCATAACTTTATGTATTTATTTATTTACTTGCTATTTGTTAACTAGGTGTATGGAGTTAACCCTCTGAACCCATGACCCAGACACAGAGAGCAGTCTACAAAGCAAGACAGAATGAAATTCCACGTTCCAGCCACAGAGTAAACAGAATATAATGAGGTTGATACATAACCTTTAGTCTGCAGAAATGCAGTAATTAACACAATTGGAGCAAAAAGAAAAGCACAAATCTGTATACACTATATACAGTAGAAGAGCACACATTTGTATACACTATATACAGCTGATGTCATTCAAGATGTTATGCTATGGTTTCATTCTTCTATTTCAATCGACCCTTCTCCCTGACACAGTTGCACATGGCTTCATTATGTAGGTGAGATTGTAATTTTTTATTCTTTCATTGTCTCTAGTGTTTTTATTTCATTTGGGAGATGATTGCATATGGCAGCTCCCAGGTCGGAGAAAGCTTTTTCAACTACTACAGTTTTAAATGGTAGTCATGTAAGGGTTAAACTTGATTTGACCTACCCTTAGGGAATACATCTATTCTTTAATCAGAGACGTCTTCTTAGAGTGGGACAGTATCCTCTCTTTAGAATCTTAAATAATAAGCAGCCAAAGAAATATGTAGCTCTGCGTGTGAACGGAAGCCATTGGACATGCTTTAGTAGTTGACAGTGGCAAGCATGGGGGGAGATCTATGGTTATTTGTCAAAGACATTATCCATCGAACAGCTTTTAAGCAAATACTAACTGTAGAATGTGCTTTTTATCGTATAGGCTCATCATCATCCAAAAACAACAAGAGAGGACCACCACGAAGTATAACATGCACAGAATTTATTACAAATATAAAAATAATAAGCGCTTTCACATGCTGCCAGGCACGCTTCATCAGATTTCAAAACCCACTGAATTTCAAAATGTATATATACACCCATTACATCATGAATTAATTAATTAACACATTTAAATAGTCAATAAAGCCATCAATAAACTAGTTAACCGATTGTGACTTTCTAGTTGCTGAATCTTTCAGTTCATACAGTGTCTTCACATCATATTTAAAACTTGTTCACAATCATAAAAAGATAAGAACCCCTTTTTCTATTAATTTATCAAGTTATATTGCTATACTAATTACCTGAGCAATGATAAAAAATCAATGGTAAGTACATACATAACCATAAGATAAAATAAAATGAAATAAAATAAAATAAAAACCTCACAATAAACTATGTGAGTGTAATGTTATGTATAAAAACCACATAGTAAAATGCTGCTGTCTGCCATACATCTATCTGCGTGCCGCTAAAGCAGACTTAATACTAACAAACTGATTCAGACCTGGTTCTACATGCGCTCTTAATCTAAAAATCCAACATAATTCAACTGACTCCAAATGCTTCATTCTGTTACCACTCTACTTATTATTAATAACCATTTGTAAAACTCTAAACTTAAAGGCATGATCAGTGTAAACTGCGATATGCTTGGCTAATGCATTGAGTTGATTCATTTTCCTGATATCATATATATGGTTGTACATCCTGTCTTTTAACTTTCTGGATGTCATACCTACATAAAACGCCATGCATTTTGTGCATGTTGCCAAGTAGACAAGATTCATACTGTTGCAAGTCGCATAAAATTTAGGTGTAAATGTATACTGCAGAAAAGGGTGGGTAAAATACTGTCTATCAACAATGTAACTGCACATATTACATCTATTGCAAGGGAAAGTACCTACTCGTGGTAATTCCCTATGTGTCCCTTTTTGTTCTGTGTTTGTCCTTTCTATGCAAAGCAACCTTTTAAGGTTCTTGCTGTTCCTATATCTGAACCTTGGTGTTTCTCCTACCAAGCTAGAAATAGAGGGGTCTATAGTCAGAACATCCCAATTCCTTTTTATAACTTCAACTATTTTCTTATTGTCATTTGTGTATCTAGTTGTAAATGCTACCTTGACACGATCAGAACTATCTCTGTAATCGCTAAACACTTTCCTATGTCCACTAGGGATGGTGTGTTTTCTATGTCCATTGTAACCTAACAAGTTTAAAATCCGACCTCTTCATTGCCCTTGTCATGGTATCAGTATACCCTCTCTCCTGAAATAACATTTCCATATTATCAAGTTGTTCATGCATATCAGAGTCATTCTTGCAGATGTTAATGATCCTTCTATACTGGCGTCTTACTATGTTTGGAAATACAAACCGGGGATGCATACTACTGTAATGTAACAGTGCATTCTTCCAACATCTTTTTCTATAAAGAGAAGTTGAAACCTGTCCTGATCAATCCTTGGAAATTGTAATGTCCAAGAAGTCAATCTTATAATAAGATGACTCCATGGTAAAACTTAAGAAATCAGTTGTTGTTCCTACATAATTTACAAAACTCCTTAACATATCCATACTGTCATTCCAAACAATAAGTATGTCGTCTACAAATCATCTGTAGAGAAGTACATGTGGATAGAATGCACTGTTAAATGAAAAAGTCTTCTCCCAGAAATGCATCACCAGGTTTGCATAAGAATTTGCACATGGGGTGCCCATAGCGACACCCCATTTTTGTATATACAGTACCTCCTGAAACATAAAGACATTATTAGAGAGTACTGTATCTAATAAGGTACAAATAAGCAACTGTAATTCATTGCTAAATCCCTCTGTTGTATTCAGTATATCTCTAACAGCCTCAACCCCATAGTCATTTAGGATTGAGGTAAATAAATTCCTAACATCCAGTGTAGCCAGTATACAGGAAGAAGGGAATGCTTGTTGTGCTGTTAAACTGGTCAGCTCTTGTATCAGTTGATAGGTATCCTTCAGAATGGTAGGGATACTCCTAGTCAAAGGTCCTAATATTGTCTCTAAGTAATTAGAAATTTTCTCTGTCACCCACCCTTCACCAGCTACTATCGGGCGCATTGGGGGGGGGGTACAATATTCATGTGTACCTTTGTGTACCTTTGGTAGGCAGTTTATGTAGGGAATCAATGGAAAATCAACCATGAAATAGTTATAAAGTTCTTGAATAATCTGTCTGCACATTAATAGATCATACAGGTCATCATAGACCTTCCTTACTATTCTTGCAAAGGTATCCTGACTAATCTCAACATAAGTGTTGGTGTCACTAAGCATCATTAACATGGCATCATTATATTCACTAGTATCTAACAGCACTACACCCCCTCCTTTGTCAGCAGGTTTTATAGTCAATTCAGGATTATGTGACATATATATCAAGGACTGTTGTTCTCCCTTATTTAAATTAAAATATAAACATTTGCGTCTTGAATGCAAAAAATACGAATACAAATCTTTTTCACACATTTGTATAAAACAATCTACATTGGCAGGCAAACTAGGTGAAAAAGTACTCTTGCGTTTAAGCTTATCAACAGGCTGTGTTTCTAACTGATTTTTAGCATCAAACAACAATTTCAAAGAAATAGTCCATCCAAAAAGTCTTAAATCAGTCAGTAATTCACTGAGGTTGCTGCCTTGCGAAGGGATAAAAGAAAGTCCCTTGTTCAACAATGAATAGTCAGTTGAACTAAGTTCATAATGTGAAAAATTAAAAACTAATTGATTTAATTCCTGGTGCGTCGTCTTACCTCTGTTTCCTCCTGAAAACTTTCGTTTTCTCCGCCCCCGACTGCTTGACCTTGTTTTTGACGTTTCCCGATAGTGCATGGGAAGGGGTAAAAAATGTTCCAGGCTCCTGCCTGGAATTTTAGATCTGGCCCCCATCATGTTCGGGTCCCTTGGGGCAGTTAGAGCCTGCTGATTCGGTGGTGGAGTGGCTATTGCTTGGGAGGTACTGATTTCAAAACCTCCACTTGATGATGTCATCGCTGCGCCGGTTTCATTCACATTATCATTACTATGAGACTGATTGTCACTTAAAGAAGCAGTAGCCCTGATCAAATGTTCATTTGAATAGGTGTTCTGTGGAATTTGTGTAGATGAGCTTTCCATGACGTTGGACTGATTATTTCACGGCCAAACAAAGACGTGACCAGACGTAAAGTCTCTATAGTCACGCTGTAATTTTCTATACTTCACCTGTTGTAGCTTGTCACTGTACATTGCGACTTGGGCATACATGCTGTCAATCTTCCTCTCAAAAACTTCACCTTTATATCGTGTGCGTAGATCTTTGTTCAAAGCCTCTACTCTTGCACTCAAATCAGATTCAATAGGTGAAGAATAATCTATTAGGAGCTTCATATAGCTGTTGCTTAGATCTATATTTAGCTGCTGCCATCTTTTCAGTAGTTCCGGATGGCTATCTCCATATGTCGGCATGCAGAGCACCCGCATGCCTCGGGGGAATATATGGAAGTGTAAACTTGCCTCCGTATGTCTCCTTTGCCAAACCAGTCTTTGTAGCTTATAAAGATGATTTTCAAGCTCTCTAAGATTATTATTAAATTCATTTAGATTTTCAACAGTACCTGTAAGTGAGGATGCAAAGGAATGGTGCAGTTCCAAGTTCAGTAATGGATTAATGCCATTGGACATGCTTTAGTAGTTGACAGTGGCAAGCATGGGGGGAGGTCTATGGTTAATTGTCAAAGACATTATCCATCGAACAGCTTTTAAGCAAATACTAACTGTAGAATGATCTTTTTATCGTATAGGCTCATCATTGTAAATCAATTCATCAAATACTCATAGTTGGCTATCTATAAGGAAGTAGAACAACAGGAAGATTAGATTACTACCGGACATTCATTATGTCGGGGAGGGCTGTGACCCCCCCCCACTAATTTTATATATATATATATATATATATATATATATATATATATATATATATATACCAACTTCAAGACTGCACTTTGGTGGGGAAAGGGCAGGTTTGCTATCCTGTACTAAAGATGGCCAACTATGAGTATTTGATGAATGGATTTACAATGATCACCCTATACGACAAAAAGCACATTTGATGGTTAGTTTTAGTTTAAAAGCTGTTGAATGGATATTGTCTTTGGTGATTAACCATAGATCCATTACAGGAATTATCCGGAAAAGCAAATCTGAAAATCTTGTTCTCTGTGATTTGTATTCTTTGTGTTAAATCTGATAAGTAGAGAGTAATTACTGGTAAGCAGTGTATATAAGTTTTGGTAACAGTGCATTTTTAGCTATGGCTGCTCTACATTTGGGTGAAAGGCGATAACATGATCTTGTAGTACTGTTTTAGTTGAGATAGTACTTTGTTGTTAATTATATCAATATGTGCAGTGAATGTAAGGGAAGGGTCTAGAGACCTAGGTAGCTGCATTCAGTAATGTTGGGTATTATGTTGCTCTGGGTGTCCTTTATTTTGATTTCTAGTAGATGGGACAGTCTTGATGGTGATGCAAATAACATCACATTTGTTTTTAGGATTAATGAGAAGTTTGTTTTCATGGGTCCAAGTACAGGGATTAGAATTCTTTTGCAACTGAGATTGATGATCTGAATGATTTTTGTGTGTTGCAAGAAGTAAGACGTTATCTGCGTATAATGTGACATTTTGTGTTGGAAGATCTTCAGTGTAATCATTTATGAATAAGGATTTTGTTTGTTGTTTTTAAATTATCAGTTAGAGTTTGTGTGGCTGAAATGTAAGCATTCTTATAGTCATTAGCTAGGTCTTTGGTGGAGTTGTTTAAGGTATGGGTAGCATCTGTGATGCTATGAGTTACCTTTTTATCTCACTACAAGACTGTTTAAGCCTAGTTATACTGCTAATTTGTTTTTGTTTTAAGTATTGTGCTTTAGCTAATCCTTTGCACTGATAGTGTAAACATAAAGTACACTGTATTGTCATGCTACTGCTTATAAAGTGCCTCCTTATCTCTGCATGTTACCCAAGTTTTGGATTTCCTGAGTATTCAAACATCCCCTTATTCCATCAAAACTAAAGGCTTTGGACAAATGTTCAGTATTATTTTGTTTTTCTGTTTTTGCTAAAACCCTGTTTATAAAAGGTTGGCCCAGCTTATCTGGAACTGTACATTTGAATCTGATGTTGTCTGCTCCATCTGGATTTAAACTGTGGGACTTCAGATCTGACTTTGATCTCACACTGGGCCATTCTAAAGCCTTTAGTTCATCGTGGCTCTGCCTCCCTTACCCATAACCCCCCCTTGCTCCCCCATCAACTCCCCATATATAATTTGCCAGCCATTCATGGTCTGCACCTTGTTTTTTGGCTCAGCTTTGTGTGTTGTTTTTCTTGAGTTCCTAGTGGTGACATTTCTAATATTTCTTTTCCCTTACCCCTTAAAATAGTGTTTAATATTTTCCTGTTAGCTTTAGGTAATGTTTGAGGTAGTTTGTTAGGTTAGGTAACTTAGATCCCTTTTTTGCTTGTACCCTTCCTGCCATTTTTCTCCTGTGTTAGATTTTTCTAATTTTATTGCTGTGTGTGTGTGTGTGTGTGTGTGTGTGTGTGTGTGTGTGTGTGTGTGTGTGTGTGTGTGTGTGTGTGTGTGTGTGTGTGTGTGTGTTTTGGGTGGTAAAGATGGACAAGGGGTTTTCAGAAGTATATCTCCTGTGGGCACAAACTGCCCTCACAGGATGCATAACTCAAATGTGTTTATTGCCCTGGTCTGGAGCTTCTCAACACTGGTTGTTCTATCTGCAAGAGCTTTGGCTCTCATGCTGTTAACGAGTGCAAGGCCAAGCTCATGTTAAAAGGACTTTTGCCATTTAGCTCTTCTTCTGCTTCCAAGGCTTCTCCCTTGGATCTCAAGACTGGGTTCAAGAGCCACAACTACAAGACTCCAGGCAGTCCAAGAGGGAGCAGAAAAGGTCTTCCTCAGCCTCCACCTCTGGGATGGCTCTATTGGGTTCCCTGGGTCCAAAGGTCCCACAGTGTTTGGCCTCCAAGGGTACATCATCACAGACTTTAGTTGTGACATCTCAGAGCCAATCACCATTGGCACTGAAAGCTTCACAAAAGACATCCCTGGCACTGAGCATTCTGAAACCATTTCTGGTCAAGGGGGCACCCGTAGGCAGAGTAGATTCCTAATTTTTCTCCTTCCAGTCCTCCTCCTCCTTGCTCACTGAAGTTCTCCTTGTCTACACCCTGGCTCAGAATTTCCCCAGCTTGGATCCGTCATACAGGGTCCTTATTGCATAAACCTCTAAGTCATCATTGGTGGTCTTATCTGTCCAGTCATCAAGGTCAGTGAACAGCATCAAACAGTCTGATCTGAGACAGCTGACACAGATAAAATTAGGGCTTATCTCCTCAAGTCCAACTCAGATTCCAGAAACCTTGGCCCCTTTGGATCTGAGGTCTTTGAGGCTGGTTGAGTTTCCATCCTCCAAGTTGGATCTGGCAGCCTGGCAGTCTTCGGATCTGTCCTGTTCTTTGGTAACCATGACCCAAACTTGTTTGGGGCCATCAGCACCTTGTAGTGGTGGCATCAGGACTAGAATTGCAAAGTCAGGGTCAGTGGATCCTGCTTCAGGATCATCACTTCCTCTTGGAGCTTTGGCTTTTGACAGTTTAGCTCCATTATCAAGTTGTGGCTGGGTTCTGCCCTTCGGGCTCGGTGTTGTCTTCAGTACTCTTAGGTTCTGGGGCCCTCAGATCTGAGAGGACTACTTTAGTCTTGGCTTTCGACGTTGTGGAGAGGATGTACTCTTCTAGAGTGAAGGGTTGGATGTCTCCAACCAACACCCCGTCCCAGTTTTCATCTGTTCCTTTAACCAGTTATCAGGCATAGATGTTCCCTCTTGGAGTGTGGGAGCATTTCAAAGGGATGACAAGAGAGTTCAAGGGTCTTGGTCTTCCACAGAGGCTCTCAGCCACATCAACATTCTGAAGATGAGAGTGTTCCTACTTGCTTTGCAGGCTCTTCAGGATCTCCTCCCCAGAAGTGTGATTGCAATACAGACAGAGAAGATGTCAGTCATCTGGTATCTCAGCAAACAGGGAGGAATGCATTCTTACCATCTTTGTTGGGAGGCCATGATGGTTTGGTAGTGGGTGATCTCTCAGCAGTTTCTGGTAGAACACATATCCCAGAGGAGTCCAACATTCTTGTTGACAGCCTCAGCAGGAGCATCCTATTAACTCATAAGTGGTCCCTAAATCCGATGGTGGCAGCTCGGATTTTTCAGTGCTGGGGCACTCCATGTTTCAGCCTGTTTACATCCCCATCCAACACCAAGTGCGACAGCTATTACATCATTGTTCCCCCTCTGGGACAAGAACCCAGGGACACTCTGACATGTGCTTGACCCCTGGGTCTCCTTTACACTTATCTCCCAGTTCCCTTGATTGTGTAGTTTCTTCAGAAAGCATCCCATTGCAGAGCTTCAGTGATCCTCATTGCCCCTTTTGGCCTGACCAGGTGTGGTTTCCCTTCCTTTGGCATTTTCTGAAACACCTCCCTGGGGTGTAGGATCCCATTCTAGATCTCATTTTTCGTCCAGATGAACTGGGTTCCTCCAGTCTCCAGTCTCTCAAGTTGATGACATGGTTCCTCTAGTTCCCTTGATGGCCAGGAAGTCCAAGCTTTAGCAGGCAGTGGTTCATATATTGCCCTCTTCGCAGGAGGAATCCAGTAAAAAGGTGTATACCAGTAAATGAAAGAGATTTGTTTTGTGGGTGGAAGCTCAGGGACTTGACCCCTTCTCGGCTCCCTTGGAGTCAGTTTTGGACTTCCTAGCAGAGGTGGTCAGCTCAGGCTTTAGCTTCTCTACTATCAAACTACATTTAGTGGCCATTTTGAGCTTTTATGTCAGTTGAGATAATATGCCCTTTGCTTCTCTCAAGATTTCCAAGGCCATTCTGAGAGGTACTTTTCTTCTTCATCCACCACTATGGGATCTAGTCCCTCCCTGGGATCTTCCTTTTGTTCTTCAGGTTCTGACTGGACCCCTTTTGAACCTTCAACCTCCTCAGATTTGAATCTGTTGCCTTGGAAAACGTTTCTTTTGGTGGCGATTACCTCTTCCAAAATGGTTTAAGAATTCAAGCATTTGATTCTTCCCCTCCTTACATAATTTTCCATAAGGATAGGGGTTCTCTTCATACTAACCCTTCCTTTATACCCAAGCTAGTTTCCAAGAATAACCATAACAGCTCCATTCATCTTCCTGTATTTTTCCCCTGTTTTTCCAACAAAGGTGAATATCATTTGCTTTGTTAAGATGTACATAGGCAACTAAGATTTTATCTTGAGGATACCAAGTCTTTCAAGAAATCTAGCCAGTTGTTTGTCTCCTTTTCAAAATCCAGGTTGGGCTTACCGGTGTCTAAAGTAACTTTATCCAAGTATTTTTCAGATTGTATTTTATTTGCATATTCTCTTAAAGGCAAGACAAATCTAAAATGGCCTAAAGGTCATTCAGTTAGAGCTATAGCTACTTCCACAGCTTTTCTTTATAGAGTGCCTATGGATGATATCTGCATTGCTGCTTCTTGGTTAGGCCATCATGTTTTTGTGTAGCATTATAACTGGACATTTACTTCAGGTCCAGGGCTTCATTTGGTTCTAGTGTGTTGTGGACTATCCTTCCTTATTTCCTCCAGAGGAATTCTTGTAGCTGGGGACTCTGTCCCACAAGCTGAATGTAGACAGAACAGACAGACAGTGTTGGATACGAAAGTTATGTACTCACCATAATGAAAGCTCTGTGTTGTCTGTTTCCATCTGGTTCAGCCTTCCTGCTCTCCTGCCCCTGGCCTTCTTGTTGATTTGGTGAATCTTTCCTCTGTGATGACCAGACAGCAGAGGTTCTTTATTCTGTTCACCTACAATCTCACATTTCCCCTGTATTTGTGGAGAAAGTGGGGACTAGCTGAATATTGTACCACTGTATTTTGACTCATGGGGCAAAGTCGATCTGAGAAGTTGATGGAGGAACAGACATTTATTGGTAAAGGGCAGAGCCAAGACCATGGCCGACCTTAGGCATAGGCGAACTAGGCAACCGCCTAGGGCGCCGTACAGGCTGGCCTCATAAAGGGCGCAAAATCAAACCAACAAAAACTTTTTTATTTATTTTTTTTACTGTTTTCAGCATTGGTTGCACCCAGTGCCCGTTTGTACAGTAGCATTGCGCCCTCTCCCACTTCCGTATTTACATTGCATCCACGACTGACGACATTAGTGGCGGCTGTTGTTAACCTGTCAGCATTGATCATTTCCACTGACGGAATTTGAGGAGCTAGAGGCGGGCGCATCCATTGGCTGATATTTACTTCCTGAATTTGTTCGCAAGACTGGACAGCATGGTGTGGATCATCGGCGGCCTGGTTCCTTTCACCACGCGGATTTCGCATTTGTATTTCGTGCCCTTGTTTTGCTTCACTTGCTTCTGCTGCTTCAATTTTTTGCTTTAAGGTAAGTTGATTCGGGCAGGCGCCTCTCTCACAAGCAAGACTTAATTAATATAATGCTGTGCGGTGCCTGTGTGAAAATTGTGTTTTCCTGCTCTGGAACTGGGTGTTGGGCTTGGGATTACTAGTTAAACTTATCGTTTAGTTGTGGAACTTGTGCTGTGCATCAGTTCGCTGGCTGGTGGTCAGCAGTGTATTTTTTATTTATGTCGGTCTTGTTTGCCTGCCAGATTTTAATTTCATTTTCTTGGAAGCTAGAGGGAATTAATTTATTAGCTGCTGCCTGGATAGTGCAAACTTTGTTGCTCTAAGCAGTAATGACAAATAGTTATCTGGCCATGTTTTTTATTACAGAACTGTTTGACTGTAGGCAGGAATGTTTTTAACTTCATTCTCTTGGAAGCTACAGGGAATTAATTTGTTAGCTGCTGGATAGTGCAGACTGTGTTGCTATAAGCAGTAACGACAGTTATCTGGCCATGTTTTTTGTTACAGAACATTTTGATAACCTTCACAAAGAGTCTCATTAGATATGGTATATCTGGTACTGAGCCTGTTCTATGCTTCTGATATCTTGACTAATCTACATTATGTGAGCAAAGTTACAATCACTACATCAGACCCTCCACAATGATGCATCGGTGTATCTCACTTAATTTTCTGCACTGTTAGTTTAGGCAAGGTTTATCCATGATGCCACTGAAAACTGCACTTAATCCTACATAATGCAAGCAAATGTCCAGTCCTTAAATCACTGATTAAAAGCTACATTTCATCCCATAATTTACAGCCATTTCTGATCTGCTAATTTTAAAGGGAATTCTTTCCTGTTTTATCTGATCTCTCTTTTTTGTTACATCAAGATCCCAGATTTGCCTGCATCTGCACTGCTAAAGCATTCATTAATTTTCTTTAGCACTGTATACAACTTTTCATTTAATCAAAAATAAATAAAGAAAAATACCAGCAGAGTCAAGCACAGCCACAGACTAATAAGTCCAAGAATAAAGCCAATCCAAAACGATAAAAAGTCCACAATTTATTGCAGGAACACAAACAGGTAAGCGCTTTCGCATAGGAGCTTCATCAGACCAAAATTTCCCCCACTAGAGGTAGCAGCTTCCTTGACCTGGTCATTACTAACATGGGCGACCGTTGCTCTACACCACTAGGCAACTCCTCCCTGGTTAGATTTGACCACAACCTAATCACCTTGGAAATCCACATTCCTCCCACCTTCCACGTAGGTAACCACCATGAAAAACCTCTCCAAAGATAACTCTGGGCTCCTAAAAACAGAGGTGGCTAACTTCACAGCACCCATGCAAATGGAGAATAGTTGCATGACCACTAAATCATACACCAATGCACTGTACGAACACGTACACAAATGCATGGATCTCGCCATACCCAATAGAACTAAGAAGCTGTCCTCCTAAAAAAGGAGGCCAATCTGGTGGTCCCCTGCCATAAACAAACTCTACAACAGAAGGAGGAAACTGATGTGGAATTAGGTAAAGTCCCAAGACTGGAAAAAAACCCTTATCAGCCTGAACAAAAAGTTGAGATCCCTCATCAAATCCTCTAAAGCTAGCTATGAAAACAGAATTGCAGCATATAGTAAAGACAACCACAAGGCCTTCTATAGTTATGTAAAGAATCTCAACGGCAATATCCAGATTTGCTCTGAGCTACTGCACAATGGTACCTCCTATACCGAGCCAACAGATATTGCCAATATACTGAACCACAGATTCAGTGCCATCTTTACCCCTTCTCCCCCCCAAATGACCAATCACAATACCAGTAAATTGCCAGACACCCAGTATTACTGCTGCACAGGTTAAAACAGCACTGTCCAAGGCCAAGAATACAGCTTCTATGGGACCTAACAATATCCCTGACTGTGTTCTACATGAACTACAGAGTGAACTGGCACCTCACCTGTGTGCCCTGTTCAATCGCAGCCTCACATCAGGCTTTGTCCCTACCAAATGACGCACTGCTACAATTATCCCTCTCCACAAAGGAAGAGCGAGTACAGATTGTGGGAAATATTGCTGCATTAGCCTGATGAGTCTGATATGCAAAGCTTTGGAGCGCATCATCATGGACCTAATAAACAAGGATATAGGGAATGTCCAAACTCTGGATCCTACACAGTTTGGTTTTGTGAAGGTTAGATCATGCCTCCTCAAGTTGGTCGACTTCTTTGAGTAAGTCACCAGAGCTGTGGATGAAGGCAAGGTGGTTCATATAGCCTACCTTGATCTGGCCAAGGTATTTTGATACCATTCCTCACTCAAGAATCATAGAAAAACTCACTAAGCTAGGCATCAACCCCTATATCACTAGGTGGGTTGCAAGCTGGCTCACAGATAGAACCCACAGTGTGAAAGTAGCTGACTCCAAGTCAGTCTGCAGACCAGTCATGAATGGAGTCCCACAAGGTTCAGTCATGGGTCCTCTCCTGTTTGGTATCTAATTCTCTGAAGTCTAGGCCAACATGAAGGGACTCTGGCTGACAAAGTTTGCAGACGATTGCAAGTTGAGAGCTATTATTAACTCCCCCAAGTGATGTTGACATCCTACAGAAAGGCCTCACTTAGACTAATGACTGGTGTCAGAACCATGGCCTTAAGCTCAATGCCAAAAAATGTATTGTTATCCCCCTCGGGAAAAACACAGTTCCCTTGAATTACCACATCAATAGTAGTCCACTGAACACAGAAGGCATTATAAGAGATCTAGGAACACAGGTTGACAAGAACCTCTCTTTTGACCACCACATTGCCACTGTGGTCAGAAAATCCTATGTGGCACATCTCATTACTAAGGGTTTTGCATCCAGGAAGAAAGAAGTCATTGTCTCCCTCTACTCTTTCCTCATTAGGTCAATCATCGAGTACAATGCCCCATTTGGCATGTAACTCACTAGACACCTGCAATAACTGGAGAGGCCACAAAAGTACCTCACAAAGAGGATCCTAGGCCTTAAACACTTGTGCTATATGGACAGACTCAAAAAACTTCAACTATTCTCTGTCTAATATCGCCTACTTAGAGGCAATCTCTGCTTGACTTACAAAGCCATGTCGGACCCAGCTCTGTTAGAAATGCTGCATCTAAAGAAATTCCAATCCTTCCACACCACATGCTCCAGAGACCTCAAACTCATTACCACAATCAACAGAACATGCTGGAGGGACAGGTTTATAACCCAGAGACTGCCTATGCTATGGAATAGAGTTCCCATACATGTCAAGCAAAGCACCTCACTGGCCCACTTCAAGAGAAATCTTGATGAGTGGATGGGAAATAGATAATTCACCCCGGGGATCACTCCAGTGGCTCTACTCGACAGAGTCACTAAGAACTAAGGTCGGGTGGCATGATGCCAGGGTAATCTTATAGGCTTGGCTTGTGAAGGCTCCAGGACCATTAGCCTAGTACACACCTGTGAACCTACGAACCAAGTCTGCTTTATTGCAGAACAAAGGACTGTGTGACAGTGACATTATATAATGGTAACATTCCTTTCCTCATAAAATCATAAAATAGATGTTGCATTTTTTGCTCATTCCTTTTCAACAGAATAGCAGTAGCTTTAACCATATAGACGAATGTGAAGGCACCTCATCGAGGCTGTTCAATGAACTCAGGAATCATAGCTTTGTGTATCTATTGGCATTATTATTCATACTGTGAAGGATTTATCATATAGAAATTATTTGCAGTTAGAAGAAGATTCTGGTCATACACAAACGCATGTCATGTTACAATTGTTATATTGACATTGCATAACCTTATTAATAACAACAAGACTATAACAGCCAATAGCACATAGCTGCTTATAGTAAATAAGGCCATTCCAGAAACATTTCATTTTTTTAACATCATACAAATTTTTATGGTTTAGTAATATTTTGGGGATTAGAGGATTTTCACTTTCTGATAGAAAAGATACGAAATGTTGAACAGTTTTCATCATCATCAGTTTGTCCAGTGCTGTCTTCAACAACTCCAAGGTCAAATTTGACTGAATATCAAAATTTTAGTTTTTATTTGTGAAGATGTCTCTGTGAAGACTCAGTTTTGAATTTTTGAAGTGTGTGTGTTGAACTGAAAACACTGTACTATGAAATATATATAGAGAAGGCTTTTTAACCATTGCTTAAATATGTGAGCTTTATTTTCCTAACCAAACCTGCCAGGTTAAGCTTTCTGTAACTGTCTCATGCATGCTTATTTCCTATTGCATTTTGGAGATTTGTGTATATGAGAGAGTCTGGACATTTGTATCAGGGAGAATTGTACACGTGCAATATATTGTCACTGGACAAACTGAGGAAGGTAGGATGTCCTTCCTTGATCACTGTTACAGTATTAATTGCATAAGAGAAGCATCTGGCCAAGGATACCATACATCTGGCCAACTTACCAAAGCTCTTATTTACAATAGACGTATGACCCAAGGGTGAAAATGTGAAGTGGTACATAAGGGATGTATGGCACCAAAATTCTCAGAACATTTTTGCTACTAGCCTGTACAGTGAGACTGTTTTTGCTTTGGTTTGTCAGCCATACAGCCTGCGCTAGCTTCCACTGAAAGTGGGCAGACAAGTATCCCTGTTGGGGAATCTTCTTTTTGCCTTTGTTTTTGACTAAATATTAGTTTTTAATTGTCAAATAAGACAGATAAATGTGATTGTGGGAGGCAGATGCTCTATAAAGACAGTCAAACTAAATGGTTAGTCTGCTTAGGACATACTCATAAGTGTAAGGAGTGCTCCATTTGTCAATCACTTGTTCCCAGAATCATTAACATATGTGTGTTATGGAATGTCACACCTCTAGCAGCCTACACACATCTTGCATTCTAGAGCATTTTCTAAAAAATAAACTTAAAAAGTATATGCTAAACAAATGTAAATATTTTGTGAACAATAAAACTTATAATAGTATCTTTCAGGAAGTTATCAACCTTTGATAAGTATCATATTGTCAACAGACCCCTAAGAGTTGTTCCAGTAATCAGGGACTTGGGGACACATATAGACAGTAATCTAGCCTTTGCCCATGACATGTCTACAGTAGTGAGGAAATCATTCTATATTGTGCAACATATAAACAAAGGTATGGTATCTAGGTCCAAGGAAATCATTTTTTCACTGTATTCAGCATTCACCAGATGTGTCATTGAGTACAGTGCCCCCTTTGGTATGTACCTAACCAGGCATATCCAACAATTGGAACGCACACAGAGGTTCCGCAATTAAAGAATGCAGGGTGTGAGTAACATGTCCTATGAAGACAGCCTCAAGTTCCTATCCCTGTATTCTATCTTCTGCAGGTTGTTGAGGGGAGATCTATGCCTGGCTTACAAGACATTGTCAGACCCCACTCTGATGGACCTCCTGCATATCCACAAAACAAACAGCATCAGAATTAACCATTCTAAAGACTTAAACCTTCCCTGTGATATAAATAGGACATGCCGGAGAGACTGGTATGTATCCCAAAGACTACCTCTTCTCTGGAAAAGGCTCCTCATCCATGTGAAGCAGAGTTCCTCATTAACCCAATTCAAGTATAACTTGGACAGTTGGATGGGGAACAGGAAATCCATCCCTGGCTTGGCACCTGTCTCTCTAATGGACTCAGGCAACCTGTAAATGGTTCATCTCCCAGGCCCGTGCTTGTAAATGTTTCACCTCACAACTCCTGCTTATACTTATCAAGGGTACCAAAACTTGTCAGAGATTTGGGATGCATGGCTAGCCTTAAAAAGGTGCTTCTGTTAGTTAGCCTAGTAAACACCTATGAACCTATTACTAAAACTGCACAAATAGCAATGTTATCAGTAAGAGGTGTTCTTAACAGTGATAATAGTTACTGCATTCATAGTCTTTCCATAAGTACTGTAATATATTTTAATGCACACAAACCCCAAATTATATTTTTCTAAACTTTCATAAATTTTCTCATCTTGAAAATTATATTACCTAGACATATATTGTTAAAATATTTTTGCTAGCCAGACATTAACTTTCACATGAAAACAAGAAGTTCCTCTGTAATTGCATGTTTACTGAGATATTTGCAGAAATATGAAACATATATGTTTAATTGTATAACTATCAATGCAGTTAATACTGGAGATATCTGAACATGTGTAAATTACAGTGCAAATAGTAAAGTCAGTTTTCTTCTATAACATCTAAGGTTTCACCTAATGTCAATCAACAATTTGTAAATCACTTTGTTTTTGAAGTATTAAGAACATATGGAAATATTGCTTATTTTCATAAATACTAACAAACAACTAGCAATATTTCTAGTATAGTGTGATATAAATCAGCATTTCCAGTGATGGTATTTCACACCATACACCTCAATAAAATGTAAGTCTCAGTTATAAAAATATGAACATAAATATGAAAATATGAATAATAAGTGGCAAACAAAGATCTCCACTACAGGACAGCCTAGACTAGCAATCTTAGTTTCCTTTTGTTAATAACTTCTTGCCCTTTCTTGTTTGTTTGTGTCTTTCGGCTTTTCCCGGTTAGGGGTCGCCACAGCGGATCTCTGGTCTGCTAATGATTGGCAGTAGATTTTTACGTGCTGGCTTGCCGGGCCTAACGCACAACCTTCAACGAAGGAATGCCCATTCATGCATGTCGACACACAGAAGACGCTCTAACTGAGAATTGAACGGGCAACGTCTAACTAAGGGGTCATCGATAAATTGCTTATTTTGTACTTTTCTTTTATATTTGTCTGTGTATCTTCTAAGTTTTTCTGCTTGTGCTGCGATTTTTAGTTTATTATTTGCAATAGTACAAGATAGATCCTGATCCATTATAATACTGAGCATCACTTTTATCACATCTATCTTTCTGAGTATTTTTATTGATCTGTTCCCTCTTGTGTACTCTTCTAACAGTGACACTTCTTGTCTTAATTGCTTTATAGTTTTCTCTGTTCGATACTTCCATGATGGTATTCGATTTCTCCCCATCCTTTCCCTCACTACTTTGTGTTCTTGTGGTAGAATGTTATGTGTTATTAAATTAGCTGCACTGTAATATATCCTATTTACTTCTGTTATATCGCATAATTCTCTATAGACAGTCATAATTACTGTGTTCATTTGTTTTATCAAACATCTGACTTTTTGGGTTTTATTGACCTTTTGCAGTCTATTTCTTTCATTGATCCTAATATGTCTATTTATCTCTATTAAATCAAGCAACTCTTCCCTTAGTTTATTTCCTTCTAAACTGAGGGCACATTTTTGTTCTCCATTTCCTACTGGCATGCTATAGAGCGTTCTACTGCTTTATTATTAGCTGGTAAGTCACACAATTAAAGAAGACTACTTATCTTCCCCTCATTATCTGTTTAGAAAGTGAAATACTTAACTCACGTAGGGTAAGGTGGTCTCTGAGTCTTGACAGTCAAATATCCTTCAGCAGCTAAGAAAGAAATTCAAAAATTTGAGTCCTAAAGCTTCTCTTTTCTCATTATACCCAGATCTGAATCAACCAATCAGACACCCAATTTGACTGGGAAGAGGGAACCATTTTTGAGAGACCTGAGAGCATACCTCAAATTTTGGTCGGAAAAGAAGTTCCTGGTACCGTTTTTGAGATACATTAGGGGTCTGATCCTCCCTATTACATTCAGGCTGTTTATTTCAAGTAAACAAATGCAAGATTAAACATACCTGATCATCTGCCCATTTTGTTCCTAGAGTCCCTCAGAAGGAGTGGCATGACCTTCACATTGGATTTTTTAAAGCAATCATGTCTCTGAAGCCCTCTCAGTTCTTTTCTTCTTTAACTACTTCTTCCTCCCATCATTTGAGAGACAGTGATTCCTCTTCTGAGGAGGAAGATTCAGAATCAGAAGTAGATTCTGTGGCCTATTCCTCCCAGATCTGTTCCCCAATTGGGTTTGAATCTTAGGATGATGGCACCATGTCTCCTGACTCTCCTTTAGAAGAACTTTCCTTCTGAGACAATATTCTAAAAATAATGGAGCATTTTCACAGGGGGCGGTTAAGCAGATGTTTGTTGTACAGAAACGCTATTATGACTTGTATGTAGGAGTCCTCAAGCCTTCTGTCATGCCACCATTCTTAGAAGATTTATATGATTTCTTTGCCACAGCTTCCTTGGACCCATAATTCAGTGAATAAAAATCTGATATTTTTTTTAGGTTTTAGGCATGCATGCATTTGTTTGTTTATAAAAATCCTTCTTTAGACTCTTCAGTCATTTCTCTAGACTCTGACAAGCCCCCCCCCCCCCCAAAAGCTGCTTTTATCTCCCAGTGTCTTGCCCAATGATAAAGACAGCAAGACTATGTATTGGTAAGGAAAAAAGTGTACACTTCAGTTACACTTTCTTCCAGGCCATACACTACCAAACCCACATAATAATATATGTTTTATACATTTTGAAGACATTAATAAATTATTGCCAGACATTAAAACTTCTGTGTTGTTTTTTGTTAAATAATGCCACTTGTTTAACTAGACATTCTATTAAATGCAGTTATGATGCTGAAAATGCATCTTCTAGAGGCGCTGTTGCTGGGTCTGTTTTAAGGAGGTATTATTGACTGAGGCCACAATCTTTACCAGAGGATGCCAAGTCCAGGTTATTAGATTACCTTCTGGATAGGCGGAATCTCTTTCACCCTGCTGCTGTCACTGAAATCTTTAAAAACCTCCAGGAGAGAAGTAAAATTATACAGGATTTTTGTTCTTCTAAGACTGCACCCTTTTTGTAAGGGACAGAAACCTCAATAAAAAGGCTTTCAAGTTCTCCAAAAAGAAGGTCCATGACAAATCAAAATTTAATTTAAAAGGTACTAATGGTTTCTTTCCAGATATTTCTGCCAGTTTCCAGTTTATTTCCTTTCTGGGAATCAAAAGAGTGTCAGCATACTCAAGATTTGTCAGTCATCAACAGATTCTTAATGGTGCCACAGCTCAAAATGTTGTCTTTACAAACTCTTATTCCAGTGATCTTTCCTCATACTAGAATATAAAAGATGCATTTTTTTGATATACCCATTCACCCGGATCAGAGAAAAATGCTTGGAATTCTGTGCCTTATAAAGTTATTTTTTTCAATTCTCTG
Organism: Protopterus annectens; assembly: GCF_019279795.1. NCBI lineage: Eukaryota > Metazoa > Chordata > Ceratodontiformes > Protopteridae > Protopterus > Protopterus annectens. The sequence continues at coordinate 1,427,206,436 of NC_056745.1, forward strand.
CATTGCTCTTTGGTCTTTCTACTGCTTCAGGGGTATTCATCTAATATATAGCCCTGGTATAGCTTTCAGTAGGCTTCAGGGTATACATTTATACACCTGTTTAGATGACGTTCTACTCCAGGCCTCTTCAGGAGACAAGCTTTTTCTAAATCTTAGGATTACAGTGGACCTTTTTCTTCACATGGACTTACAACACAGGACCCAGTATTTCTGGAATGACATCTGAATACATCTCATCAGGAAGATGCACTTTCTTCCAGTCTCTCATTTCTCTGCATCTGATCTCCAAATCCATGATGCAGGATTTCTAAATTCTTTTGATCTGAGGTCTCAGTCTCCTTCATCCAAATCAAATGTATGAATGAACAAATCAATAATGTGGAACATTTTAAAACCATTACTTTTTAGGTTTAACCTGCTGTTTTATAAAATGCACAAATGGTTTTCTAACAGGCACTCTTACTATGCTGTGAGCTATTAATAGCATAAATAGTTTGATTAACAACAATTTGATATTATGACAGTTGGTTTCTATATGTAACTCCATAGGACGCCATGTAGTTTGTACTTTTCCTGGTACTACTGAAACTTTCTGAATTATTTTAATAGTAGTAAATGATGGCTGAGTAATGGTTACCTACTGATAACCTTTTCTGCATTCTTTATATTATTTGTGGTCTTTATATACCTGCTCACTTACCTCAAGCCTTGTGGTTGCTCATGGCTTAATTAAATTCCTTGAGGAGAAAATGATTTTTGTTGTCCCTCACCACAATGCTTTTTATTTCTGCTTTACCCATTATTCCTCCCTGTGCCAGACATGCATCGCCATTGGGGGAACTGCGCACACACCTTCTCACACATGTTCCCCAGGACATGATTGTGCCTCTCTATTGCTTGCTGGATAACAGTCCCCTGGCTTCTATCTGAGGTGGGGGGAGGGGTTGCCAAGTAGTGTAAAACACAAAAGCACACCCTGAGAGTAGAGAGCTAATCAGTGATCAGTTAAATCTCAACCTTTCCTCAGCTGTCTTTACAATACCCAAAACATTATTTAAACTCTTGGTGTTGGTAATTTAGACACAACTCCACACTGCTCTAGCAAGCTGGTGGTTTTACAATCTTTATTAATTTACGGCATTCTCTGCATAATCTTTCAATGACCTGTTTTAACTTTCTTATTGGCTTTTTTCATGTGTTATGTTAAATTGAAAAAGTATAGCATTAAGATATGCTGTTTTCCTTGCAGGTTTTGAATGATTGCATTATAGATGTGATGGACTTCACTAACTTTTAACACTTTTTTTTCCTGAAAACAAAATCATAATCTCACCAAAATAAATAAATGTAAACAAGCACATATGTTGTTCCTTCATGCATCCTGCTTAATATGAGGTAGTTTGTGTAGCTTCAGTTTTTTGTATTTTAGTTGGTCATCCCTTAAAGCTTAAATAATCATTACAACATAAAACCCGCATGCAGATTTACTAAGGAAACTTATTACCAAAACTCCACATATGTAACATTATTGAGAAGGAAAACTGTTAAACAAATTCTTGACTCATTAACTCAATGTATAATTGTCAGCTGTAAAGACTTTGTGACATAAAAAAGTTTTTTTTTCTGTAAGATCTTAGAAAATGTTGCTCCTGATGCATATCCAGGTAGTATAGCTCACAGAACTGCAAACACAGTTTGAAATGCCTTGTATAAAAAAGTTTCACTATCACTTAAAGGCATCCAAAACAAATCCTGTTATGAATTGTAATTAATTCAAACTCTTATGAACTAGAAGAGCCAGCTCTGCTGGTTAATCTAAAGAAAAGTAGTGTAGATTAATATGTCAGTCACTAACCATAATGTAAGACTAATTTGGCAGTGGATGAGCTTTCATTGCAAATTATACAGTAATAGTATTATGTCACAAGGCCTAGACTGGCTACCAGATGATTTTTGCAAAAGCTACAGGAGCCAAAAACACCACTAGTAATATCTTGAAAGAACTGATACTGCACGTTAGTTATCAGATCATAGTATAACAAATATACTTACTACAATACCCAGATAATCTAAAGAAATTGTTTGAGTTTGGCCACTTTCTTCTAGCAAAAGTAAAATCTAGTGGCACCTCTCGCACAAATGTTAGCTTAATATCCAGCAACATTCTGAAATCTTATGTTATAATTTCTGCACCCCCCCCCCCCCCAGCTCTAGGATTACTACCTTTACATTGTGACAGTTCCTGAGTTTCTGAGTGATAATTCATGCTGTATTATGCATCTCCCAACCCATTGAATTAGGCACCCCCCCATTCTAGAAGCACTATTGTTGAACAGAGGACCACAGAATGTCACTACATTGAGTACACGCTACAGGTTTATTGTCACAGTGCATGCACATGTGCAACACATACAGGGAAAGACTGACGATGGCTTTGTTTTAAAACAAAAAAAATCTTTATTGAATTATCACTTATGACAGAGGTATCCATACATTTATAAAAATGAAAACAAAACATATTGGCATAATTTTGTTTGCAAATGTTAAACATCACTTATAATCTAGCCAGTCACTGTTAGTCAAACATTACAAAGCTCGTTCAATTCCTTACTCCTGTTACACCTCATTCCTCCTCCAAAACATTATTCTACATGTTTTGTTCCACAATTTCCATTTTTTTCTGTATAATTTGCGCCTACCCTTTATTAAAGATCCCACTTCCAGTTGTTTTATCTCTGTTACTATAGTCACTACTTCTAGTACAGTTGCTTTAGACTTTGATTTCAATTTTCTAGGAATTACTTTTTTGGCAGCCACCAGAATTAAATTCAGAAAGGCCATTCCAATTCTGTATCACAGCTCAAAAAATAATTTCCTTAGTAACACTAATTTGCTCACCCAGTATTTCTATTGCCTTTTTGGCTGAGCTTGTATACCTTTTTGGCTGGGCTTGTAAACCTTTTATTTATTTATTTCAGTTTGATTACCGGGGAGGTCCACTGGGCTTTGGGGCCCGTTTTCAGTGGAGGCCCGGGGAGAAAAGCTCCACAAGAACAACAAACAATATTGATTACAAAAGAGTTAGACAAAAATATAACAATAGATGAACCAGGATTTTACAAGCAGCCTACAATAGAAAAGTCTAATGGCAAAATAGTAAAATTAACATTTTTAGTTAGGTTTCAGCACAGAAAGAAAAAATGAAGTAAAATATTTTAGGTTAGAGAAAGCAGGAGGTAATAACCTGAGCTAGGAATATAGGAGAGAAGAGGAGAAAAAGAAGGCCAGCCTAGGGTGACTTAGCAGTTGATTCATCAAGTAAGAAATATGAAAGTGGCCTATATAGCTACTATTTAGGAGAGACTAAAAGAGAGTTTAGTAGAGAATGGAAGTTAGCCTGGGGAGAAGGAGGAGGATGGTTTGAAATGAGTAGGTTGAAGAGTGCAGTTGCAAATTCTATTTAGATAGAGGTGGGAATGAAGTAATGTTTTGAAGTTGTTTAGGTTGTGGCTGGGCTTGTATAGGCCCCAGGGCCGATAGCCTAGTACATACCTATGAACCTATGAAGTACTCTGCAGGGAATTTTTAAAGAATGCCAAATCATTACACTCCCCAAAAATATGTTCCTAATTGACTCTTTCTTCCCCATCACACCTCTGACATTTGCAATCTACCTGGGGAAAAAATTATTTGGAGTCTGCTTGTGATATAAAATAACTATGCAAATCATCCAAGCAAAGATCATAAATCTTCTAGACTTTATTGCATACTTGGTAGCCATACATATATCCCCACATTGTTTCTTTGTGAATTGCTAATCCAATGTCTCATTCCAATCCTTTCTAACCTCCTGTGATTGGTTTCTATAGTTATCATGCAATATTTTATATGCTCTACTACTAACTATCCTTTTTTAGCAGCAGCTTCTGTTTTAGATTCTACTAAAAACTCTACCAGAGCAGGTCTGCTTAGGATCCCCTTATTTCTTTTTCTTTGTCTATACTCTGATATCGATCCTTAATGGGGAAGGCAATCTCTAGCCTGCAGTTCGAATGAATTCTTGGCCTCTTCCCATTTTCTTACCTTTCCCTCTCCAGTTATTCACTCCCAATATCTAATTACCATCATCCCTATTGGCAAAGTCTTCTTTCTCCATCCCTGTGCTGCCTTAGTTCTTAGAATACTTTCTGCTACTTTATGAATATAGTATTCTCTGTGGTTATTGTTATTCTCCTTAAGGATCCGAATCCAAAATTCCAGTCTCTCCTTGTTTGTTGAACTCCACCCCCCACCCATTTCTTCATCATCAATTTCCAATTTGAATTATAGCTTTCTGCTTCTGCTATGTATAGGAGTCTTAACTGTGTAGCTATGAAATACCCCTTCAAATCAGGTCATCCCAGACCACCATGTTCTATTGGAAGGATCAACTTATCCCACTTGACTTTTGCCCTCTTCCCCTCCCAAATAAAATCTTTCAACTTTTTATTAATTGCAATCCACAACTTTTCATTTGGTTGATAAAAATAAGCCTGACATGTGTATAAAATTGAAGTTGATCTTTTATACAGTTATTTCTTAACATATCTACTGGAACATATGTCACATCTTAGAAAACTTTTTGTTTTAATGAAAACCCTCAAAAAAAAAACATGCCTCCAGAAAACATCCAAAACCTATTAACTTAATACTAAGACACAAAATGATGTGCATCTTCAAATAATGAAGTTTAACCCTCCTATTAGGAATAATTGTTGATCTCAGATTGACAGCCACACTCACAGGCTTGAATTAACCTAGAGTGGAGGTTATCCATGCCAGGATGTATGATAAAGCCTATGCTTCTACTTCCACTAAGTGCTATCTGTTTTTGTATTATCTTTATTATTCTCCCAAATGAAGAAAACAACTTGAATTCTTTCATAAAACATTATTATTTTATTATTTATTTATTTACATTTGTTGACCAGGCTAGTCTAACTGGATACATGTCCATTTCCAGTAGAGGCCCGGGGAGAAAAGCTCTAAGCATAGACAGAAACTTATTATACAATATTAATATAAAAAATTAAGCTGTGATCAAATACAGATAACAATATTTGAGAGAGAAAAATATTGTGTGTAGAGTTATTTAGTGGGGAATGAACTAAGATCAAATAAAGAAAAATAAACAATATTTGAGAGGGAAAAAACACAAAGAGTAATGAATTTTAAAAAAAATTATAGAGGTATTTTTTTTTTTTTTTTTTTTTTTTTTTTTTTTTTTTTTTTTTTAGGACAGAGGATGGTTTAAGGTTAGTTTAATTGTTAGTACAGGCAGGAAACACAGTACAGGAGAAAATGACATAGAATGGTTTGAGCAATATAGTACAGTAGAGAAGTGAAGTAAAAGAGAGAGCAGGAATGGGGAAAGTGAAAAATCAGTCAGGGTTTGTGCAGGGACAAAGCCAGTGCCTTTTAAGATGTTCTTTGAGATGTTTTTTTTTAAAAGATGTGTGGAAGCTGCTTCCAGGCTTTTCCCACTGTGTTAGTGAAAAGACAGTCCCCAGCTTTGTTGTTAGATTTAATAGTGGAAACTGGAATCTTATTTGCTGAGTGAAGAGTTGTAAGGTTTTTGTAAGGGGTAGTCAGATTAGTGAGGATTGGGGTATTATTGGGGTGGTAAACTATCTTTTGGGTTATAGTAAGTTGATGACAAAGTAGTTGGTGCTGCAGTTCTAACCATCCCAATTGTTTGAGGTTGAGACAGTGGTGGGTTCTGAAAGGGTTGCCAGTGGCGAATCTGGCTATGTTATTATAGCTAGTGACAAGGTTTGTTAAAGTTGTTTTTAGAAAGAGTAGTATAAATGGCAGAAGCATAGAACAGGGTAGAGATCAGGTGGGTCTGGGCAATAGTGGTTCTGGCTGTTGGTGTAAGGAAGGGTTTGATTCTATATAAGGAACCTAGTTTTTTGTTGACAGATTTTATGGTAGTGTTGATGTGATCATCATAGCTAAGGTTGTTGTCTGTGGTTATGCCCAAGAGACGGGTTGTAGTATCAGGGGATATGGTGGTTCCATTGTTAGAGGTTATTGTGAAGTGAATTTGTGGTGATTTTTGAGTAGGAGCAAAGAGTAATAATTTTGTTTTTTGGGGGTTTAGGAGGAGGCAGTGTTGCATGAACCAATTTTCCACAGTATGAAATACAGTTTGGGTGAGGGTCTGAAGTGAGGTTGAGGACATAGCTGAGCAGATTAAAGTAGCATCATCAGCATATTGTATGCAGGTGGCTTGAGGAATTTTAGTATTTAGGTCATTAATAAACATTGAAAAGAGAAGAGGGCCTAGGATAGAGTCTTGAGGTACTCCAATGTTTACAGGGAGGGGAGCTGAAAGCTTATTGTCCCAAAAGACTGCTTGATGTCGGTTGTCTAAATAAGATTTAAACCAGAGTAATGCCTGTGCGTCCAGTGAATGGGCTTTTAGTACCTCAATAAGCAGATTATGGTTGACCATATCGAAGGCTTTTGAAAGGTCAATAAATAGTGTGGAGGAAAGAGAGTTATTGTTACAATTTTTGTTTTTACAGTCAGAAAAGGATAGCAGGGCAGTTGAAGTACTATGGAATGGTCTGAAGCCATGTTGGTAGTTAGCAAGTAAATTGTTGTGGAGGAGGTGGTCAAGTAGTTGTTGGTGGATACATTTTTCCATTATTTTAGCTACAGGAGAGAGTAGGGCGATTGGTCTAAAGTTGGAAATATCAGTTGATGTCCCACCTTTATGTAGAGGGATGATGTGAGAGACCTTCCATATAAAAGGGATTTTACTTTCTGTAATAGTTCTATTAATAAGTATAGAAGTAGGGTAGGCAATGGCTTTAGCTGCAGTTTGCAGGTATTCTGCTGGTAGACAGTCAGCAGAAGGGGTGCATGGCTTGAGTTTTTGAAGAAGGTTACAAATGAGGGATGTAGGTACTGGTTGTATGTGAAAATAAGGAACTGGATTTGTTGTGGTATTAGGTGGGGGGAGCTAATGGGTGGTAGAGTATTAGCTAGAGTTTGTATGGCTTCTGTAAAGTAGTTGTTAAAGGAATCAGCTATTAGCTTAGGGTTATTGTGGGTGATTTTTGATGGGGTAGGAGCCTTGGCGTGCCCTGGCTGAAGTAGTTTGTTCATAGCTGACCAGAAACTTTGTGGTTTTTGTTTGTGGGTTTGTTGGAGGTGGAGGTAAAAGGTTTTTTTGTCTAGCAGAATTTCTTTTTTGGTGGCATTTCTTAATTAAGTTTAAAGTAAAGGTGATCCAATGGGCTTTTAGAGGCTCTCCACTTGGCCCAGATTTTATTTCTTAGGAGGATTTTTTGCCTAGTTTGTTTTGTGAGCCATGGAGCAGTTTTGGTCTTTATTCGGGAGGAGCGATAGGGAGCATGGTAATCTAGGATTTGAAGGAATGTAGTATTGAAGTAGGTCACTGCTTCATCAAGTTGAAGATGGAGCAGTGGTGACCAGTCGCATGCCTTCAGTTCTGTTTGGAAGTTCTCAGGGTGAAAGTTTTTTTTTAGAACGGGAAGTTTTGAAAATAACATTGGGGCTATGAAGTTTTTGTTTAATTATATAGGTTAGAGCATGGTCACTGATGTCATCTGGAAGGGTTCCTGGTTTATAAGTATTAGGGTGACTGTTTATGAGGATCCAGTCTAGTGTGGTTTCCTTACCACTTTGTTTGTGGGTTCTAGTAGGGGTGGTTATCATTTGTGAGAAACCATAAAGATTTATGTAGTTAATGGGATTGGGGAACCTACAGGTAGCCCAGTCTATATTAAAGTCACCTAACACAATGGTTTCCTGGGGTAGGTGGGTAGATAGGCCACTAAGTATATTTTCTAGTGTACTGATATTGTTTCTGGGGGGAAGATAAGAACAGATTATATAGATGGATTTATAGTTATTGATTTGAAGTTTAGCTGAAAGGGTTTCTGCAATGGAGTTTGTAGGAAGTGGCACATTGAAAGGCGATACTTGGAGTTCTGATTTATAAAACATGGCTACCCCCCACCCGTTTTGGTAATATGGTCATTTCTCAGGATGTTATATCCTGGGGGGGGGGGTAATCTCATGGTCTTTGGTTAAAGGTTTAAGCCAAGTTTCAGTAATACAGAGGATATCAAATTTGTGTACATCTAGGAGCTCATGAAGATGGGATATTTTATTGTTAATGCTACGGATGTTAAGGTGAGCTATCAGGAGGGAGTTAGATGAACTTGTTGGGGTAGAGGTGGTATGAGGTTTTTGGTTTAGTGGGTCACTGGGAAGTCTTGTATTGGGGTCAGGGTTTGGATGGATATCACCTTCTAAAAGGGGATGTTGAGGTTTTTGTATTAGTTTTATGATTTTATAGTAGTTGTTAGGGGATTTCTTGTCATGGAAGTAAGTGATATGGGTAGATCTATGGTACTTTGGAAGTATATAGCTAGAAGCAGAGGTTATGTTAATGTGGTTGAGGGAATTTATATGTGATACTGGTTGAGTTTGTTGGTAGTGGTGGTGCTGTTTAAGCAGAGAAAAATGTTCAAAGAAGGTTAGTGTGAATGCTAGAGTTAGGGAAGCTAGAATAGTAGGTACGAGTAGGAGGTATGTGTAAATAGAGTTATGTTTAGAGGCCATTGGGTTGAATAGGAAAGGGTGGTGTGAGATGAAGGAAGGTGTCTTGTATTATGTAGGAATAAAGGTGTCTAGTAACAGGTGAAAATAAAGGTGACAGAAGGACGGAGAGAGAGTTGTAAGAGGTAGAGTGGACTGAGGAAAAAAGTTTAATATGAGTTGTTATAAGGTTACAATATGAAAGGGAGTTAAGTTTAGTTGGTAAAAACAGGAGGTTATAGTATAGACAGGTAAGGGGGAGGGTGTAAAGGTGTTAAGTAATTTTCAGGAATTATTCCTGTAGGGGAGGGGGTGCTAAGTGGAAGTAGATTGTGATAGGTGGATGAGGGGTAGGGGGTGTGGCTATGGAAGTGTAAAGCTAACAGCACTGGGGGTGGGCGGGAATTGGGGGTAGGGTAGGGGAGTGGAGTGAGCCCGCAGGACAGTGAAGGTGGTCAGAGGTAAGTAGAGTTTGGTACAGCAGGTTGGAGGTAAAAAAGGATAGTGGAGTGGAAGGAAATAGAAGAGGTATAATGGAGCTAGAGGGTGGGAAGAGAAAGGGATAAGAGCAGCAGAACAATGCAGGAAGATTAGCAGCTAGGCAAGGGGAAAAATCTGAGAGAAGATTCAGAGAAGAAAAACTAGGGAAAGAGGGGGAATAGTTATAGCATAAAGCTAGCTTGGAGTGCCACCTAGTGGACAGAGAGTAGAATACAACAAGATAACTGTGATAAAGGTAGCAGGTAGGGGTGAAACAGATAATGGGTCCAGGGGGCATGGGAATATGGCAGTAGGAACACAGATAGAGAGGAGTATGGCTGCTGGTTTCCTGACTCAATGGCATAAATACTATCTCTGCTTGGTACAGGATAAATTACACAGAAACAGTCTACAACCTATACTAGGTAAAGTGTAAATTAAACAGATACACTTGAAGAAGTAGGACTTGGGTGTAGCATACTTTCTTAATCCGTTAGAAACTGGGAAGAAAAACAAATCACTGGGGCAGCAAAAACCTTTGGCCAGGCATTGGGATGGCTGGAATTGGATGAAAGGGGTCCTTAGAGACCAGGCAGGTCCTTTAGTGCAGGATAGGAGGTACAGAGCTAGGAGGAATTAGAAAGATAAAAACATATGCGTAAGTTAGGGGTTAAGACAACACGACTACGTAGTAGTACAGTTAAAACAATCCTGATAAGAACCAGTTCAAGCAGTAATGAACAATATATAAGGAATACTATAATGTCAGTCTACAGTTACAGCTTCCAGTCGACAACTAAGGCATGCAATAAGTAAACAGTAGTCAGTAGGTACAGGGGAATGGAGAAATTCCCTGAAATGTGCATTAATTAGGAGCAAGCAAGGTATTCTTAATGCCTGTTAACATATAAATGGCTGGAATTACATTCAGCAAGTTAAATGGCAGACTTTATATATATATATATATATATATATATATATATATAAGCTACAGCCTAGGCAAGTTATATTTAAACAAATAGCTTTAGACAAGTTACCAAAAGTAAATGTGCAAGGTAACAGCCACTTGGAAATAGGTTATGTCTCCCATAGAGGTTACAAATGAGGACTAAGTAGACGGGACACTACACAAAGGATTTTTGTGAAGAACGCTAGGAAAAGGTAAGCAGGTCTAGTTTAAAGGGAAAGTAGTCAACAGGGGTGCTAGGCAAACTTCAGAGTAAGCAGGCATTTGCAGTAAAGTGTAGAACAATTATTTAAACATGTAGAGTGATTGGCCCAGTCTGTGTTCAACATTGAAAGGGTTTAGTAAATCAGAAAAAAGCCTTACAAGTAGCTAACGCTAGCTGCAGTAAATTAAATAAATAAAAAAATATATATATATGCATGCAGTAAGAGCATATACAACAGTGCAGGGTGCCCAGGTACTGAAGTAAGCACTCAGAGAGGGGGTTTAGTTATTCTTGTCCTATGCTTGTTTCAGGTAGCACTACACATGCAGGATAGTAAAGCTGCATCAGGTTGATATTAGGGTAAGACGCCTAAGCAAAAACGCAATTATATGTATATATATTAGGGAAAGACACTTGAGCAAAAATGCTATTTAAGTAGTTTCAAGCACCATCTGCGAGTGAAAGAGAATGCACGGCGACCTTGTGTAATTACAGCAAATAAACAGTGCTTTCTTCGCATAAATAGCACCTTACAGTAAACGATATTAGTGATAAGGTAGACTAGCAAGGTGTACAGTATGCTGTGATTCAAGGCACGCTAAGTGGGGGTAAAGATGACCATGTGGGAGGCGCCGCAAATCCAAGTAGCCGTTTTATGCACTTGTATCCCTCGCACACTTAATTTATGACACAATTATAACCAGTTCACCCTGTAAAACAAATCATAGGCAATAGGCTTCTAACACTCCCCAGATAGCAACGACAGATAATCAATCGCCAAGTACAAGCGTATGAGCAGCAGTGTTAGCAATACGTTACACATCAGGAAAGTACATTCTTAGTTAAATGAGTGAAAGTCACTAGCGTTGATTGAAGGTATTAGGATGGACACCTTATGAAAAACATTAGCAGTAATTTACAGTAAAGTCAAGAGTATAAGCAGCTGTGTTATCAATACATTACACATCAGGTAAGTACCTTCTTAGTTAAATGAGTGAAAAACACTAGCATTGTCTGTTTCGGTTAGAATGGACACCTTATATAAAACATTAGCTGTGGTTTACTACGAATAACAGATATACCGCTATAGTACTTACAATTCAAACATTCCTCTGGGACCAGGGACACTCAGCAGCTAGGACAGGAACACGGATAATAAAGATGGCGCCACAAAGGGCTTCCCTCCTAAATGCCCTTAGGGCAGGATGTGATGTGGGTGGGGGAGGAGACAGAGAAAGGTGGGGACAGGTAAACGAGAGGAGGGGCAAAGGAAAACAGATGATATATCGGGGTGGTAGGATAATCAGTGGTTCTATGTAAGAGAGTATCTAAAGAAAGAGAAGAGGAAGGGATAAAGTGATACGAGAAAGTGCGTACGGGTTGTGGATAGAGTTTAAAAAGAGTATAGAGATACAGAAGACCAGGTAAGAGGGAGGGCAAAGGAAGTTGCAGAGCAGGTATAGGAAGAGTTAGCAGAGACAATGAGAGAGTAGCAGGTTCCAGGTGCAGTGAAGGTGGTCAAAGGTAAGTAGTGTTTGGTACAGCAGGTTGGAGGTAAAAAAGGATAGTGGAGTGAGAGAAAATAGAAGAGGTATAATGGAGCTAGAGGGTGTGAAGAGAAAGGGATAAGAGCAGCAGAACAATGCAGGAAGATTAGCAGCTAGGCAAGGAGAAAAATCTGAGAGAAGATCCAGAGAAGAAAAACTAGGGAAAGTGGGGGAATAGTTATAGCCTAAAGCTAGCTTGGAGCATCACCTAGTGGGCAGAGAGTAGAATACAACAAGGTAACTGTGATAAAGGTAGCAGGAAGGGATGAAACAGATATGGGTCCAGGGGGTATGGGAATATGGCAGTAGGAACACAGATAGAGAGGAGTATGGCTGCTGGTTTCCTGACTCAGTGGCATAAATACTATCTCTACTTGATACAGGATAAATTACACAGAAACAGTCTACAACCTATACTAGGTAAAGTGTAAATTAAACAGATACACGTGAAGAAGTAGGACTTGGGTGTAGCATACTTTCTTAATCCATTAGAAACAGGGAAGAAAAACAAATCACTGGGGCTGCAGAAATCTTTGGCCAGGCGTTGGATTGGCTGGAATTGGATGAAAGGGGTCCTTAAAGACCAGACAAGTCCTTTAATGCAGGATAGGAAGTACAGAGTTTCTTAATCCGTTAGAAACAGGGAAGAAAAACAAATCACTGGGGCAGCAGAAATCTTTGGCCAGGCATTGGGATGGCTGGAATTGAATAAAAGGGGTCCTTAAAGACCAGACAGGTCCTTTAGTGCAGGATAGGAGGTACAGAGAATTCAAACATTCCTCTGGGACCAGGGACACTCAGCAGCCAGGGCAGGAACAGGGCTAATAAAGATCTCTTATCTCCTAGCCATTGAAAAAAAAAGAAGGAAGTATTCTGTTTTTATTGCCCCTTTATCAGACTGTCTGCAGAGACACATGAGAACCAGATACACACTTGCGTTCCACTGCACTTATTGCAATGTAAACATTTATGTGCTAGAGGGAAACACTATTCAGTATTCCTGATATTCAGTGTTCTTTTATTTATTTTTTCCCTCAGAACATATTATTAAATCAAGACAAGGGCCTTAATCCATTCATTCTCATATGCAAAAATAAGAAAAGTGTATCAGTTTTACTTATATCATGCTCTTTAGTTCAAGCTTTTTTACACTGCAATGCCTATTTTTCTTAAAATTGACCAAGAAGAAAGAAAAAAGGAAAACAAATATACCTATTTACTTTGGTATCCCTATCCCCACGGTCGAGTGGTGTTCGAAAGACATGCGTAGAATGGGTATGCCTTCGCTGAAGGTTGGGCGTCGAGGTGGCAACACGGCACCCCTAAAACATCTACTGCCAATCATTAGTGGACCGGAGTTCCACTGTGGCAACCCCTAACCAGGAAAGCCGAAAGAAGAAGAACAACAACTTTAGTATCCCTATTATACACAAATTAATAAAGCTTTATTTTATCGCATGCAGTATATGCCATGTATTATAAAAATACTGTCAAGAAGAAAATTTTGCTTTACTTACAGTTAACTCTTTCCTTCCTCTTCCCCTGTCCTATGTCCTTAGTGTTCTCCAAGCATTAATGATGTGAAGTAGGGCATATGCTTTGGAGTTCCCTACAAGTTTAGCAAAGTCAAAAAAGTCCATTACTTCCAGGTTTCTTGTTCCATCATAACTTGCTTTGTAATCTCACATTTATTCATCAGTTTCTGAGTTGCTGTCTTTTTCGTTTTGATCTCCCATCTCCCAAATGCAGTCACTCATTCATTTCCAATGTACTCCTAGTTCTTCTAGTCAACTCTTTTGCTTTTTCTGTCTCTCAAGCATTTCCTTTGGAACATTGTAAAAGGTTGCACTGTCATAGTCTCTCTAGGGGCTTTATTATCAGAAGAATAAGAATCAGAATCCCCTTCTGTATGATAACTCACTTTGTTTTGGACAAACTTTTGTATGTTCTCTTTAGTATGTTCTGCATCAAAGAATGATTTTGACCCTCCAGTAAAGAAATATTCTGGATAAAGCAGCTTGAATCTCATGCCTGCTTCTTTACATTCTCTGATTACTGGAATAAATTTACTCCTCTTCTGCCTGGTGTACAGTAAGTAATCATTTTCCACATTCTGCTGTCTCACAATTTTCGTACTTTATCCTTCTGCCACAGTTTTGTCAGAATCCACTCTTTCTGCTGGTAGGATTGCATCTTTAGTATTAAAGATCCTAGGTTGCTTTCTCATGGCCAGGTTTGGCGCATACGCACAATGTATCCTTTCAATTAACAACTCCTGCTGTGGAATACTAATCCAGATGCTTATTTGTGATTTTATAAAATTAATACAGTCTTTTCCTTCCAGTTTCTCAGATGCAGCAGAAAATTTCACATATATATGTATATGTGTGTATATCCAGCCCATTCAGAAGAAAACAACAATTAACTGTATTGTCATATTTAAAAACTTACACTAAAGAAAAGAGAAATGCTGTTGAACTATTGTAAATGATTGATATATGCACTTTAATATACAAATATGTATATTTTATATATTTTTTATACTTTTTATAATTTTAGAATGCAAGACTTAGTTTAGACAGGAAATATTTCATGTTTTAAAATGTGCTTAATATTTTTAAATATGAATATGTATGTATGGCAGATTTGTGAATGGGATATGATAGTTTTTTTGTGTGTGTGTGTGTGTGTGTGTGTGTGTGTGTGTGTGTGCGTATGTGTGTGAGAGAGTAAGTTGCATTGGCTTTCATACCTTCATACACTCCTAGGAGTGATGAGCATAATCTACATCACTGGTTGGGGGGACCTTTAGCTCCCAGGGGCAGACAAGTGCTGTACTATAATGTCACTTTAAGAGTATGGGGATTGGGGAGTGACCTATTAGCCATCAGGGAAACAGATTTCCATGCTGAGGGAGTTGGGGTTTTAAATTTAAAAGTTAAAATAGAGATATAGTTCGAGTCAGTGGCAGAGTGGCTAATAAAATGTATGGAGGAATTTTAAGTTTGACTAGCAATGTGGCAGATAGCAGTGAGAATTCCAGTTGTCAAATAGATATGATTTTAGGAAAACATTAAAGTGTTGTAGATTATTTTTCTTAGAGATAGAGGAAGCAAGTTGCATAGTTTAGTTACAGAGCTGGAGAAGAGCACATCGTGATAGGAATTATTGGCATGGATAGTACATGACCATAGATGTTTGGATGATAGGAGTGAATGCCTTTCCATAAGAAACATCAAGAGAGGACTTATCATTCCATAAGAGATGTCAAGGGAGGACTTATCATTCATTAAGAGATGTCAAGGGAGGGCATTTATTTGTGTTATATATGATTTTGTGAGCAACATTTAGCTGAAGTTTAATTACATCTGCGTTTAAGTGTTCAAGCCAGTTTACCTCTTTGAATGTATTACAGTGTTAAATTTGGGTGGGTGAATTGGTGGCAAGTCTGGCAATTGTATCATAACATTGTTGAATGTAAGCAGGTGAGTATAAAGCTGGCATAGGAGAGAGAGGATAGAAGAACTTTGAAAGGTGTATGTTTTTAGTGCACTTTGAGTAGTGGTTTAGCTCTGTACAAAAGTCCAAGTTTTTGGTGTGTTTTTGATGACTTGTTGAACATGAACTTGAAATTTCAGATTTCAGGTTTTCATCAAAAGTGACACTAATGAGCTTAGTATGGGTGCCAGTTACCATTTGAGCATAAAAAGAAAAAGTTAGACTTTGACTCATGAGCAGATTTGGAGGCAAAAAACATTAAAGACTAAGTCGGACTTTTTAGGCCAATAGAAGTGAAGTAACATTGAGTACTGGGCTGAAGTTCCTTTATGGCTTTGTCTTTGCAGATAATTATAGACCCATCAGCATATTGGTTGAGGGTAGAGTTTACAAATTGTAAATGTAGATCATTGATGAATATATTGAAGAGAAGAGGACCAAAAATGGATGTTTGGGGTACTCCAGCTGAAATGGGGATAACTAAGGGTGTATCCATTTAGCACTGTGTGTCCTATTAGAGACTTAGGAGCTGAACCAGGTTTGGGAGGAGGTATAGAAGTTGAGTTGAGGCAGTCTCTGGATGGGTTTATGATGACAGTATCAAAGGTTTTTGGTAGCTCAAGGAAAACTGTAGACATCAAATTATTATTTCTTTACATATGCATTCTGTTTTAGAAACATAGTAATGCTGTGTATGTACTGTAAAACGGGGGAAGCCATGTTAAGATGCTGAAAGGCTATTATATAGGAGGCATTGATGTAGTTAGGTATGGACACATTTTTAAGGATCTTGGAGAGAGGAAAGAGGATAGCAGTGGGTCTAAAATTGAATTGTTCAGTAGTATTTCCGACTTTATGTAGGGATAGGATGTTTGATTCATTCCAGCAGGATTCTTGTATTACTCAGCTGAGGAGGATTTATATGCAATAAGCTATAACATCTGCAGCTATTTGAGGTTTTCATGGAGTAGGTTGTCAGTTTGTAAAACTAGGACCATATTTTAGAGACTGTAGTGGGCTGCATTTTGAAGGAGTCGGTGTTAGTATTAGGTAAAGGTAGTGTAAGGGTTGAGTTTAAAATCAGAATTGTAAGAGGAGCTGTGGTTAAAAAGAGAGAAGTAATGGCATAAATAAAGGGCAATTGAAAGTAAAATCTATGTTATAATGGAAGTCATTAGGCTGTGGATTTGACAGGGATGTCTATTTCTGGTTTCAGTAGTTGACCAAATATTTTTAGGAGATCTTAACATTAAGCTGTATAAATTATGCCAGTTCTTGTCTGCATCATAGCTTGTTATATGTTTTTGTATGAGGAACTCTGATATTTTCAGAGATCTTTACAAAGATAATATCAGCTCTCTGGCTGTGGTCCTAATAAATTTAAGTTCAGTAGTTTCTCTTGTATACAATACTTTTGGTGTCAACACTGAATGACCACAACAATCTTTTTTAGTGTATTGGGTGCTTCTGATGCTACTGAAATGTAAGATAGTTAGAGTTGTTATATCAGCAGCTGTTCTAATGTGGTCCAAAATAAGAACCACCGTGTCATGTAAACCTCATCTGACTGTGATAAGAAAATAATCTGTCAACATCTTAGTGCAAATGTTAAAGAGAGACCCCCCCCCCCAAAATGATGAGGTTAAAGTGTCCCAAAATCAAGGATATATTTTATATATTGTTCTTATATATTTCAAAAGTTGATAGAGTAATAGTTGTTATAATGACATGGACTTTCTGAAGAATATGAAGTCTGAAAAGACAAATGCCTATCATCATTTAGTGACTGTAATCCTCAACGATTTGCCAAAAAAAACAAAAGTTTTATGTGGTACAAACCAAAAGTGTCAGGCAGTCATGGGGCACTCTGTGAAATTTCGACATTGTTTCACAGAGTTGTCAGGGAATAAGTACTCCAGTTTACTTCACACAAATGTACAGTAGTCCTGTAAGGCCAGACTTTAAAATAATTAAATAACAGGGTAAATTGCTTTCATCCATAGCAGTCCCACCCACACTTAGTATCTGCAGTCTTCAGTGTTTTGCTGGAAAACCAAATATTTATGAGGCAAAGACTAAAACATAAGACAAAGTAAGGGACAGCCCACAAAATCAGCAACAATTTCAGCTTTGTTTTACATACTCACAGTAGCCAGAAAGTAACACATTCAGAGTTTTAATAAACAACACATTGCTTTCATCAAGACTTTAAAAAAAAAAAAATCAATCAGCAAGAGAGCATGTTGCTTTCCTGCCAAACTACACCCTCCCCCCATTTAGTGGCTGCAGTTCGCAGTAATTTACCAGGACGCAAACAATTGCATTAGGCACAGACCAAAACATGATGCAAAGTCAGGCACAGACTCGGCTTCTTTGCTCAAGATTCAGGTACAAAGCCAAACATAATGGAGTGACAAAGGCTCAAAATCAGGGACATGATAAAGAAATTAATAAGATAGCCGATTTTACAGTAACATGCATTTTTATAACAAGAATTAGTATGAAACTAACATCTGGCATCATTGACTGACATTAATCCTCAGTCATTTACAAGAATATCAAACATTTTTCAAGGGATATGGCAAAAATATGAGGGAAAATCAGGAACATTCTGCAAAATCTGGGACAAATAAGAGATAAGCACACAAACAGCAGCCTGAAAGTAATGCGTGCAGTCAGGCTTTAAACTAAACAAACAACATGATGCTTTCATCTACAGCTTGCAGCCTCACTATTTACTGACTATAACTGTTAGGGTTACATATATCTGGTTGCTTGCCAGGATTAAAAAAATACTTATCTCATTACCACAAACTTGTACAGCAGTCTCCAGACTTCCACTATCCTATTTGATATTCTTAGGCTTTCAGCTGGTTGTTTTCCCAGCCAGTTGTGGGATGGCAATCAGCAGAAAGTTGTGATGTTGCGTGTAAGATTGCTGGTGGCCATTTATTTATTTATTTATAAGCAACGAAACCTTTTTTAATTATAAATAAATAATTGTCAATGGCTCATGCAGTGCATGTGCAAATTGTAGACACTGCAGGTGAGCAGAGAAAATACTTGCAGTGTCTTTCATTTAATCCTTTTTTTACACCAAAGGTAAAGTAAAAATGCTGATGATTGTTGTATTTCAGCATATAAACGAACTAAAATGAGTTACTCGTACTGAACATAACAATTTTTGGGGACTATTTATGATTTCCCCTGCCACTTAAGGCCCCCTATTGTAATCCAACTCTGCCACCAGATCAGGTGTATCAGCAGATTTAATGTTGTGGATTTTGACAGTGGTCTTTATTTCTTTGCCTCAACATTTTCTTTCAGTAGACAAGCATGTGACTTACAATGTAGCAAAGTGAAGACTGCATAGAAGTTAATGTGAACTAAAAATGGTGGTGCAATATGAACCAACAACCAAAGAATTAAGTAGCCTGAATTTTGCCATTGCATTTAATAACGCATGGAAAGTAAATAGGGAAGGCAGATGGTGGAGTGGGAGATAATGGGAAATATGCAGAGAAGTAAGTGAAGCATGATACAGAAGTATTAGGGAATGGGGGAAAGAACAGATGAGAGAAGGAGGCGAGAAAAGGGATTCATTTTAAGTTCATTGCTCATAGTAGAGACAGGGTAGTGACAACCTGAGAAAAGACAGAAATCTAGGAAATATAATAACAAATATATAGGTGACACTGAAGCAAACCTTAGGAAATTTTAACAAAAAAGTAGCTTCATGAGTAAGGAGGATGTAAGAAAGAAACAAATGAAACCAAGGAGAAGATAAAACTCGTTTATAGTAAGTAGGAGCTAGGATGGCTGGGAAACTACAGGGGGAGTTTAGATGGCAAAACTTGAATAAAAAGGCAGGAAATCTCAATATAGCCTTCAAATGGCTGTAACAGAATATTGCAGGGTCATAGTGAAATACTGAGTCTAGTTTTGTCATGTCTTAAATAAGTATAATAGTAAAAATACCAAGAAGGGAGTATTCTCAAACACATAGTGTAGTGCGTTATGAAAAATTGCATGGTGACTAGTAATGCCCAGGAACACTGTGATTTATAAGCACATCTATTTTGATCATCCTAGTTGTGAAATAGCCTGGTATACATCACATGCTAATAACTGCATAATGACATTCAAATGAGTGCAAACATGCTATTGAAAGCCATTGCATACACAGATGATGAAATTAAATATTTCAGAAAGCTATTAAATTAGTACAGTGAGGAGCAGTGGTCATCTATTGTGAACGTCATGATTTTATGGTGTACAGGGCTGTTGCTCACATTATGATGCCAGGGCTAGCATCAACATTGGCTAGACAGCATGAGTTAGTGACTGCCTTCTGGGGAAAGGTCTATGATTTTGCATATTATTGCCCTCTGCTTAGTAGAAAGATCTCCTAGTTGCTAACATTGTCATTACCTGCATGACCAGATATTGTCAAACACTGCCATATAAAGGAAACTAAACAGGCAAGACTGGCCTGTATGGTGTAAAATACAAAGAATTAAAAAAAATAAACACACCATTAAGTGTTACTTGGGTAAGGAAACATGTCACTGCAACACACCAGAGATACTGCCAACATATTCCTACAGTCTTTAGAAATAAATTTTAAAAATTAAGTAATAGAAAGAAGTTTTGAACCCTGCACCATGACACACAAAGCAGCTTGTCAAGCAGGAGTCTTAACCCTCTATACTAACATCGGTTAACATCGTTTTGAAAGATGGGATACAAAAGTTATTTTTAGGGAAGGACTGCAACATTCTATCAATATGGCAGGGCCTGTAGTATGGTGTGTGAAAATCTAGTGCATAGGGCGGCCATGGTGGTGCAGTGGTTAGCATTGTCGCCTCACAGCAAGAGGTTCTCCGGTTTGATCCTCGGCTGAGGTGCCTTCTGTGCGGAGTCTGCATGTCCTCCTTGTGGTCATGTGGGATTCCTCCGGGTGCTCCAGTTTTCCTCCCACATCCCAAAGACATGCTGTAGGTGGATTGGACACTCTAAATTGGCCCTAGTTGTGAGTGTGTGCATGTGTGTGCCTTCAGTGGAAGGTTGGGCACCGGGCTGGTGACTCGACACCAGAAAACTCCACTGCCAATCATGAGAGGACAGGTGATCCACTGTGGCGACCCCTAACCGGAAAAAGCCGAATGAAGAAGAAAGAAGAAAGAAGTAATAGAAAACATTTTGATTTTCAGTGTATTGTCTGTTTTACTAAACTAAGCATGAATATCTTTACTTGCCAGCAGCTTTATCCCAAATTCATAATGTACCTATACATTGTTCATGTGATAAACCTCACTGCTGTCTTTATTAAGATAATACCTAAAATATTTTGGACATCCTAGAATGTGATATTTTACTTTACAAATAGTACCAATATTCATGCAAGATATTAAAATGTTTATTTGCCATTTATCTTAACACATTTAATGAATTAGAGGTTACAAATGCTACACTAGACAGCTTGTTTAAAACAATAAAAGTCAATCATGTTCATTCATTCATTCTCCAATAACCAACTTAATAAAATGTTAAAATCTTTATCTAAAGTTTAAGAAAGCTGTCTCATAACTTCATTGTTGTTTAATGTTCATCATATTGATCACTGTTGCAGTAACCTTAGATATATGGGTTATATCCTGCCAAGGATATAACAGCCAGATTCAAAAGCTTCAAGGCACCTTCCATATGCCCAAGCTGCAAGTCAGCTCATGCTGAGTTGACTAAAAGGCAAGTCTGGGTGCAAAGCCCTTCAGTGCTTTCCTGCTGACGAAAATAACTCTCCTCTGAGGCTTGCAAAGATTGACAGTCGGCTTGTGCTTTCCTTAGCTGGGCAGATAAGTTCCCTGTGGGGGAAAAAACTTCCATTTTCTTATTTTTTACTTGTGTTTTATTACTTTTCCTCTTCATAAAATGTATTTTAAAGCTAGGAGTGTTGTGTTTTAATGAATTGTCTCGAGACTGTAACATACTTTTAAACAGAGCACTTGCTGTTTCTATCAGTTTAAAAGTATTAAAGTATTAAAAGTGTTAACTAACCTCTAAAATATTGTCTGTGGAGGAATTATGTTTATTTTTCCATTGTGGAGCTGCCATAGTTTTTGAAATTGCTTGTTACAATTTTTTTTATGTAAAAAAAGTAATTTTTGTTGACTGTTAGTTATACTGGCATTTGTTGTTTGTTCTCCCTGGGATAGAGGCACAATTTTCAACTTGACTATGAAACAGATTGTCAGTCCCATGGTCAGTCCTTCTTCCAGCCAGAAAATAAAAAGTTAGGCAAACAGCCTTTGCCACCACAGCAGGCTAGCAGTTTGCCTCAGCCACAGGTGGGTGACTGCTGTGGCCATTTTTTGGTACCTTGGACCACTCATCTTTTACCTCAGATCCCTCTAGTGTGGCACCTAAGGCCACTGTGGACTGGGGGTTAGCCATGTCCTCTGCAGCTGTTGTGGTTCCCTCGGTGTGCAAGGAAGAGCCACTCTTGTCAATCCTTGGAGAGGGAACAGGGAAAGTTTTGATATTGTGTCAGAATGTGGTACCCATTCCTGGGGAAGCACCGTCTGGTATTAGCAACATGGTTAGCCCCGTTTTTCCTGTCAAAAAGAAACAGAAAACCCAGTATGTATCTACTTTTCCTCAAATTTCTTTGGATATGAGTTGTTTCTAGGACTAACTTAGGGTTTGAATCAGGCTATTGATCCTTCTTGGAGAGTAGTTTCAAGTAAAAGAATGAAGGATGTCCCCTTTCCTGAAACAACTCAAGATCCTGAAACTGAACAGGAAGATTTAGAGACAGATTCAGGGTTTTGTCCTCAGATTTCTGATTCAGACTCAAAGGATAGCTTACTTTCTGAGTCCACCTGTGAGTGTTTCTATTTCTCTGAGACTATTGCTAGAATGTCCCAGTGTTTTCAGTGGGAGAACACTGAGGTTTCTCAATCCCTCAGAAAATGCTATGAGTTGTTATAGAAGGAGTTTCCAGAACCTGTACCCATTCCTCTTGTCCTGTCTGCTTTACAGGATGTGTGTTTTACTGCTGCAATTTTCCTGATAGTCAACCAGCTGTCACTAAAAAGGCAGATAGGCCGTATAAAGTCTTTTAAATTTTTATACACCATTCCCAAACCTGATCTAGCAGCAATAGCCTAAGGTGACGTCTCTACTGCTAAACACTTAGTTAATTCCAATCCTAATTTTTCTAATAAGGATGGGAAAATTATTGATACATTTAGGAAAAAATGTGTATACGTCAGCACTTTGGAATTCAGAATTTTAAATTACCAGGCTTATATGCTAAAGTTTATTCTGACATATTGTGAAAATATGAGGAATGTTTTATCTAGTGTCTTCTTGTGAAGAAAATTATGTTTTAAATAACTTAGTTTCTTATGTTTCACATGTCAATACTCATTGTTTGCAGTGTGAGCATGACTCTGTTGATACTTCTTCCAGGGCTATGGCCACTGGTACTGTTATAATGTTGTTTGCTTGGCTGCACTCTCAAAACCTCCCAGATTATGTAAAACATGAGATTTTAAATTATCCCTTAGATAAAGATTTTGTGTTTGACTTCTCTGCTGCAGATGTAATCAAAAAGTTGAAGAAAAGGGCAAGCTGTGATCCAGGGAATCTCTAAGATTTTTCAGCCCTCCTTTTCTTTCTTTCTTTCTTTCTTTCTTTCTTTCTTTCTTTCTTTCTTCCCCTCCTCATAATCATCATTAAATCCCTTTTTCTTATTTTCTACTTGGGGTTGGGATGTCTCGTTAACTGTTGCCATCTCTTTCTATTCATTGTCACACTCCTACTTTCTTCAATACTTATGCCTGACTGTCACAGCTCTTCTCTCACACAATCCATCCACCTCTTTGCTGGACATCTTCCTCTTACCTTCTTCCTGTCTGTCACAAATCTTCTTCACCAGATTGTCTTCTGCTTTTCTACAAATGAGCCCGAACACTATAATCTTTTCTCTTTGACCTTTTCTGCAATTGGAGCTACTTTGGCTTCTTTTCTTATGTCCTCATTTGTTTCTTCCTCTGTCCCACAGTCTGCATCCTACCACCCATCTAAGGCACCATCTCCATTACCTCGAGCTTCCTCAACTGCTCTCCCTTTACTGCCCAGGTTTCCATACAATACAGAAGTACTGCTTGCACCACTGCTTTGTACTCTCCTCCTTTCAGCTGCTTTGACAGCCTTCTGTCTTATACTACACCTGACACTCTGTTTCAGTTGACTGCAGACCCTTGATTCTAGCTTTGACTTCTTCATCCAGTTTCATCAAAAAACAGAATAAACAGTTTCAACAGAATTCAGGTAAACAGATGTTTAAGCAGAAGTGTCAAGGAAGTTCCTAAAACAAGTCTCAAACTCCCAAAACCAAGGACAGACTGATAAGTCTGAATGACTATTCAAGAAATGTGAGTAAACTGGCAGTTCAATAACAATCCAACGGATTAAACTTCTTTCTGGATTACACGCTTGGTCTGTTGGATTGTTATTGAACTTCCAATTTACTCACTGGTTCGTGTTGTGAATTTAGTTTGTTTATTCAAGAAATGTGAATGCCTCCCACTATGGTCCTTTACCTCTTACAGAAAGTCTGAATCTCCA
This sequence comes from Protopterus annectens, assembly GCF_019279795.1. NCBI lineage: Eukaryota > Metazoa > Chordata > Ceratodontiformes > Protopteridae > Protopterus > Protopterus annectens. The sequence continues at coordinate 1,427,230,383 of NC_056745.1, forward strand.
TTTTTTCTTTGGCAACAGGTAGTTTCAGACAAATGAAAATCATTCATCAGGATTGCAGATAGCAGTGGGAGGAAATTTGTCTTTTCCAGGGGGGGTCATTCCTCATCCTGCAGATCAGACATTCTTGGATGTTTCTAGTCCCAAAGAAAGAAAATCCTTGGAGACCAGTTCTGTATCTTTCTTTCCTAAACCTGTTTGTGATAGTGCCCAAGTTCAAAATGCTGTCACTTCACAAACTGTTATCCCTTCTTCCTCTTTCACATTTCCTGGTAACACTAGACTTAAAAGATGCTTATCATCATATCCATAGTCATCCAGATTTTATGTGTCTGGATCACATTAGCAGTTCTCTGCCTTATCCTTTGGACTACTCACTGCATCAAGAGTGTTCACAAAGTGTTTAGCTCCAGTCATAGTTTATTATACAATGACTGGCTATTAATATTAAAAAATGAACACGCTGATTGGCCAGCCCAACCAGCGTGCCTGTTGTAAATCTGTGAATATGCTAATGGAAAAAGGTCCGGTCGCCCGGACATTTTCCGTTAGTATAGCTCCTGATTTTTTTTTTTACTTTTTTTTTTGCTCTGCAGAGGTAGCAATGGAGAAAGGAATATCTCCATTGCTTTATTTTTTTTTTTAAGATATGAGTTGAAGAACTCATATAACATAGTGAGACATCTTAAAAAAAGCAACGGAGATCTTCCTTTCAACGGATAAAGGAAGATCTCTGTTGCTTTTTTTAAAGATATCTCGCTATGTTATATGGGTCGAAGAACTCATATAACATAGAGAGATATCTTAAAAAAAGCAACGGCGATCTTCCTTTCTCCATTGCTACCTCTGCACAGCACTGATGTACTGTGTAAGCATAGGAACACAAGTCCCTTATGCATGCGCAGTACATCAGAAATGTCCCAGGATACCAGAAAACTGCAGAAGGGCAGCATTATACAATGACATTATTTAAGAAGAATAAGTATTTCTTTTCTTAAATAATGTCATTGTATAATAGCAATAACCCACAGCTGGGTGTGGGCAATGCTGGATTTACCCATGGTTGGCTTTGTTTGGTCACTCTGGCTTTGCCCTCATGGCCAAACCACGCCAACTGGGTTATTGCTTAATTGCAGGCTACAGGGTATTACACATTTTTCCATATTTAGACAGCCTGCTTATCTTTGCTGAGTCTTTTTCAAAATGTCAGGAGTCTCTCTGTCTAGAGAGAGAGAGAGAGAGAGAGAGAGAGAGAGAGAGATCTTGCAAAGGTTGGGATTCCAAGAGAACATTCAAAAGTTTTTCTTGACTCCCTAACACAGGATTGTGTTCCTAGAATGTCAACCAGACACCTCAGTTCAAAGAGTTTTCCTTCCACAAGAAAAAAATCTTTATTTAGATCTGTTTCTAAGGTTTTCCACTCAGACTTCTGTCACTGTGAGGGAATACCTAAGGGTATTAGTTCTTATGGCAGCTATGATTCTCATGTTAGCCTTGACAAGAATCCACATGAGAAAGGTACAGTGGTATCTGAAATCTCTTTGGTCCCAGCATCAATACAATTTATCTTTTCAGATCCCAGCAGCCAAGTTTATTAGTAGAGAAATCACTTTGTGGAGACAACTAATATCCTTAAATCCAGGTCTCTCCTTCTCTTTTCTGCTCCAAAGCAGTCAGTCACCACAGATACTTTGAGCTTTGCTTGAGGAGCAGTTTCAGGAGAGATAAAAATGCAGAGTGTGTGGGACACCAAAGATGGACAGACACAAGCACATAAATATCAAGGAGATGCTTGCCCTAATCAAGATAGTCAATTCTCTGAACCATATTTGGTCCCTGGCACCTCTTCAAGTGGTCACAGACAATACCACTGTGATGTAGTACATCAGCAAGCAAGGGGGAACCAGGTCGTATCCCCCCCCCCTTTTGCAGACTAGCCATGTTAACTTGAGATATAGCTTTAAAGTACAGTCTTACTGTACAGGAATCCTGTATTTCGTCAGAGTAAATGTGTGGCAGAAAAGCTGAGCAGGGCCAGGGCAGACCCTCATGGATGGAAACTAGAGCCGGGGGTCTTCCAAGATTTAATCCATCTGTGTGGGGTTTCTTAAGTAAACCTGTTTGCCTCATCTCTGAACAATCAACAATCAACTGGCAAAATTCTGTTCCAGGACTCCATGCAAGAGGGCCTAGAAGACAGATACCTTTTCTTTTCTTTGGACAAAAATGTTTCTGTATGCCTTTCCACCCTTTCCACTAATATCTGGGGTACTTCTAAAGATTCAGAAGGACTCCCCCAAGATCATTGATCTGGCTCAGGCAGCCATGGTTCTTCCCTTCTTTTGGAAATTGTCAGGGGCAATTACCACAAGCTCCTTTACAGAAAGGATCAGATCTAAAATAGAAAATTCACCCCGGGGATCACTCCAGTGGCTCTACTCAACAGAGGCACTGGGAACTAAGGTCAGGTGGCACGATGCTAGGGTAATCCTATGGGCTAGGCTCCAGGGCCATTAGCCTAGTACACACACCTATTCACAGGAATTTGACACACCCCAACATCATTCGTCTTTAATTGACTGCTTGTACGATGGGGTTTTAATTCCTTTTAGGCACCTGTTTTCTGAGGATGTGCAGCAGGTACTAATGGAGGCAAGAAATCCTGCTACTAGAAAGTTATATATTCGCAAATGAAAAGGGTTTCTAGTTGATATCAACAACATAATCAGCACCCATTCAGGGATAGTTGTTCTCTGGAATTACAATATTTGCGTGAGTTACTATCCTATGGCCTTTCTTACTCATCTGTCAAGGTTAGTTTATTGTCCACTTCAGCATGTCTGCCCATGGAGCCTCCTGTTTCAAAGCAGTCACATGTCAAAATGTTCTTGAAAGGGATTTTGACTAAAAGGCCTCCAAGTAAACCAGTGGCCCCTTCTTGGGATCTTAATTTTGTGTTAGAGAAACCAAAACTTACTGCATCTAATCTGGCTGACTTGAGGTTCCTAACATAGAAAACAGTTTTACTGATTGCTTTGAAGTCTGCAAGAAGGGTATCTGAGTTGCCAGCTCTTATGGTGAGTCAACCCTACCTCATTTTCTGCAAGGACACGGTTTCTTTGAAAATTAAGCCTTCTTTTACCTAAAGTGGTATCTGAGTTTACTTTAAGCCAAACTGTCCATCTATTCATTTTCTTTCTTGAACCTAAAAATGAGGGGGAAAGGATACTCCATACTTTGGATGTCCACAGATGACTCAAGTACTATCTTGATAGAACTCAGTCTTTCAGATAATTGGATCAGTTGTTCATTTCTTGTAAGCGTAAGAAGAAGGAACAGCCCTGTATCAAAACAGACTATTTCTAAATGTTTGTCTAAGACTATTACCTTTTGTTATACTTACATGACACATCTATTTCAGGTAGGGTCAAGGCCCAGTTTACAAGGACCATGGCTTCTGCTATGGCTTTTTCAAAAAGATTGCATTCTAGAAGTATTCTAGTAGCTACCACTTGGTCCTTTCTGCATATTTTTACAAACCACTATAAGCTTGATTCCTTCTCTAGGTCCAGATCAAGCTTTGCTAGGACCATTCTCCAGGTGCTCTTGGACTCTTCTCCTTCCACCACCCAAATGTAGTTAGTTAAGGTAATCTAGCCATATAGCTAAGGCTACCACAACAATAGTCAATATGATGAACACAGTAGAGATGTGTAAGTTGAACTTACTGTAACAGTAGAAGTTGGAATGATCACTTCTGCGGTATCTGCTCCCTCACACTGTACCCCTTGTTTTTAGTATATTGTTTATGTCAGGGTGTGGATATTTATTTTTCATTATTCCTAATGTTGCCCTTTCAGGGCTCAACTTCTCTATCCCTGCCGTTAGTAAAGCTCTGAAGGGCTTCGCACCCATACTTGTCTTTTAGTCAGCTCAGTTCGAGCTGCTTGACAGTTTGGGAGTGTGGATGGTGCCCTGAATCTTTGGAAGCTGCCAGCTGCTATATCCTTTGCAGGATATAATTCATGTTGCTAAGGCTACTGCAGCTGTGATCAGTTGAACATCTACTGTTATGGTAGGTTCAAGTTACACAACTATACCGTCTTTTTTGTTCAACGTCCTCACATAAATATATTTTCCATATAAAAAGAAAGCAATAAATATTGCTATTCATATTTCTTACATCATACATTTTATGGATAGGATTTTAGGGATCGTCTGAAAAATAATAAGAAGCCATTGCTACATGTTAGTCAGTCAAATCCAGTGTGTCCCACTGTAAGCAGTTTGAGATTTCCTAATATAAACTGAAAACAAAAAGCTGCTTTCTAACTAGCGATTATGTGAAAATTCTTTTTCGGTTTGGAGTTACTTCTTTTTATTGTTTATTACTGCTACCATGATGCAGAGCAGGGAAAGGAGGATATGCTGAAGTAAAGAGCAGTACTGAGTTCCTCCTAAGACAGTATCCTAAGTATGGAAGAAAGAACAGTAAGTATTGCATATAGCTAAAATTATTACTCTGGGGGGGGGGGGGGTCATTCGTGACTGAAGTGTATTGTGAAAGAGGATGATTTAAAACTGTATTATGTACTTTAAGCGAGGCTGCGGTTTAGGGTGGTGAGTGCTGTTATTTGTAGTTAGCAGTTATGCTGTACTGCAAAGTGTAACACAGAGTACAGTATTCATACTCCTAGATATAAAAACGATGAAGATTTCCAAGAGAAGAGAATAGGAGAGAAATAACTAGTTAAAGTTATGCATGTGGAAGAGTAAAGGTTACAGGTGAGTTGCTTCATGAATAGGTGCAGTGCTGTAATCGGATGTTCAGACATATAGTGCATTTAGGTCAATGAAGGTGTTCTTAAAAGAGATGCTTCATATGAAATCTAAATATATTTTAGTGTCATAAGGCTGCCCATTACATAAGCATGCCTGTTTGTATACCTAACCAGACACTTTTTTATGTTTGTGTGTGTGTGCGCGTGTTTATGTGTTTATGTGTGTGTGTGTGTGTGTGTGTGTGTGTGTGTGTGTGTGTGTGTGTGTGTGTGTGTGTGCACTCCTCCCTTGCTATATTGTGAGGTATGATTCAGGAATGTAATTCACATGGTCAATTCATTTTTCAGTGAAGCTAGTGTCACAAACCAAATCCAGCAACTCAAAGCTGACAAAAATGTCCTTACATCAGGACAGTGCCTCTCACATCCATCCGAGTGCAAGGGGCAACAGTTCTACAGTCTAGGGGTTTGTCCAATCACCATAATTCAATACTCTAAAATAAATATATATCTATATATCTATATCTAAATATATCTATCTATCTATGTGTGTGTGTATATATATATATATATATATATATATATATATATATATATATATATATATATATATATGGGATCCGGACACATGCTCGACTAGCATGTGTCTGAATCACAAAACATCGAACACACATACACGAAAGCGCTTAACATCGACAAGCGCTTCCGTGTATGTGTGCCTGTTTCGTAGATCGGACTACAGTGCGGGTAAGGGAAAATTCCCTTTTCCCCACTGTAGTGCGATCTTGGAGTGAGAATAATAAAGTAGGGGGTGTGTGGGGGGTGCAGGGGGCGAAGCCCCCCTGCAGAAACGTAGATTTTTTTTTTTTTGAACTGCACATACATGGAAGTGCTTTTTGATGTTAAGCGCTTTCGTGTATATGTGTTCGATGTTTTGTGATTCGAACATATGCTAGTCGAGCATGTGTCCTAGACCCATATATATATATATATATATATATATATCTATATATCTATATATGGGTCTGCTTCACTTGACCTAAAACTCATTTGACTGACACCATTTGACCGACACCCAATTGATCTAAATTTCATTTGACCTGAAACTCATTTGACAGACTCCCATTTCACAAAGAAGAGATGAGGAGCTGTCTTCATATTATAATGCTTTCATTAATTATTCAGTTCAGTGAACTTCATTTATTTCCAATCTCTCCCATTTCCTGAATCCATAATTGTTGAACAAATTTCATTTGACTGACAACTCATTTGACTGACTTCCATTTCACCGACAGCTTACAACATACTAAATCTTATACCATAGACAAGCACACTTAGAACACCAGTAACTAACGCTTTCCAGAACTTAAAAACTACTTACTAACCCTCTTAACAGAAACAAAACTCATTCGACAGACTCCCATTTCACCGACATATAAGACATAGACTTGTTGTGGGTCGTCCTTTGCCTGTGACTTGTTTTGTGATAAAAAGAATTACTGTAACGTATAGTGCTGACTGTTAGAATTCGGATAGTCATGTAGAAAGTAGTGTTGTAGTGTTTCTAAACGTGAGTTTTTTTATTTACATTTTTATGGGAAGTATCTGAAGTAATTTGGCGAATGTTTTCTGCATTCCCAGCAGTAGTGGCAGCGTGTAGACTACTGTAAGGCAAGTTAAAGGTATATACCCTTTTCCCTACTGTAGTGCAATCCTGGAGTTAGTATATATAATTGGGGGCACAGCCCCCCACATTACGGGGTATGATGGGTGTAGTCCCCCTGTACCTAGTTTGGTTGTAGATTGTCCTGTTTCTGTTAAGAATATATGAATATGCAAGACATTCAGTATTTTGAAAGCACTTTCAAATGATTTGTAATACGATATTAGTGACTGTAATCTTAATTCATTGAAAGAGCATTTTCTTAAATTAAAAAAAATGTTTTTGTTCAGTAATTATTGATTCAGGAAATGGGAAAGATTGGAAGTAACTGAAGTTCACTGAGCTGAACAATTAATGAAAGCATTATAATATGAAGACAGATCCTCATCTCTTGTTTGTTTTGTTTTCTCCCATTCAGACATGTGAACACCACTGATGACAGTGTATCTAACCCAAATGCAACCAAACCGATAATAGTCACTGAGACCAGTACTTACTACATATTTTACATCTATGCTGCACTTTCAGACAGTTTTCTTGCAATGGGAGTAATCCGAGGAATTCCCCTGGTTCATACACTTGTAACTATCTCCAAGATGTTGCATAAAAAGATGCTGTATGCAGTTTTACATGCACCAATGGCTACTCTGAACACAATGAAAACAGGTAAAATGTGAAATGCTAATCCTCTACTCTTTTATGGCAAAATTTACATTTTTGGTGCATTGTCTTTCTCATGTCAGTGATCTCTAGTCTGGTTGCATTCCAAAATATTGTGTTATGTTATTAATAAGTAAAGGGCATGATTGCTGACCCATTGTGGAGTGATATTCCCATATAGTAAATTCTGTAGGTGTCATCTGGGATCTAGGCTGATAAAGGACACCAGAACAGCAGAGTGGGTGTATCACAGTACCAAACTTCACAGGCAAATGCTGTCACCCTCCAGAGAGGGATACATTCCCAAGGATGTGTAGCCAATGAGCATCCCTGTCCTGCTTCATTATGGCCATGCCACAGTCTGTCCATATAATGTGCACTGAGACAGTTTTAGGAGGGTATACCAGTTCTAGGATGTTCAAATATTATTTATAAACTATGGATTTAGTCTAAACAGAACCATTGCTGAGAAAAATTGACATTAGGATAAAGAAAAGGAATGACCTCTCATCTGTTCCATATCAGTGAGTGATCATCACTTCATAAAATGGCCACATCTTTGTAGAGTAAAACTTTTCTTATTAAGCCTGTCCAAGATACGTCATTGAAAATAAAAGGAAGCTGAGATGAGTTATTTGGTAATTTGATGATGCATTTATCGAGGTCATACTGGCATTCCGGAACAAACACTAAAAGAGAATTAATACATTGAAAGGTAGTTTGCTATAACAATGAAACCCTAATAGATACAATGTGCATGTTCCCTATCACGTTAATGACAGACAGTTTTTCAAATTCTGTATTGGAGCAGCAGAGGGGTGCAACAAAATCCAAAATATGTCTTTCTGTCAACAGCTAAGACTTGTGCTAACATCCATCAGGGTACTGCACTTTAAAGACTGGGAGAATTTGCCTGTAGTGATACCTGTTGAAATCGTACTTCTCAACCTCTTAGAGCAAGAAATCTGGACAAAGCTGTAAATAATGGAGGGGGGGGGGACAAAGGCCCAAAAATAAGGAAACTTTTTAAATATTCCTCTTAAAAACTTACTAAGTTGATAGAATAACACATTTGGAATTGGCATGAATTTTCTGAAGGGTATAAAATCCGAAACTCAAATGTCTTCCATTATTTTCTGACTTCAACCCTGAATGACTTGCCAATGATTTTCCAGAAAATCACAATTTTATGAGAAACAGACCAAAAATATGAGGCAAAAATCTGGACATTCCAAGAAAATCTGTACACCTGAGTGGTATGGTTGAAATAAGTACATTTTCATATTCCACTAAACTACAAAACTGCCTACAGTTTATACCAGCAAAAATACATTTAGCAGGGCAAATATACCCAGGCTTGAATGTAGTCATCAAATATAATTTTCATATATATGTATTCATTTCATACCTCTGCATTAATTAGCAAATATACAGTATTTTACATTTGCAGTGGCTTATACTCATTAAGTAAGTAAGCAACTAAAAAGTAAACCAAAGTTTGTGTGTTGTGCGCACCATCTTCTCTTTAGCACACCTAGACTATTATATGCTAGCCATGTTCTTTGAAGAAACTGCTTAACTGAAGTAGATTTTAAGGCTAAAATGATATAGTGATTGACGACTTCAAGCTACAATCCGTAGGCAGTAGTTTACTAACATACCTCGAGTGTGACAAAACAAAGAGAAAGAAAAAACAAGACTACGTTACAAATTATCAGACCCACCAGTGAGTATACTTTTCAAAGCAAATTTTGTCAGACACAAGGCAGGAATTGATACTTTGCTAAATTTGCCAATAAAATGGATGAGTTAAAAATGAACATAAAGCCAGTGTCAGCAGTTATTACAAGTAGATTGTGTTTTTTTTTAACAGATAGCACTAGATTTGAGAACCCCGCAAGCATATAGGTTTGAAAGGTTAAGATGCCCGTTGATTTTCCATATGTGGCTGCAGATCTTCGTAGACTCACTGCAGTAGAAACTTTCTGTTATTAGGGACACGCACTGTTTCGGTCATGGAATAATGCAGGGAAAATAACATCAAAGCTAGTTACGAAAACAAAATTGCCAATGATTCCAAAGACAACCACAAGGCATTCTATAGCTATGTCAATAATCTAAATGGCAATACTCAGATCTGCTCTGAGCTACAGCAGAATGGCACTAAATATACTGATCCCAAGGATATTGCCAATATCCTGGCAGATAGAGTCAGTGCCAACTTTACCCCCTTTCACCCCCTAAAGGGCCCATCTCAGTACCGAAAGAATGCAATGTTCTGGTAATCACGGCCACTCAGGTAAAAAACGCACTCTCCAAAGCCAAGAATACAGCATCCATGGGACTAGACGACATCCTGGGCTGTGTACTGCATGAACTACAAAATGAACTGGCACCTCACTTATGTGTCATGTGCAGTCATAGCCTCACCTCAGACTTCGTGCCCGCAGAGTGGTGCACAGCTACAGTCATCCCACTCCACAAGGGGGGGGATCTAGTTTAGACCCCGGGAACTACCGTCCCATCAGTCTGACTAGCCTGATCTGCAAGGCCATGGAACATCATGGAACTTACAAACAAAGGCATTGGCAACCTTCAAACACTGGACCTCGCCCAATTTGGGTTCGTGAAGGGCCGATCATGCCTCCTGAACCTGGTCAACTACTTCATGTCAGTCTCCAGAGCTGTCTACGAGGGTAAGGTGGTTCACACAGCCTACTTGGACCTCACCAAGGCTTTCAACACTGTCCTCCACTCTGGAATTATAGATAAACTTACTAAGCTGGGCATTAATCCCTACATCACTCGATGGGTTGCAAACTGGCTTAATGACAGAACATGCACTGTAAAAGTAGCTGACTCCAAATCCAACTCCAGACAAGTGACAAGTGGTGTACCGCAGGGTTCCGTCCTGGGGCCACTCTTGTTTGGCATCTACTTCTCTGAAGTACAGGTCAACACTAAGGGACTCTGACTTACAAAGTTCACAGATGACTGCAAGCTGGGAGCCATTATTGAATCCCCAAATGATGTGGATACTCTACAAAAGGGCCTTACCGAAACAGATGCCTAGTGCCAGAGCCATGGGCTCAAGCTAAATGCCAAAAAATGTATAGTTGTCCCCTATGGGAAAAACCATATACCTGTGAACTACCACATCGGTGGCAGTACGCTTAACACCGAAAGTGTGATAAGAGACCTAGGGACACAAGTGGACAGTGGTCTCACCTTTGATAACCACATCGCCACAACAGTTAGAAAATCCTTCTACGTGGCACACCTCATCACTAAGGACTTTTCATCCAGAAAAAAGGAAGTCATTGTCCCTCAGTACTCATCCCTCATTAGACCCATTATAGAATACAATGCCCCATTTGGTATGTACCTCACAAGACATCTGCAACAACTAGAAAGGCCACAGAAAAAGAATCACAGGCCTAAAGCAGATGCCTTATGCTGACTGTCTAAAGAAACTCCAGCTATACTCTTTCGCATATTGCCTACTCAGAGGCAATCTGTGCCTAACATGCAAGGCCATGTCAAACCCAGAGTTGTTGGACATGCTACACTTAAAGAAATCCCAATCCCTCTGAGCCACACTCTCCAGGGATCTTAACCTTGTCATCACGATGAATAGAACATGCTAGAGGGATAGGTTCCTGACCCAGAGACTCCCCATACTCTGGAATAGGCTGTCCATTCATGTCAGGAAGAGCGCCTCAATGGCCCTCTTCAAGAGGAACCTTGACAATTGGATGGGAGATAGGAAATTCACCCCAGGGATCACATCACTACCCCTGCTAGACAGGAGTCCAGGAAAGTAAATATTTGTGGGAAGCAATAGCTAGGGAATCATTATGCCTAGGCTTGTATACGTGCTAGTGCCGATAGCCTAGTACCTACCTATGAACCTATGAATCATGGAAGTACGGTATCCTTCTCTGCAGATATCATTTTCTACTGGAATTAGACATAAAACATGCCATAGGAAGAAAAACACTGCTAAGGCCTTGAGACCAAGTATTTGTCATTGTCACCTCTTAGGTTGACATTGATATTTATAAGCAAAACATGGACCTTCTCAAATCCTGAATATGTCTATAATGCATGTCTATAATGGAAGTTATTATTTAGGTAAAATAGCAACAGTGGGAAATGCAGTGAATATTGAGGCTGGAAATGCTGAACAGTGAAAGATGCTCTGATAGATTGCACTGCTTATTTCAGCGTGCATTCATAAAATAGTTCAGCAATCCATTTCACTGTATTTTTTATTCAGATGATCTGTAATAAGAATCTTTGTACTTTTGTTTTACATATTTATAATGTTATCCTAGTTCATCATATCAGAATATGCATGTGTAGGTAGCTTATGTATCTTATTTCCTAATTCATTAATGAGTAACTACATCTTAAACTCTAGAGTCTGCATTTCTTAAACATAACTTGCCTTTGTAGTTGCTGTTTTTTGAGTTGCCGTTTATTGATTTGACTGCTCAGAATGTCAAACACATAGCAGACATCTCAGAATTTTGAGAAACACTTGTAGCTTATTGTCCAAAATTGCAGTACAGTGGGGAGTGAGTTTTAGCCCTTTCCCCACTGAAGTGTGATCTTGAAGTTGGCATATATAGTTATCAGAGGGTGTGGGGCATGCAGAGGCCTTGCTCCCATACATAAACATTGTTTAAAGTTTTTTTTGTGTGTTTCTAATTTTTAGGGTCGATCGTTTATGGGTCGATCCTTTTTTCATCAACACAATGATAAGAATTGTTTTTTGTGTGTGTATTTTATATTAGTTAAAATGATACGATATTTAATGGCAAACATGTTGATGCTGCTTTTGCTCCCATATTTGCATTGGTCATTGAGTTATGCTAGTGGCAAATTTAAAATGCGTTTTATATGTGTAGACATGCTGACATCTCGAGTTACCTATTTAATGATACACAGCTACATGATAACTTGATGTTATTAAATGTCATTGTACATACCTGTTCAGCAGAATATTTGCTAAATTAAAGGACTGCATACCAAGCAGAGTTTTTCTTTGCCTGCTTTTTCTTCCCTGTAGAAAGATTTCTAAATCATACTGTTGATTATATATCAGAATTTAGCAAATGTACAGTACGGTCTTATAGCGTAAGTAAGACATACTGTGAATGTCTGGGAATGCGTTGTTGCTGTATCAGTGTAGGACTTGGTAACGTTTAGAGGAAGCACATTCTAAGATCACTATTAGGCCAGCTATGTTAATGTGACGATGCACGTAGGATAAGAAACATGAGCGAGAGAGGATGAGTCCCTGCAGGTAAGAAGCTCTTACTCATTACAAATGCAAGCAGTTTACATACTGTTAGTAGATTGAACAAGAAAGCACACCGACTTTTGTTTATGAGATGTAAGCAACCTGTACCAAAGAGGTAATTTAAAATGGACTGCCACTGTCCTCAGTGATTCAGAAAGCAGTAATCTGAATATTTCTATTCTGAGTGAACAGAGAGAACAACCTGAAGGCAACAAAATGATAGTGAAATGTCATACTAAAATAACAGAGAGTACATTATAAGAAGAAGAATCCCTACCTGGGAGAATTAAAATCACATCAGTATACAGCCAGTTGTGGTTCATTTAGGAGCAAACTGCATTTTAAAATAACTGTAACTACTCAGGGATGGCCTTAGGTGAACTAGTGCCTTAGGTGAAGGGGCTCAATGCCCCCCCCCCACACTGCCCACTGCTCATCCTCCTACATCACCTGGTGCCCCCAGCTTAGCCACACCATACAAATTACTGTTATCCTTCCCTTTTCTTTCTTTTTCTCACAGTTTGTCTTATTCTTCATTTTTTCCTGCATTTATTCATTCATTGTGCACATTTTGAGTAGACACGATTGCACACTGATAACTGTGGAGGAAGCAACTGCATTAAGCCAATGATCTGGTCATCAGGGTTCTAGATGCTTCTGAAGTGCATTTTCCAGTTGTTTTTAAATAGCCATGACCTGAACATAAATCATAATTGAGGGAAGGAATTTAGTGTTTGCATTTTTCAACATTGTCTAGACACTCTGAGGTGCATTTTACAATTTTTTTTAACAACTTTTTCAGCTACTGATATCTTGATCATAAATCATGACTAAGGGAAGAAATTCTATCTTGCTTTTCAACTCTGTTTTTTCCTGCATCCTTTCAAGACACCCTAACTGACCAAGACTACGTTGTAGTAACTAAATTAATCTAGGGGATGCTGGACACCTAGAAGCAATGGGGTTATAGATGCTCTAAGGTGCATATTAGAACTTTTTTCCAACCTTTTAATCCAATAATGGCCTAAACAAAAATCATGCATAAGGAAAGAAATTCAATTTTATTTATTTTTCATGTGTTTCAAAGAAGAAATGAGTTGTATCCAACTCTTAATGCTCAAAGGTGACCATATATCTTGGAACGATATGCAAATCATGTCAGGAAATATTATATCCCTGTCCATTCTTCATAAAGGTAGTCACTTTCTATGTATTCGCCTGTAGTGAAAATTAAGGGACAAGTGACCACAGTCATATTTCAAGTTTCTTCGGTCATATGTATATATATACAGCATGTCTCCTCACCTGTTCCTGCAAAAGACACTTGCATTCTATGTACTCCTCTGATGTCAGACAAAACTGAAAAAGCAAATAAAACATATTTTCTGTCAGACATTTATAAACAAAATCCTCCTTTACCCTCTTCAAAAGAAAGCACCTGTATATGCATGTGATGTTTGTGAGGAAAGTAAAATAAATAAATACAGTAATGTTTCCAATGCCCTCTGAAGTTTGTGAGGAAAGTTAATTAATAACCACAGTGTCACCATCCCAAACATAAGAGAGTGACCTTTGTGGTTTGGAAGGAAAGTTAAAGAAATAATGACATCATCCATGGTTTCCCACACAAGCTACTGTGACTTTCTGTGAAAATGTGTATGCCTCTGAGCAAGTCTAGTTTTAGTCAAGGAGGGGTTCAGGGAAGAGAGCAGTACTAAGCCCATGTCAAAATCTACTTATATAGTCTTGGTGTGTGGGGAGCAGCAACCCCCCTCCCAAGCTCTGAAGGTTTGGATGTTCTGCGATGCATTTTTATCCTTTATTTATTTATTTTGAGAGATGACTGTTTAAACTGAGTAGGTAACAAGATGGCAATTTACTTTCACCCAAGCAACCCCCACATAGCAGTTATAGCCATGTCTATGTACAATTCAAATGCCAGATTGTGATTAAAGAGGATGGCCATCTAATGTATATTTCACCTTTGTTACAAACAGTTTCCATACATTTAAATATTCCAAGTTGCTTCACAGAAATCATACTAGTCATGCAAAGTCAGAAAAATAGCAAACGACATTAGGCAGGTAGTCCTATTGCTACACAGATGATCCCAGCAATTGTATGTAATCTGTGCATATCAGATGTCCAGTTAAGCAGGCCATGTTTCTTTTCAGAAATCCATGTTAAGGGTACAAAGCCAGATAGTAACTGTTTTAACTGAGCAAATGACAAAAGACTCAGTTTTTTCATCCAGCCAACTACTACCCAGCAGTTATAGCCATGACTTCTGATGTCTGTCTAATATATTTCACCTAAATTGCTCTGCACAAAAAAGTTGCCAGACATTAACATGTTCCAAATTGCTACACACAAATCAGAAAGTCAGAAATTTTGCTGAAAATATATAGTTGATCATTGCCAGCATCGTTAAAAGAATAATAATACTTACCTGAAATTCCCTCAACTATCTAGAATTGTGCAGAATGTCCCTACCTTTGTCTCATTTTTTGGACCTGTCCCTCACAGCATTCTTAATGTTGTATTAAACTGAAGAATACAGACAGTGAATAGAGCCAGACATTATAAAGTGATGCTTCTTATTTTTCAAAAGGCATCACATTAATGCAAAACCTCTGCCTGGGTCCATTACTGAGTGCCACGGCTTCACGTCTTCATTTGACTATTGTGCGAGGTCTCTCCTACGTGACCTCGCAATGCTCATGATGTAACTTGACTTGAACAGTTAAGTCAAATTTAGCACATCCTTCTTACAGTGCGTGTCACCTTGGGCATGTTTTGTTTTGACAAGGATATGTTATTTAGTTTCTTAGAGCAAAGAAACAATATATTTCAATGCTGTAAAAAAATAAATGAATACATATATGGCACCCCTAGAAGCATGGCTGTCCAGGCTGCCTCCCAGTTGGCCTATGCAGAAGATTGCTCCTTAAACCACTTAAAGTAATGCAATGCCATTAGTACTGTGTAGAAAACCAAGATATGATACTGTCCGGTAGTAATAGAAGGTTATGTATACCTAGAGCTAGTCATGCAAACTAAGGAAATAATTCTTCAAATCATACTAGTCATGCAAAGTCATAATAGTCATGCAAAGTCAGAAAAATAAATGTTCAGTTGGTCATGGAATTGGTGATAGAATATGTTGTGATTCCTTAGGGAAGTCCTGCAGGCAGTTGTTTGGGGTTGCTTCATTGTATTTTAGTCCCTCCAAATAATGTTACCTGTCACATTCACAAAATACTATAAAATGACTGTACTGAAAATTTTGGATCAAAATACTGAAAAGTGAAAATGCTCCAGTACTGCTTTCATCAAACTTAATGCAGACTGACGTGATCTCTGGAAAGTAACTTTTCATACTTCTTGCATAAAGTACCATAAGTTCACAGAAACACATCTAAATATAAAAGTCAAAATGAATTTCATTTCAAGTAAAGATATCTCTATTTTTAATACCATGATGGGAATGGACCCCATTTATAAGTCAAAGTATGATTAAAGTTCATGAAATTAGTATTGTTTCAATCTTTGATGTCAGCCAGTAGTGCTGTTCGCAGCACCCACAATGTGCCCAGTAATGACTCTTTCTGCAGTTCGTATGGAGTTACATGTATTGGTAACATATCCAAATACGATTGTAAATTCTTTTTTATAAGGCCTGTTGCTCCTACTACTATTGGAACAGTTTGAGGAAGAAGATGGCTGTACAGGTCACATAACAAACTGGAGAGGAGTATGAGACTGTAGTGGGAGTACCTATCGGCAGGGAAGAAATACGTTGATAGAGTAGTTCCTCCATTTCAAGAAGATGACAACCCCCCCCCCCCCCCCCCGACAAGGAAGCTTCTAGTCACTGTAAGTAGCAGGTACTGGTAAGTAATGCAGGCAACAATTTTCTGATGTGCTGGATTTGAGAATAGAGAATTAAGACAGCTGCAGTGTCTTGATCGATTTATATTTTTTTCCTTACAGAGTTGGAGAAAGGTGGGGGGTAAAGGGAAACAAAATAGATAAGTCACACCTCTGAAGCCAAACAGTGGATATCAGAAAGTACTGTGAACATCTTGCCAGCAGCTTGCATCACAATGGTGATCATCTTGAAAAGACTTTCCTGGTAATAAAATGTCAATTAATTAGTCAATAAATAAATAAATAAATAAAGTGAAGAACACAGCATTATCTTCTTAAAGGAGTTGGTAATATGGTATAGCACAGTAGTTGGGGAATTGAATCCCCACACTTCATATTCAAGGTTGCCGTTACTCACAGACAAAGACTTATTTTTTTTTTCACAAAATTCAGTGTTTTCCTTTCTCTCCTGTCTGGTTACTTTGGAACACAAAATCAACAGACATTCTGCTCACATAGCAGTGATCACAGCACTAGTGTTTCAGCAAGTTGCATGACACCACCAAACAACTTTGCTGCAAGTTGTCAAATTAATAATGGTAGTTTTTAGCTTCAGTCTTCTACTTGCCTTTGGATGTCAGTAGAGGTAGGTGAGTCTGAAATTTTCAAAGAAGTGCTGATTCAGAGCCCTGGTTTGCTTTCCAGAGTTTATTAAGATACAAGCTCAGAACAATGCACAGATGAAATGTGAATTAGCCACCTGATGGTGTGAACACTGGCTCTAAATGATTATCACTGTTGAAGTGACACCTCAACACCATGTGCAAAAATGGGAAAAAAGGAGTTGTAGACAGATAGATGGAGGGATGGATATATCATGGTCACACACTCACTTAATGTGGGCACATGACCTGAACCACTTAATATGCACCCTTGATAGTTCATTCAGGATGTTATACCAGGCAGTTCCTAAAATCAAAAACACTGCCATAAACTGAAATGCTGTTTACTTATTTTACAGCTGTGCTTAAGCTCTCTCTATGGCTAATCTGTGATTACTATTTTCTGTCCCTCTACCTTTGAGAAACATTGCCCAGTGGCTGCACCACCTGCACCCAGTTGACCCATTTGCACGCAATGGTGGCAACTGAGTTTCCCAGATCTAATTGAGAGCCCTACAACTTATTTGTTCCTATTTCCCCATTCCAGTGGCAGTGAGAGCAATAAAATAAGACAAGCATTCATTTTGTGGAAGATTTGCTCTTTAAAAAAGAAACTGACTGATTGTGTTAACAGAAATCTAATAAAGGCACTTTATTGCAAGAAGCTCCCATTATTTAAAGCATCCTCTGATATAGTAGCTATATGAAACTCAACAAGTTGGGTCAATCTGAGGGACCATTTCTTTCAGAATATACATATTTTTTACCAATTAATATCATTATTGAATATGTTTTTATTTGACTAAGATAATGAAATGAGTCCATATTTGTAGTAGGTAGTAATCGTTATTGTCCCTGCATTTATGTTCATCTCTGTCTAGACTTACCCTGTTCTGACTAGTGCAGTCAGTACTTTCTTATAAGAGCGCAAGTCTATTACGAAGACTACCAAACACTTCCTCAAAACAATTTTTCTTACACAGCCATTACATCCTGTCTCCTAGGGCTACAGTGTCAGTATCAAATGCAGTGTGTGCTCATGGAAAATTACAGTCAGAATTATAATTTCTAATGACGCAATACCTTATAATGAAAGTAATATTTCATATAGTATTTTAATGAATAAGTATAACAATATATTATTTTTACAGTTATAATTTATACAAATGGAACTAAATATTCCAGTAATGTAATACATGAGATGCCATGATTATACTCCCAAGTAGGGAAAAAGATAAATTTACTAAGCACATCCGTAGCTCAAGACCCAATCTTAACATCGCTTTATGGGTGCTTAATAAAAGCTTGTAAAACACACATAAGTGCTGTTAAGATCATGTCTTATGCTATGGAGTAACAGCAGGCATTGCTAGCTGGCAAAGAACAGTGGCAGAAGGTAAAATAGTTTTTACAACCTATTAGAATGGTACTCTGACATGGTTATAAACAGAAAATATGGTACACTAAAATGTCTAACAGATTTTAAAGCTGTTAGTTTTTCAGAGGGGCACTTTGTTTTTCCCTGCTGTCTATTTGACTGTGCTGTGTGCTTTAAAGACTTTTTTCTGTTACTGATAGTACAAGGAGCAGATAAAGCTTCATGCAGTGCATATAATTACAACTGGGTCATCAATCAAAACCCTTTATTATTTGTTTTCAGCATAGATGCTAAGAGTCACCTCTTAAGGTTCACTCTCAATGTGAATTTCTTGGCATAATAAGCTAGTTATTCACAGAAACCAAAGTTATAATCCTGTTTTTAATATGCACGTGGTAGTTGTATTTCTTTACCTGCTATTTCAGGTGCAATAATATTGAGTACAGGTGGCACCATCAGAGAAGGTACAGTCATGTGCTTCTGAAGGCTAATAGTCTGAATGTGGGCTTGTGTCCAGCACCTGTGAGGTTGATGCATTTGCTGCATACGCAGCTGATGATGCTACTGTTACTGCCATTGTGACCAAATCTGCAGCCACAGCAGTTGCTGTATTGCCTGTTCAGATAATGGGGCTATTTTTGGGTAGCAGTGCTGTGAGGGATGTTGGCTGGCAATTAGCTTTAGATGTTCACTGCTGGTGTTTGCCTGCAAACAGTGCATTAGATGCTAGTGTGTCTGGAGTAGTGAGTTGCGACAGAGTTAACAAGATAGAGGTCTAACATTACATTATCCCAGCCAAGGATCGAGCACTTTTGATCCTGATATACAGGACGCCTATAATCATGATCTGCCCTTTCTATGCCTTTGGTTACAGTAACAGAACAGTGGTGATGTCTCACTAGTGGCTCTGTCATTTAGCACTACTGCAGCTTGTGCTGTGGAAAGTGCCACTGCTGATGTTATAGCACATTGTGTTCATATTTTGAGAGATTTTGCTGAGCTACAGGACAGGTAGTCTTGTATAGCATTAAGTACAATACAGGTTGACTGCTGCATAAGTTCTGCATGTGGTTTCAGATACGTGGCATTCACCTCAGGCAGCATTAGTGTATGTTAATGATGTAGCTTCATTGACACAAACGCAGGAGATCATGCTTGTGCCATCAGATATGTGAATTTACAAATCTCTGTTGGCTAGTATACATGCAGATAGCACTGGTACAAAACCAGCAACGACTGATTTTCATCATTAAGTTATGCTGCAGTAGCATTTGCTATATGGGCTATATTCTGCCAAGATATAACAGTTGGACAGCTTTCCAAAGCTTTTGGCTATCTTCCACGTATGCATCCAGCTTGTTGTTGCAAGAGATATCAGGAACAAAACCAGCAGTGTGGACATCGAAATCTTCAGTATTTTCCTGGTGCCTGACAGAGTAGACTTCTGAAAATCAGTGGTCAACTAATGATTTTCCTTTGCTGAATAGATAAGTTCTCTTTGGGGAAAACATCCCACAAATTACATTTTTCTGTTGGTGTTTTTGATAGGAACAGTGCATAGACTGCCTTGACTGACACCTTGCTACCTTCTAATTTTAACTTTTACTGCTTGTCTTTAATTTAAGAAGTTTTATGGAAACTTTTGGGCTAGTTTTATTGAATTTACTATTTGTGGGTAGCCTAGGTTCATAGGTGGTTGCTAGGCTATCAGACCAAGATCCATTTTAAGCCTATCTGGGCTTAATCGAATTTATCAAAGTATCACTGACATGTCAGTACAATAAGGAATTTTACTGTTATGATATAGAGTTTTACACATCAAGCATTCAAAGGTTGCTCCTGTCCATTAGGGATATAGGTGGCAAGCAAGGAGTAATTTGCGATTTCCCATCCATTGGTCCAAGTTACATTTGAATATGGTTAGGAATAAACTTTGCTTCACATTAACGAGAAGCCTATTCCAGAGGCACAAGTAATCTTTGTGCCACATACCTGCCTCTCCAACATATCCTGTTTATGCTGCAGACAAGATTTATTTCCTTAGAACAGGTATTTCTGATGCCATTTGCTTTGCAGATGTGTAACAGATCCCCTCCCTGAGGGATCAAGGGATGTCTTGTAGGCTAGGCATAGATAATCAAGCAGCAATCTGTAGAAGACCAAGTACAGGGATAGGGCTTTCAGATGGTCTGCATAGGACTTGCTGTTTTCTTTTTGTGAGGAACCTCTATGGTGTCTCAAACTGTTTCATGTGTCTGGTCAGGAACATGCTGAAGGCTGCATTGTATTCAGTGAATGGTCTGATGAGCGCTGGTTACAGTGGAACAATGACCTCCTGGATCCAGATGCCTTGCCCTTCCTTATAAGCTATGCAGTGTAGAAGGATTTTCTCACTATATGTGGTGGTGAAAGAACAGGTTACTGTCAACATACTTTCTCAGATTTCTGACCATTGATTCTACTTTTAAGGGTGCATTATAATGTGGCAATTTCCAGGGCTGGCCATCTTTTCAAAAGGTACTGTTATGCATTATTTTTCACTGAGTTTTAGACCATGGCTCTGTCAACAGTTGCTTGTATGTATCAGGCCCACTTGAAGAGTATCTGTGTCTTTAAAGGCTTCAGTGACCATGCATAGTTTGCAGTCATCTGCAGACTTGGTCAGCCAATGAAACCTGATGTTTGCTTTGACGTCAGACTATATATGAACTATTATTGAACAGATGGGGTATATAGTTCACAGTCACCTATGACATCAATAAGATCACTTTTCTAGATGTCACAGTTAGCAGGAATGATGACCACACTTTAACATCAGAAGTATATCGCAAATACCCCCAATACAACTCCCTTCTCCATGCTACCAGCTTTCATCCTCCACATATATGCAGCAACATCCCAAAATCACAATTTCTGTGAATGAAACTCATATGTTCAAATGATGCTATTTATCAGGTATATCAAGAAGAACCTACTACTAGATTCAGGAATAGAGGATACAAAATGGGGAATATCCTTCAGGCCAGACATTGGGTGACTAATCGTAGGTTCGTAGGTTGGTAGTAGGCTATCGACCCTAGGGCCTATACAAGCCTAGCCATAACAATTCCCTGGATATTTCTTCTCACACTATTTACTTCCCTGGACCCCTGTCTAGCAGGGCGACTGACGTAATCCCCAGGGTGAATTTCCTTTTTTCCATCCAATTGTCAAGGTTCCTTTTGAAGAGGGCCAAAGGGGCAATCTGCTTGACATGTATGGGCAGTCTATTCCGGAATCTGGGGATTCTCTGGGCCAGGAACCTATCCCTCCAGCATGTTTTGTTTATTGTGATGACAAAGTTTAGATCCCTGGAGCATGTGGCCCTGAGGGATTAGGATTTCTTTAAGTGTAGCATGTCCAACAGCTGTGGGTTTGACATGGCCTTGTATGTTAAGCAGAGATTGCCTCTGAGTAGACGATATGTGACAAAGTATAGCTGGAGTTTTTTAAGGCGGTCAGTATAGGGCATCTGCTTTAGGCCTGTGATTCTTTTTGTGAGGTATTTCTGTGGCCTTTCCAGTTGTTGCAGATGTCTTGAAAGGTACATACCAAATGGGGCATTGTATTCTATAATGGGTCTAATGAGGGATGAGTACAGTGGGACAGTGACCTCCTTTTTTCTGGATGAAAAGCCCTTAGTGATGAGGTTTGCCACATAGAAAGATTTCCTAACTGTTGTGGCGATGTGGTTATCGAAGGTGAGACCACTGTCCACCTGTGTCCCTAAGTATCTTATCACACTTTCAGTGTGTAGTGTACTGCCACCTATGTGGTAATTCATGGGTACATGTTTTTTTCCCAGACGGGATAACTATACCTTTCTTGGCATTGAGCTTGAGCCCATGGCTTTGGCACCAAGCATCTGTTTCTGTAAGGCCCTTTTGTAGAGTATCCACATCATTTGGGGATTCCATAATGGCTCCCAGTTTGCAGTCATCTGCAAACTTTGTTAGGAAGAGTCCCTTAGTGCTGGCCTGTACTTCAGAGAAGTAGATGCCAAACAAGAGCGGTCCCAGGACTGAACCCTGAGGTACTCCACTTGTCACTTGTCTGGAGCTGGATTTGGAGTCGGCTCCTTTTACAGTGTGGGTTCTGTCAGTAAACCAGTTGGCAACCCATCGAGTGACGTAGGGATTAATGCCCAGCTTAGTAAGTCTATCTATGATTCCAGAGTGGGGGATGGTGTCAAAGGCCTTGGTGAGGTCCAAATAGGCTGTGTGGTCCACCTTACCCTCGTCCATGGCTCTGGAGACAGAAAGAAGTCAGTCAGGTTCAGGAAACAAGATCGGTCCCTCACAAACCCAAACTGGGTGGAGTCCAGTGTTTTAAGGTTGCCAATGTCTTTGTTTATAAGTTCCATGATAATACGTTCCATGGCCTTGCAGATCAGGCTCGTTAGACTGATGGGGCGGTAGTTCATGGGATCCAAGGTGGATCCCCTCTTGTGGAGTGGGATAACTGTAGCTGTATGCCACTCAGTGGGCATGAAGCCTGAGGTGAGGCTGTGATTAAACATAACACTTTGGTGAGGTGCCAGTTCATTTTGTAGTTCATGTAATACACAGTCTGGGATGTCATCTGGTCCCATGGATGGTATTCTTAGCTTTGGAGAGTGCGTTTTTTACCTGTGTGGCCATTATTACCAGAATTTGGCGACCTTCTGGTATTGAGATGGGCCATTTAGGGGGTAAGAAGGGGATGAAGTTGGCACTGAAACTGATCTGCCAGGATATTGGCAATATCCTTGGGATCGGTATATTTAATGCCATTCTTTTGTAGCTCAGAGCAGATCTGAACATTGACATTTAGATTCTTGACATAGTTATAGAATGCCTTGTGGTTGTCTTTGGAATCTTTGGCAATTTTATTTTCATAACTAGCTTTGGAGGATTTTATGAGGGATCTCAGCTTCTTACTGAGGCTGGTAAGGGAGGTTTTCACATCCTGGGATTTTCCTTTTTTCTGCAACAGTTTCTTCCTTTTGTTGTAAAGTTTGTTTATGGCAGGGGACCACCAGAATGGCTTTTTTTTGGAGGAGAGCATCTTGGATCTGTTTGGGATGGCATGATTCATGCATGAGTGGATGTGCTCGTACAGTGCCTTAGTGTGGGATTCAGCAGTCAAACTTTCAGTTCCCATCTGCATGGGTGTCATGAAGTTTGTCACTTCTGACTTGAGTAGCATGAAGTTGGCTTTGGAGAAGTTTTTTATGGAGGTTTCCTTACTGGGGGGTGGAAGTGGGATGTGGATGTTAAGGGTGATTAGCTTATGGTCAGACCTGACCAATGAGGGGGTGACCATAAGTGTGGAGCATTGAATTCCCATGTTGGTAATGACCAGGTCTAGGATATTGGAGCCCCTGGTGGGACTATGGATTAGTTGATCCAGGGCATTGGAATTTATGAATTCCAAGAACTGTTGGGCAAAGGTGTTGGTACACGAGTAGTTTTCCCAGATGTTCTCCATTTTTAGGAGTGCCTTGAGAGAGTGCGTTTTGAGGTTTAGACTTCTAGCATTGAGTAGCATTACCTTCAGAATTTGCATGCTTGTACCTGTTACGGTGGTGGTTTTGTCCTTTGAACTTTGCCTAAAAAAGGCACTATAGGGGTGGCAAGAGCCTTAGCCAGTAACCTGAATCCCAGGGGCGACAGGTGCAGAACGTCTCTGGCAAAGCATCGTGGTATGTCAATCATGTTGTCCCAGGTAGACAGATACTCGATCCCCTTCCCCTTTGAATGACACCAGAAGCTTAGCCATTTGTTGAAGTCAATCATTTTGTCCTTGTATTGTGGTATCATTCTGGGCAAAGGCAGGATGCTACTTGGGTCACATGATCCGAGAGCTCTTCCATGTCTCTTTTCATGTAGTCCAGGGAGGTACGTCTCAAGTCATTCACTCCAACATGGACAATGACAGAGTCATATTTGCACTTGTTGTGGAGTGATGTGAGTGCATGCGTTATGTGGCAGATCCTGGCACCCGACAGACAGCTAACTGTAATTTTCTCCTTGTTCAGCCTGGTGAGTGGGACATCAATGTGCCTGACTATAGAGTCACCTATGACTAAAGTGTTAGGTACATTGTCTTGCCGTAGGGGCCGTTGCTGGGTGGCACACTGGTGTTGTGAGCTATGTGACACTTTGGTTGTGATTGGTGTTTGTTTGCATTTCAACTTTGGAGGTCCTTGTTGCTTGAGCAGGTTACAGTTAAGGGCCTCCGCATACGTAACAGGCAAGATCTCTTAACATATAGGGACAAGACTAAGAACAAAAATTCAACCATCTGACTAGTCACTACGTATGGTAGAAACACTGATGTCCTACTCAACAGTGTCTGCAGACACTGGAACATATTATTGGCAAACAACAAATTATGTGAATTTCTGGATGTCAATTTTCTTTCAGGAGAGGCAGGAATTTGGGCTCATTCTTAAATCATTACAAACATGGTTGGAGAAGCAAAGGTGACCCTATACACACCACTCTGGGGGGGATCAACTCAAGGGTTGCTTTCCCTCTGGCCATTGTACTCACTGCAGAAGGGTGATGAAGACATGCCAGTTCAGCAGCAAAAACACTGGGCAAGTATTTGATATTTCCTTTTTTTCTGTCAGACTGACTGGGTGATATATTTGGCTATCTGTAGCTGCTCTGCATTTTATGTGGGACAAACGTCCAGGATTTTAAAATTCAGAATATCTGAACATATAAGTGACATCAGACACAAGAAGCTTACGAATGCCTTATACAAACATACTGGGGTACATAAAAATGCATCTTTTACTTTTACTGTGATTGACAGAATCGTTGGACAGAGAACCAACAAATCAGGTTGGCATCAGATATTAAATAATAAAGAAAAAAAATGTATCATCAAACTGGGAGCACTGTTTTCACCAGGTCTTAATGAATACCTTTAAATGGCTTGGTTAATTGAATAATTCATTTATCAAGTTGAAGCTTCATTTAGGGGTAAGCTATAAAAGGGAGAACAAGTGAACATGTTTTTACTGCACTG
Source organism: Protopterus annectens (assembly GCF_019279795.1). Taxonomy (NCBI): domain Eukaryota; kingdom Metazoa; phylum Chordata; order Ceratodontiformes; family Protopteridae; genus Protopterus; species Protopterus annectens. The sequence continues at coordinate 1,427,255,761 of NC_056745.1, forward strand.
AAGAAGGCTTTTTATTTTTACAGCTGAAACAGGTCTGTTTTGTCTCCTTTTCATGCCTTTAAGCTAATAAATATATTAGTTTATGCTACAGTCTGCTGGTTTACAATTCTTTACTGCTATAAGGTCTTTTTGGAGCTGTGCAGTTGCTGTATTTGCAGGGGCTGCCTTATCTACGGATGATTCCTTTCTCTCATGTAACCCTTCCATCTCTTTGCTGGGCATCCTTGTTTCTTCGTGTCCTCTTGCCTTCCTCCTGTCTGTCCCAAATCTCCTTCACCAAATCATCTTCTGATCTCCTTCTCATGTGTCTGAACCACCTTAATCAGTTCTCTTTGATCTTCTGTACAATTGGAGCTACTCTGGCTGCTCTGATGTCATCATGTCTTCATCTCTTCAAAGGTGTGCATCCTGCCACCCTCTCTGACACATCCTCTCTGTCACCTCTAGCTTCCTCATCTGCTCTGCTTGCACTGCTCATGGTTTTGTATCATACAGAAGTACTTGTCACACCATTGTGTTTTTACACCTTACTTTGCAGCTTTTTGATATTCCTCTGTCACAGGCTACCCCTGCAGTCCCTCTGATACTAGCTTTGACCTCCTCATTCAGATTTCCCCTTCTCCTCGAGCACCCCTCTAAAATACTTGAAGCTGTTATTATCTTCTGCTATTTCCCTTCTGTCTCAATTTTCAGCATCTTCTGATTTATCCCTTTTGCTGCCATGACAGCTGTCATTGCCTGTACTTATTCATCCCATGTGACTTCAGTTTTGCATTCTATTCCCCTAAGATTTGCTGAAGATCCTGTTCAGAGTCTGCTTTTAATGCTGCATCATCTGCATGCAGCAGCTTTGTTGATCTGCTCTCTCCATTTTTTTGCTAATGTAGTCCATCACCAGGATGAAAATCATGGGGTCAGAACTGAACCCTGAGGCAGTTCCACTCACACTGGGAACCCATCTGTGAGCGGGAAGACGCTTCATACTTGTTTAACTGGATCTTTGTACATTGACTGCACTAACTCTTGTCGGTGTTTCTGGGACTTTGAACCATCACAAGACTACTCAAATCAGCTTTCTTATGAGCTTATCAAATGCTTTCTCCAAGTTTAGAAATGCCTAGTTGAACTCTTTTCTTGTCTCTAGTTTCTTCTCCACTATCTCTCTTGGTGCAAATATCAGGTCAGTTATGCTGCATCATGTTCTGAATCTGAACTGCTCATATTCCATCTTAATTTCAGTCAACATGTCCAGCACTTTTATGCAGTGATATCTCTATACTGCCCACAGTTGTGAATATCCTATTTTCCCCTATACAACTGGCACTAGAATGCTTATTCTCCAGTCATTTGAGATATGCCTTTCTTTCTATTCTGCTGTGAGTACCCTCAGGAGCCATATCTCCCCATAACTCACCTTCATCTGAGCCTACTGCTTTCCTCTGACCTCATTTTCTTTAGTGCCATTCTTACTTCTTCTAGGGTAGGTTCTCCTTTTTTTCATCCTATGCTGTGTCTGGGGCAGTACAGCTTCTGTGGGGTTGCTGCTAGAACTCCTTCCATCTGCTTTTGATAACCTGTGGATTGATGAGCAGGTTGTTTTTGACATTCCTTACGAAGGGTGTCTGGTGACTATCTTCTTTATCTTTCTGTCTTTGCCTTACGAAGGGTGTCTGGTGACTATCTTCTTTATCTTTCTGTCTTTGCCATACAACCTAATAGAGCTTCTTTCTGCCATCTGCTGAATTACTTTCCAGGTGTCTCTGATGTTTTTTGCTATTATGACTTCTGTCACAGTCTCTTTGTTAGCCAGCCATCATTCTGACTTAGCTTGGCCCATCTTTTCTATCTCCCACTTTTTCCTGCACTCCTTACTTTTGATAACTTCCTGAACTTTTGCATTCCACCACCAGCTTTCCTTATGACCTTATTTGTATACCCAGGTCAAATGTATATCTGTTCTCTAGTTCTCACACATGGTATTTGGAGAGACTGCCATTCTTGTTTGACTCCACGTGTTTCTCTTTCTTCCTGAGGTACTAGATCCCTGCATATTTCCTAGAAATTTTATACGTTTGCTCCAGTCAACTTCCAGGTCTTCGGCCTCATCTGTGTTGACCTTAGAACCTTCTCTGACCATTGTTTGCACTGATTGTGGCTATGAAAGGTTTATGTTGTGAGCTGACTGTTTCACTGGGGATGACTTTACAGTGTCCGATTCTACCCCTGTGCTCTTTCTTTATTAGGAGAAAGTCTACCTGCGTTGCATGTTGGCCTTTTCTGTAAATGATTTAGTGACTGTCTTTCTTGCTGAACCATGTGCTGGCGACTTCGTAGTGTCTCCCACTCGGAACCAGGCAGTCCTCATATCCTGTACTGATATGAGGATTTAGATCCCCCAAATACTGTATTGTTTTTCAATGGGCTGAATGTGGAAGGTCACGAAGAAGGATCTTGACCTGAACTTTTATTGCTCTCAAACATTCTATATGATTCTTCAAGTATGCAGAGATGTACTAAAATAGCAGTAAGCATTTTAATGGCCCTTCCTGCATTCTGAGATTGGCTGATAAAATATGCTTGGTGCACTTTTTCTGCTCTTGTCACACCTCATTGTTTAATGAAAACCCTCAGTATGTTTGCAGCTAATACATTCTGATTTCCTTTTAATATGCTTTGGCATAAAATGAAGTTCTTCTCTTAAAGAATAAACAACATGTCAAGGAAATATTCCAAGGCAGAATTCATGTAGTTTTGTCATGTTACTTCTGACCAATCAGCAAATAAAATGCTACTCACTGCTGAATGTTAGTAAACTATATCTGAAAGGCAGAGCACTGGCTAGCATCTTGATATTATTATTTATAAGTGTAAGAGTGAGTGGGCAGTGGTTATTCAGTAAGAGAGGCAACATAGTTTTCCTACTGATTTTTTAGCAGCTTTAAATGCTGAGAGGGATTCATAAAGGTTACCACAAAGTGTAATCTTTCTGAGTAACTAGTAAGCACAAAAAATGTGCTAGGGATGTTCTTGAATATAGACCATGTGCACTTAGTGACAAATAGTGTAGGTGTTATTGAATTTGGCCCATTATCTTTAATGTACATATGAAAACACTGATTCTGTAATCTGTTGACAGGTTAAGGAATATACTAGATTAAAACTAATGTTTGAAGTGATTAGTTGAAAAGTACTGGTCTTTTAACATTTTTCTCTTTATCTGCAGGTCGAATCCTGAACCGATTTTCTAAAGATATTGCCATTCTGGATGACATGCTGCCACTGACAATTTTTGATTTTATACAGGTTGGAAAAATACTTTTTTCTTATTTATTGACAGTAGCTAATTTGCATTTATTTCTTTCTGACAAAGTAGCTGTTTACAAGAAAATTATTTATGTGATACGTATTAGCTTGGCATTTCTAAATATGTAAAAACAGAACTGTTGTCTGCTGAACAGAGGATGCAGAACTGCATTTCTAGTTGCTGGAACTAATATGGACTTTTAATCACTTCAAGTGTGAGGAGCAGTTTTTTGAGCCACGGAGTCCAAGTCCCACCAAAAATAAAGCTTTTAGATGACTGTTTTCCATAACCATTGAATTCCTGTACATGTCCTTAGTATAGGTGTTCTTGCATCCAACTCTGAAACCCAGTGGTACCAGCAGTCCGTCCTCTCCAGTTCTGACTCTTCATTTTACATATGTACCATTTGCTTTTATAGGAATCAAATGACTATAGACTTATTTGCAAGCAAAAAGCTTGCCTCTTGAAAAACAAAATGGAATAGATTGTAAAGTAAAATATTCCTGTGGCTGATGGATGTAAATTTTATGCACTGCAAAACAGAGAGAACCCTACAAATCAAGACTCCTGTTCACTGCATATAACATTCCATATAAACATGTGAAGCAAGAAATAAAGCATGCTAAAATATGTTATTTATGAATGATATGATGATCATCACAAACATGGGGACAAAATGCTCCACACCGGAAGTATATCCCTCATTGGTGAGATCAGACCATAAATTAATCTCACTGGAGATCCACATCCCGCCCCCACCCCCAGCAAAAAAGACCACAGTGAAGAACTTCTCAAAAGCAAACTTCACACTTCTTAAGACTGGAGTGGTATCCTTCAAGGCCCCCGAGCCAGTGGAAACCACAACCCACGCTGCTGAAACCCTTACAAATGCCTTCTACGAGCACCTCCAGGAATGTATGGATCAAGCAATCCCTAATAAAATCAAGACCTTTTCCACCAAAGGCAGGCCCGGTCTGGTGGACTCCAGCCATAAACAAACTCTACAACAAGAGGAGAAAGCTACTACATGACAGAGCAAAATCCTAAATGGGAAGGCATCTCTGATCAATACTAGCAAAAACTACGATCACTCATAAAATCATCCAAGGCCAACTTTGAGAGAAAAATCGCTAATGACACAAAAGACAATCATAAAGCCTTCTTTAGCTATGTTAGAAACCTGGGTGGAAACTCCCAGATATGCTCAGAATTAGTCCAAAATGATAAAAAATCACTGAACCCACAGACATTGCCAACATACTGGCAGACAGGTTCAGTGCAAATTTCTCCCTCCCTCCCCCAAAAGGAGAAATATCTATCCCACCAGAGTCTAGCCTCCCAAACATCTCAGATGCCCAGGTGAGAGCTGCTCTCTAAAGCAAAAACACAGCATCAATGGGACCGGACGGTGTCCCCGGCTGTGTGCTACACAAACTCAATGAGGAACTAAACCCACACATAAGGCTGCTGTTTAATCTTAGCCTTACTACAGGATACGTACCCAAAGAATGGCGACGGCAACTGTGGTCCCACTCCACAAAGGCGGTGCTTCTACGGACCCTGGAAATTACCGCCCCATAAGCTTGACGAGCCTTGTCTGCAAAGCTATGGAGAGGATCATAATGGAACTCATAAATAAAGACATTGGGGACCTACAGACACTGGATCCTACCCAATTTGGCTTTGTCAAGGGCAGATCCTGCCTCTTGAACTTGGTCGACTTTTTCGAAACAGTCACTAAGGCCATTGATGAGGGTAAGGCAGTTCACACAGCCTACCTTGACCTAGCAAAAGCATTCGACACAATACCCCACTCGGGCATCATAGAAAAGCTCACCAGCTTAGATGTAAATCCATATGTCACAAGATGGGTTGCAAACTGGCTCAAGGACAGAACACACAGGGTTAGAGTTGCTGGTGCCATGTCAGACTCTAAGCCGGTCACGGCGGTGTCCCACAGGGCTCAGTCCTGGGCCCCTCTTGTTCGGCATTTATTTTTCTGAAGTGCAGGCAAACATAGGGGATTGTGGCTGACAAAATTTGCAGATGACTGCAAACTGGGCACCATAATTGACACTCCATCAGACACAGACATCCTCCAGAAAGGTCTCATAGAAATGGATAACTGGTGCCAGAGCCATGGCCTTAAGCTAAATGCCAAAAATGTATAGTCATACCCTTTGGGAAAAACAAGGTAACCCCTAATTACCACATAGGTGGTAATCCATTAAACACGGAAGAAGTTATCAGGGACCTGGGGACCCAAGTTGACAGTAACCTCTCTTTTGACACTCACATTGCCAAAGTGGTTAGGAAGACCTTCTACATTGCCCACCTGATCATGAAGGGATTCACATCCAGATCAGGAGAGGTCATTGTACCCTGTACTCTTCACTTATCAGACCAATGATTGAGTACAACGCCCCATTCGAATGTACCTTACCCGACACCTGCAGCAGTTGGAAAGACCCCAAAAGTTCCTCACCAAAAGGATAAAGGGCTCAAACATATGTCATACGATGCCCGACTGAAGAAACTCCAGCTCTATTCAGTCGCATACCGTCTGCTCAGAGGTGATCTGTGCCTGACATACAAGGCCATGTCCAACCCGAATTAATGGACATGCTCCACCTCAAAAATCCAAATCCACCAGAGCCACGAGAGCAAGAGACTTAAACCTCAACACGGATATAAATAGGACGTGCTGGAGGGACAGATTCATCACCCAGAGACTCCCTACACTATGGAACAGAATCCCAGTCCATGTGAGGCAGAGCCCCTCACTGACTCTGTTCAAGAGAAATCTTGACGAGTGGATGGGAGATCGTAGGTTTACCCCGGGAATCATCTCTGTATCACTGCTGGACAGAGGCACAGCAAACTAATGGGTATAGTATTCTCATCCTAAGGGGTGGTGAAAGCCACACACACTCTGGCTAGGCTTATAAATGCCCTAGGGCAGATAGCCTAGTATGAACCTATGAACCTATATCACTGTATGAAGCATTTAACATTAAAAAAATGTTACTGTAAGTGTATAAGTGAGATGAACTGACTTATACTTCATAGAATCACACTTTGGGACAAAATGTAGGTTTTTAAGTAAGTACTAGCAATTGGTCTGCAGAACATTTCAAGTGTAGCCAAAAAGCCTTATTTTAAATTTCCCTGTAGCCTCAAGGAGGGCAAGACAAGACAGATGAGAGAATCTTCGGCTGCCCAGTTGTGATATATACCAGAGTTGTAGCTCTTCACTGAAGTTTTTAAAATCCTTTAATACTGATTTTGCTTTACCTTGAATTCTGCACAGATCGTACCTCTCTTCAATTATTCTGTATTGTCCTTTTCTCTGGAAGTCATGATAACTTTCACATGCACCATTTGCTCATCGCTAGCTAGCTAACTATCAGAACTTTTCTCTTTTCGTGTATAGATTTGTCATATTACATCAAACAATCAACAGAGTTTTTGAGCTTCCCCTACTATACAGAGTCTATTGGGTCTACCCACAGGAAATTATATGCTGCACTGTACATAGATATCTACATAAACTGATACACACTCACAGTTGAACTAATTACGATTTGATTTAGTATTTTTTTTAGTTTTATTCTACATGGAATTAATACTGAATAGTCATGTGTTCCAAGCACATGACATCTTCATACTTGCTTCACCTCCCTTAAAGCAGGTCTGGGCCTCCCCAGAGAGGCTGGCCTCCTGATTTTATAAATGGAAGGCACTTTTGAAAAGGAGGTGTATCGCTGTCACATAATTACTAAGAGGATGCATTTGTTTTCATGTTTTATGGAAAATGGGACATAAAAACACTGCATCTTTACTTGTTTCCTAAATGCTATTAATCTGATAAGGCTGATATTTTCGGCCAAACAGTGGCCTTATTCTGTCCATTTGGGAATTTGTTGAGGTTCGATAAAATGAAATTTTCAAGGCCCATTAAGTGCTGGAGCTTTGGTTTTCTTTGTAATATAATGTAAAATACGGATATGTAAGGATACATGGAAAAAGATCACATATACAACTTTAGAATGTAAATAATTGTAACTAACTCACTGAGTCACAGATTGCTAAGCAATTGAACATTGTATGTAATATAAGAATACAATGTTTTTTGCAGGGGCCTGCACTCCCCCGTCACTGACCATATGTGGGGGGAGAGGGCTTCACCCCACACCTCTGCATCTCTAAATATATTATCTTTAGGATCCTACAACAGTGCATATAAAGAAAAATGTCCTTACCACACTGTTTTTTGAAACTGTACATTGCAAAATAAAATGTTTTGCAATGTCCTCTATATCCCTACATCTCTAAATGTGCTAGCACCAATGTTTATAAAACCCAAGGTTGCCAACCAGATCGCAAATCTAATCAGTGTTTAAAAATTAAAATAGCAATAATTTTCCACAAAACTGGTAACTTAACATAACTATAAACCCAGGTATTCATAAACACAGGGCACAGATTGGTAAATATATCTTGTCCATTATGTTTGGCATTTGTTTTTTTATTAAGTGCATATATATTTTTTTTGATATAGACTATATAATTGTTGTTAGTGAAAGAAGTTGAGATACAATATATATGCACGCACACATATGAGTGCGTGCATATGTGTGTGTGTGTGTGTGTGTGTGTGTGTGTGTGTGTGTGTGTGTGTGTGTGTATATATATATACACATATATATATATATATATATAGATATACACATATATATATATATATATATATATATATATCTATATATAGATATATATATGTATATATTACCGATAGATATCTGTATCTATATGTATATATATATATATATATATATATATTTCTCTTACTATATATATATATATTTCTATATATGTATAAAAATATATGTCTATATATATATATATATATATATATGTATATATATGTATATATAGATATAGAATGTATGCAGGCACATACTTTCAGTTATTGCTTTTAATATTAAGTTAGATGAAAAAGAAAGTGCACAAACCAATTTTTTTTCAACTATTTAACTGTCCCAGATGCTGCATTGATGAATCTGTTCATTAAACTGAGAGTCATGGGGAAATAAACTTTTACCATTCTTGGTATAAGGCAGTATACATTTTCTCAATAGTGGGGCAACCCTCTGCAGACCCTTGTTGTTGTTGTGTCTTTTGGCTTTTCCTGGTTAGGGGTTGCCATAGCGGAACTCCGGTCCGCTAATGATTGGCAGTAGATTTTTACTTGCCTAGTTGCCAGCCCTGACGCACAACCTTCAATGAAGGAACGCCCATTCACGCACGTCTCCACACAGAAGACGCTTTAGCTGAGAATCGAACAGGACAACATCTTACTGTGAGGCGACAATGCTACCGCAGCACCACCAATGTAGCCAACCCTCTGCAGACCCTGTGACAGTTAAATTGTGTTGGGTGATAGGGAGAGATGCCATTTTTCTTTTTTTACATTTTCAATCAAATACCACAGAAACCGATCATGTTCCCTGTACAGCCATTTCAGCTCTCATTCTCACACTAGTTTATTTGTCTATGTTGCACTCTGCTGCACTACCATTGTAGCTTCACTTTGTTGTTTCTTCATTTTGTGGCTCAGGATGATCACTCTACAACCACCAATGTCTCTAATACAAAGAGACTCTCTCTGAAAACTGGCTGTCTTGGATTCAGCATTATAATCTGTATTTCAATGTGAGTGAACATGGAAGCAAACCAGAAATAGTCCTTTAATTTGTGTCTCTGTCCCACAAGTGTGGAAGTTAGTAAGGTGTTTGACATTTTTACTTTTAAAGAAGAGAAAGGCACAACTGCAATATCTTAACATAGACCTTTAGTATTGTACTGATGTGCAAAACAGGGGTATAGTTAGACACTGGTGGGATATTTGTTGGGCAAAACTACTGTGTGAGGTATCTTTACTAGTTAAGTGGAGTCACCCCATAGTCTACATGCCAGGGGTTGTATAATGATGTGTAAAAGAGCCTTTTTTATATATAACACTGCACACAACATTAGGTCAAGGATTTTTCCTTTTGGATTTGTCTTGATCACTGCAATAAACTACTTCTCCAGCACTGGGGTGGTGATTATGGAGTGGTCTTTCAGACTCATTTGAGTTAAATACAAGCTGCTAAGGAATGTTCTTACATGAGAAAGTCTGACTGACATAAGGTCCACTTGTTTGGACAGCTCTCTTCTTATGTAGCTTGTAGGCTAACACACTGTCAGATTTACAGTTTGAGCAAGCAGCATTTGAGGGTACAACTGACACTTCTCCTTCATAGCAAACCCTAGCCTGCCTTCACATTTTTGTTCCACTGTAGTGCCTACTTGTTTCTACATTGTCTGTTTACATTCTAGAAGTAGCCTAAAGAGATCTCTGTCTAACTTCTGTTGCCTTATGCCATGTACATGGCCATGGCAAATGAGTAGATAACCTTAAAATCTGAAGTAGGATATTCATTTGTCTGCAACCTGTGGGTTATGGATCCGATATCGGATCCGAACCGGCATGGTTTTCCAGCTATGGATCCAAGCTCTCAGCTCCTCCCCTCACCCATAATGCCCTGCTCTACCCTCATGACCTCAGATCTCGTTTGCCGCGCATGGTGACTGGATTGGTTTCTATAGCTCTCAGCTAAGTGCTAGTTTTTCTAATTGTTAATAGAGAATTTTGAAGTTTTTATTCATTTTTTGTGTGAAAGTTTAGGTTTCCCTCTTTGATATTTTACTTTAGAGTTAATCTAAGTATTTTTTCCCTTCCCTCGCTGTTGGCGTAGTGTGTGTGTGTTGGGCCTGTGTGTGTATATTGTTTTAGTTACTTTAGTTTAGTAGCTTGTTTATAGATTGGGATGGCTGAACAGCCCAAATCTATATTCTCTAATGCTCGAGTGTGGCCATAAGCTTTCCCCAGCTGATGGCCACACTCGTGTGTTAATGCCTGGGGGTTGAACACCTCACATCTGGATGCTCCATTTGTGCAGGGTTCAACCCCAGGGCACTGAAGGAGCGGAGGTCCAAGCTTGTCTTGGCGGGCCTTTTACCGCCGGACTCGGCTCCGACCTCCGCTCCTTCGGGAGTAACCGTGGTTTCGGTTCTTCCCTCCGTGGCACCCCCTCCTCCTCCTGGGACTCAACCTCCCGTTTCTGGTTCGGAGGAGAGGGATGCTAGGAAAGGACCGGAGGAGAAGCACCACAAGCGGGCCGAGACCTCTGTTTCGGCCCCGCCAGCCAAGCGGGCTTCTCCCCCGGCTCCGTTGTCGGCTCGGTCTCCTCCTTCTCGGCTCCGGTCCCCAGTGTGCTTATCACCGGGTCCTGAGGAGGAGGAGACCCGATCTCCGCCGAGGCTATCGAGGAGGCACTCCAGGCCTACCACGGTAGCCTCGTCGAGATCTACATATAGCCTTTCGGATGCTGATCTGGACCGGATGATGAGAAGATTCATCCAGGCCCAGATGCAGATGGGAGTGCTCTTGCCTCCCCCCCCCCTCTGGGGGGGAGCTCAACACCCTTTTTCAAACCTATTGCTCCTTCTCCGACCCGCTATCCGGGTTCGGAGCAGCTGGAGCCGAGCAGCTTCGGAGCCGGGGGTGGGTCGGCGCCGATAGTACTTGGTACTTCGGATCCGACCCTGCCCTCGAGTGCATTGGATCCGACCTCTCGGAGCCTGGATCCGAGCCTCGGATCCTGGGGGGATCAGTGCTCCTTCGGCGCCGGCTCCGATCCACTCTTCGGATCCGAGGGGGAGCCGATTGTCGGATCCTTTGGTCGAGGTCGGCTCCCCTTCGGCGTTTGATGTAGTGGAGAGGGCCCTGTTGAGGGTCTCCGGACCCCCGGCACTTGTTCTGGCTCCGTCCCGCGCTCCCTCTGCACTGGGCCAGGCTTCCACCATCCGGCCCCTGGGACAGCCCGCTTCTGTGCCCCAAGTTGCTCCAATGGAACAAGTTGCTGCTTGCGAGGACTCCTCTGACAGCCCCCCAGAGGATGTCCCTCGCAAGCATACGTGCAAAAGGAGGCACATTGACTCCCCCGAGTCTCTCACAGAAGACACGGACTTGGAGGAAGGGGAAGGCTCCCCACGGTCACCCCCCGAGGATGTCTCATTTGGAGACATCATGGAAATGCTCCGTAGGGGGGTGGTCTGCCCCCAAGTCTTCCTCGGACGAGTCCGTGTTCTTGGAGGCATTTGAAGCGGGCCCGTCTACCTCTTGGGTGTCCCCTCCTGCCAACCCCCTGGTGGACCTCATTACCACCAGGGCGTGGAAGGAACCGGACACCGTGGAGCCAATTCCTAAGAGGCCCGATAGGATCCTTAGCCCACCGTCCGACCGTGCCCATTGGAGTAAGGGGCCTCCGGTAGATGCCATGTTGACGGCGGCGGCCACCAAGAGGGAACTGGCTCAGGAGAGTCCCTCAGTCCATCCGCCGAGCAAGGAGTCTCGGATGATGGACCGCTTGGGGAAGCGGATGTTTAGTTCAGCGACCTTCTCGGTAAGGGCGCTGAACTACTTGGCACATGTCATTAGGATGCAGCGAGATCTCATTAAAGAATATGCTGCATCTCCCCCAGAGTCCATTTCGGAGGAGGACAGGGTTCTGCACTCCACCCGTATGGCCACTCTTAGGTCAGTTACTAATACCTCTATGCGGCTACTCTCCCACGCTACGGAAGGCGCCGCTAGAGCTGCGGGGACAGGCCTAGTCACTAGACGTCAGGCCTGGCTTCGTCACTGCGATTTTTCTGAGCCCTTCAAAGCGTCATTTGCGAACGCCCCCTTTGATGGTTCTGCTCTCTTTGGCAAAACCGTTCGCGAGACGTTGACCCAGAGCGAGAAGGACGGGAAGACGCTGTCTGCCGTCGGAATCCGCTTCTCTGCACCCCAGAGGCCCTACTCTAGGAACCAAAAGGGTCAGAAGAAGATGTGGTTCCGGAAGTCGCAGCAGTCCCAGCCTGCTCCGGACAACCAGTCCTTCCGTGGCAGAGGAGGACAGGGAGGACGCCGCCCTAGAGGCAGAGGGGCTCCCAGAAACTTCGGGTCCAGGGAACCTTTCTCTGAACGGCCTGCGCAGCAACCCTGAGGGGTTGCCCGACTGCTCCACTCTGGAGGCAGTCGGGGGACGTTCCGGGGCACCTAGCGGCATGGGAGTCCATAACATCAGACCGCTGGGTTCTCCAAATCATATCCAGAGGATATCGCATCCCTTTCCTTCACCTTCCAAAGTTGAAGTCCCTCCCAGACGTCCCACCCGGTCAACGGGAGGCCGCTTTGGCAGAAATTGGCCATCTGCTAAAGAAAAGAGCCATCCAGCCCGTCCCCAGACCAGATCGGATCAGGGTTCTACTCCAGGTTCTTTTTAGTGCCAAAGAAGACGGGGGAACTAAGACCAATCCTAGACCTCTCTCTCTTGAATCTGGCAGTCCCCAAAGAAAAATTCCGAATGGTCACTCTGCAATCTATTCTCCCCCTTCTGGGAGAAAATCACTGGATGTGCTCGATAGACCTCAAGGACGCGTACTACCACATCCTGATGGACAGGCGCTCCAGGAGGTTCCTCCGCTTTCGGCTGGGAGCCAGTCACTACCAGTTCCGGGTCCTTCCCTTTGGTCTCACCACAGCCCCCAGGGTGTTCACCAAAGTATTAGCAGTGGTAGCGGCCCACCTGAGGCTTCAGGGGGTGCAGGTGTTTCCTACCTGGACGACTGGCTTCTTACCGCCCCAACAAGGCATCTACTTTTATTGGCGCGAGACTCCTTTCTCCATCTTGCTCCTTTTCTGGGCATTACAATAAATACAAAGAAATCCAACCTGGTGCCCACACAGCTCTTAGATTTTATAGGGGCCAGGCTAGACACAAGGAGTTTACGAGCCTTCCTCACTGCGGACAGAGTTCAAAATCTGCAGCTCCAGGTGCGGGCCATTCTCCACTCAAGTTCTGTTCCGGCGGAGTTGGTCCTGAGGGCTCTAGGGTCCATGGCATCTGTTATAGCACTTCTTCCTCTTGCCAGGCTCAATATGCGCGTTCTACAGTGGACGCTCTTAGTACAGTGGTCATACCTTGCTCTCCCCATGCATCATCCCATTGCGATCAGCAAGGCTTGCAAGCGGTCCCTCTTGTGGTGGCTTCACTCCCCAGATCTCCACAGGGGCCGCCCATTTTGTGCTTCTCCCCCTCTCGTCACTGTGACCACGGACGCCTCCCGCCTTGGGTGGGGGGGGGGGCACTTTGCGGGCCGGACCGTTCAAGGCACGTGGGACGATTCAGAGACCTTACTGCATATCAATGTTCTAGAGATGAGAGCAGTGCTCTTAGCGTTGCTAGCACTTCAGGACTTTCTTCCCTTGGGAACAATTGCGATTCAATCGGACAACATGTCTGTGGTCTGGTACATCAACAAGCAAGGGGGAACAAGGTCTTACCCTCTTTGTCGAGAAGCCATGAGAGTTTGGGAATGGGCAATCTCCACCAACCGCTTTCTAATAGCAACGCACATTCCGGGTCGGTCCAACATCCTAGCGGACAAGCTCAGTCGCACCATTCTGACCCCTTACGAGTGGTCTCTCAATTGTCGAGTAGCGGAACGCATATTCGCACGGTGGGGAACTCCTTCATGCGATCTTTTTGCCTCTCCCTCAAACACCAAGTGCGACAGTTTTTTCGCTCTGTTACCTCCTCCCGGAGGTTCCCAAGAGACGCTCTGGTGCATGCTTGGCCACCCGGTCTTCTGTATGCTTATCCACCCTTGCCTCTGATGCTCCAAGTTCTTCAGAAAGCCTCTCAGGTGGGTTGCAGAATGATTCTCATTGCTCCGTTTTGGCCTCGACAGATCTGGTTCCCCTTCCTAAGGTCTCACTCGGTGAATCCTCCTTGGATTCTAGATCCCATTCCGGATCTGATATCCCATCCATCCTGCATACCTCCTCCGAATCTGGACAACCTGAAGCTGACCGCTTGGCTGCTCCAGTTCCACTCTTGATCAGGACTCCCGGTATTTCATCACCTGTTAAGGCAATTTTGGTGGCAGCTCATAAACCATCCACTAGAAAGGTCTACCGCAGCAAGTGGAAACGGTTTTCTTTGTGGGCGGAGCGGCAAGGCCTGAATCCTTCACGGTTCCTCTTCCATTAGTGCTTGACTTTCTAACCACTCTTTTTAACGATGGTGCCAGCAGTTCCACAGTCAAAGTACAACTGGCGGCAATTTCTCATTATCACATTGGCCATGACTCTAATCCTCTTATGTCAGCCAAATTGTGTAAACTTTTTCTTAAAGGTACTTTTCTTCTCAGGCCCCCTGTAAAACAAGCGGTTCCTCCTTGGGACCTCTCTCTGGTTCTACAGGCCTTGACCGCCCCCCCTTTCGAGCCAGCAGCTACGGTGGATCTCAAATTCTTGTCCTACAAGACAGCCTTTTTGGTAGCCATTACATCGGCCAAGAGAGTTTCTGAGCTTCAAGCATTGTCAGCTAAACCTCCTTACTTGGTATTTCATCCGGACCGTGTTTACCTCAGGACCAACCCGTCCTTTCTTCCTAAAGTCGCTTCTGAAGCAAACATCAATCAATCCATTAACCTCCCTGTTTTCTTCCCTAAATATGAAAACAAAGGTGAATATAAGCTCCACTCATTAGATGTTCACAGGCAACTTAGATTTTATCTAAACAGGACGGCTGGTCATAGGCAATCCGACCAGTTGTTTATTTCCTTTGCAAAATTTAATTTGGGCAAGCCAATTTCTAAAGTTTCTCTTTCCGCTGGATTTCACAGTGCATTTTATTGGCTTATCAAGCTTCAGGAAGGCCCGCACCGGAGGGTGTTCATGCCCATTCAACCCGGTCAGTATCTACCTCGGCAGCCTTCAAGGCTAGGATTCCTCTAGATGATATTTGTGCAGCAGCCACGTGGGCTTCATCTCATACTTTTATTTCCCACTATAAGTTGGATCTTGCATCTAGGCGTAGAGCATCCTGTGGCTCCGGGGTGCTCCGGAATATCCTTCCATGATGGCCGCCCAAGATTCAGGTAGCTGGGGACTCTGTCCCACAGGTTGCAGACAAATGAATATCCTACTTCAGATTTAGAAGTTATGTACTCACCATAACGTTCCATCTGAGTAGGTGTATTCATTTGTCTGCAACCATCCCGCCCTCCTATCCCCCTGGCCTTTCAGTTTCCTGCATATTTTATGTTACCCTTTTCAGGGTGTTGTTGCTTTGGCAAACTCGATCTGAGGTCATGAGGGTAGAGCAGGGCATTATGGGTGAGGGGAGGAGCTGAGAGCTTGGATCCATAGCTGGAAAACCATGCCGGTTCGGATCCGATATCGGATCCATAACCCACAGGTTGCAGACAAATTAATACACCTACTCAGATGGAACGTTATGGTGAGTACATAACTTCTAATTCACTCTTTAAATCTTCATACTATAGGTGGATGAGCATACTACCTAATGGGTACAGACAAAAATATTTTGTAAGGCCTAACCACTCCATTATGTCAGGCTTAGTGAACATTAAGAAAACCAAACACTGTTTCTGTAATTCTTGTGAATTAACTTCTAACTAAAAATCTGTCATCAAACTCTCATGGTCAGATCGGGTGAATTCTACAGTATTGATACTGCCTACTGCTGGAACCTGCCTCTCTATCATATAACATGCAGTTATGTATTATTCTTTATTTTATTTATTCATTTACTTGTTTACATTTTGTTAACCAGGCTAGTCTAGCTAGGCTTGTGGCCTGTTTTCAGGAGACAGCCAAGGTGGTATTCTTACTTACTGGAAGAAATTTAGCCAGGCACTAGGGAACATCCATACTGTTTGAATAATTACTGTGGGATCCTTTATATCCATCTGAGCTACCTCCAACTCAGACAGATGGATCCTTGGGTTAATGTCTTATCCAATGGACAACAAACTCTAAAAGAGCAGCCCCCATATTATATTGCAATGTCAGTATTGAAAAATGAATCCAAAAACCTATTATGGGAATAGAACCCACAGTCTTCTTATCTTCCATCCTGAAAGGCAAAAACTAACTTTTGAGCCACTGAAGATGGCACTGACTCTGGGATTACGGTCACTCAGATATGGGGCTTCTTGAGTTTAACTTGTTTCTTCACGACCCCATGAATGCCATCTGGATCAAAACACAAGGCCTGAAATTGGCAGACATTAGCACTTACATTCTGCAAAATAAATTTCCCTGTCATGAGACTGGATTATTCACTACATAACAGACAAACTTCCTGTATCCAAAATTTGTTGTTGACCATATAATCAAATGCACTGAGGTTCTTCCTTTGGGAGATGGTTTATTTAGCTATGAGCGAACCCACAACTGAGCTGGATTAATAGTTACCCTCTAGTCTTACATAACAAATCCTGGTCTTATATAACAAATCCTAATTAGAAGTACTTTTGTTATGTCAGTAAAAATGAACTATACAAAAAATCTAGCTCTCTGCTATGTCACCGTCTCACCTGACTTTGGGAAAGATACATATAAGATCACCCTCTCCAAGCTGACTACCTGTGTTAAAGGTAAATTGGTAATCATGGGACTGGAAATGTTCTAAACATTCATGCAACCATCCAGCAGGTCAACTATATATACAGCTTATTGCCATCACCGCCAGGGCTAATAACACTACCAATAAGAACAGTACTCTTGAGTGGAGCGTACCATCCGCTCCCTAACTATATTACGTCAACTGTAGCACCTGTCTCATGTCTACTAACCCTGACCCTGACCCTAACCCTGCCCTTAACCCGACCTTAACCATGCAAATTATCTTAAGAAAAATCCTTTCCCTAACAGTATCACTAATCAAGACACTTGGACACAGAACGCATACACACATACAAACATGTTCTACACTAAAATTTTCCCCTAAACTAAGCGTAACATTAACCCTAAAAAGCAAAAACTCACATAAACACACTCTGATCCACATGCACACCCTCAAATTATTCCCTTTCCTAACCCTAACTGTAATGTAAGCAACAGACATGCACACAGAAACAATTCTAGGTAACCTACTGAGGTCCATATTCAACAGCTATTGCCCATTGAAAGTAAAAGATAAATGAGATTCCGGTTTAATATTACAAAGCTGTAGGGCATTGTGAGCTTTAGACCTGGTATTAACTAAATGATGCATTTGTATCTACTCATCTGAGTAATGTTACTTAGTAAAAGTTCCCAGATTATGGCTTGAACAATATAAATGAGTATTTCATTTTTTCCCACAGCTGTTTTTCATTGTTGCGGGTGCCATCACTGTGGTGTCTGTGCTACGTCCCTACATATTTTTGGCTGCAGTACCTGTGACAGTCATCTTCATTGTGCTTCGTTCATACTTTCTTCGTTCAGCACAACAACTGAAGCAACTTGAATCGGAAGGTATGTCATCATATGCAAGCTAATAAAGTAAAAAATCTGACCTTAGTAATGAACATCATTGAATTTTTAAGAAATTGTAAAATGCAATAGACTCATATGTGACTGCTTTGTGTTCTCATTCAAATAAGTTTCTTTTAGAATGAGACCAGGAAAATGAAAAGGATGCATGACACCTGACTGTCAAAGAAGGAGGGAATAATGGACAGAACATGAAGAACAGTCATGTTCTACGTTACTAGGTCTAAGCTCATTTGTGGGGACGTGGAACTGTGCTCTGTGGAGCAGTAATGGAACACTAGATGGGGAATTTACTGAATAGTGACACATATCTTGTAAACTTCTATTTCTATTTCATGGCTGTAACCCTGCAAACAAGTATATGTCAAGGTGTGCTGACATGAAATGAATTCTAAAACAGAAAACACCAGTCTCATTAGAATAGTTCTGTCTTGCTTAACAAAAATAAAAATACGTTTCTGCAAATAGATATTTGGTTGTATACAAACTATAAGCATATGGAAGTAAGACACTTGTATTAGCGTCTTTTTTCTGCTGATTTCCATTCATTATATGCAGTACATTGTACGCTTTCAAAAAGGGAAGGATAAGAACAACTTGTAAACAATCAAAAGATCGATGTGTTGAAGTTTGATGATATGAATTTTTAACAACATATAGCTCCTCATACACACACACACACACACACACGCACGCACGCACGCACGCACGCACGCACACACACACACACACACACACACACACACACACACACAATTATTATTTTTATTTAACATTTGCTTGCCATTATAGTCCGACTAGACAACAAATGCGCGTTTTCAGCAGAGTTGTGGGGAGAAACCCCCCCCCCCCATAAGTTTACAGAGAGAAGAAAAATTTACAAAAGAGACATTACAGAGTAGTAGCATACAGACTGTAGACTTTACAGCTGTTAGTATACAATAAGTGGATATTCCCCCTTTTGGTTGAAAATACAAGTGTACAAAATATACAATGAGAGTAGATAAGAACCTGGTAGAGCATTGCAAGATATTTCACAATTGAATAAGACTATATAAATGTTTAAGTCTTCCATATATACATTCAAGCAAATATACATGTAAGGGTATATATATATATATATATATATCTATCTGTATATATATATATATATATATATATATATCTATCTATCTGTATATATATATATATATATATATGTCTATATATATATATATATATATATATATATATATATATATATATATATATATATATGGGTCTACCTGACATGGTCGACAGTTCATATGGTCGACAGTTGATTTGGTCGACAGTTCATTTGATCGACAAGCATTTTCTTTGCCCCCCACACCCCTCAATGGGGGCTGTGCCCCCCACACACCCCCTAACTATATATATCAACTCCAGGGTTGCACAACATTGGGGAAGAGGGCAAATCTGCTTGTCGACCAAATGAACTGTCGACCAAATGAGTGTCGATTATATGAACTGTCGACCATGTGAAGGGGACCCATATATATATAGATATATATATATATATATATATATATATATATATATATATGGTTTCACTTCATAATCTCGAAGTACTGAAAACTCCAACTTCATATGGTCGAGACCATATGATCGAGTTTTCAGAAACTCGAAATTCTAAAGTGAAATAAAAAAAATTCCCAAAGACTTCGTTTCTGCAGGGGAGCAAACCCCCCTGCACCCCCCACACCCCCCTACTTAAATATACCAACTCCGAGATTGCGCTACAGTGGGGAAAAGGGAAATCTCCCATTTTGTGTTATATGCAGAAGCACAGAATGTGAGATTTCCCATTTCCTCACTATAGTTCGATCGCAGAGATGGTATATTTAAGTAGGGAGGGTGCAGGGTGGTTTGCCCCCCTGCAGAAATGATGTCTTTGGGTATTTTTTTTTTATTTCACTTCGGAATTTCGAGTTTCTGAAAACTCGATCATATGGTCTCGACCATATGAAGTGCGAGTTTTCAGTAATTCTAGATTCTGAAGTGAAACCATACACACACACACACACACACACACACACACACACACACACACACACACACGCGCGCGCGCGCGCGCGCACGCACACACATGTACATACACTCATATATACGTTATTGCTCACACATGGATAGGTATAGTTAGATGGTGTTGTTTGTGATGTCCAGGACAGATGGGGTGTAGAAATAGTGAGTGGAGGGGTTCAATTACCTTGATCATATGAAGTACGACTTTTCAGTAATTCGAGATTCTGAAGTGACACCATATATATGTATATATATCTACACATATATATATACACAAATATCTATATATGACAGATGCCTGGTGTCAAAGCCATGGCCTCAAGCTCAATGCCAAAAAGTGCATTGTCATCCCTTTTTGTAAAAACTCTGTACCCATGGACTACCGGATAGGCAGTAGTCCACTTAACACAGAAAGTGTGATAAGAGACCTTGGGACACAGGTGGACAGTAGTCGCTCCTTTGATAATCACATCGCCACAGTAGTCATGAAATCCTTCTACGTGGCACACCTCATCACAAAAGGTTTCTCATCCAGAAAAAAAGAGGTCATTGTTCCCCTCTACTCATCACTCATTAGACACATTATAGAATACAACTCCCCTTTTGGTATGTGCCTCACAAGACATCTACAACAACTGGAAAGGCCACAGAAATACCTCACAAAGAGGATTACCGGCCTCAAACAGATGCCCTACGCAGACTGTCTCAAAAAACTCCAGCTTTACTCTGTCGCATATCACCTACTCCGAGGCGATCTCTGCCTAACATACAAAGCTATGTCAAACCCAGAGCTGTTGGACATGCTCCACGTAAAGCAATCCCAATCCCTCCGAGCTACACGCTCTAGGGACCTAAACCTTGTCACCACAATAAACAGAATATCCTGGAGGGATAGATTCCTGTCTCAGAGACTTCCCATACTCTGGAACAAACTACCTATCTATATCAAACAAAGCTCCTCATTAGCACTCTTTAAGAAAAATCTTGATGATTGGATGGGAGATAGGAAATTCACCCCGGGGATCACTTCTGCGGCTCTGCTTTACAGGGGCACAGGAAAATAATTTTGTTGGGTGGCAAAAGCCAGGGTACTGTTTGGCTAGGCTTATATAGGCCCTAGGGCCAAAGGGCCAATAGCCTAGTACCTACCTATGAACCTATACACACACACACACACACACACACATATATATATATATATATATATATATATATATATATATATATATATAAATGGATTCACTTCATAACACTGAAAACTCAAAACACTGAAAATGAGAAAACTTCATAATATAGAAGACCAAAACACTGAAACTTCAAAACACTGAAAACTCAAAACACTGAAAACACATATCATACATATACTGAGTTTAAACAACATAAATCATAGCACTTTCCACCAAGTGTAAGCAGGGGGGTAATCCCCCCTGCACCTCCCACACCCCCTGCTACTTAAATATATCAACTCCAAAATTGCACTTACTGTAATGAAGTGCAATCTTGGAGTTAATATATATAAAATCAATAAATTGGAACCCCCTAAAAACTCTACCCCTGGATAATGCTGTTGCATACTTCAATACAACTTTCCTAAATCTCCCGGATAGTTTCACCCCCATAAAAACCAAAAGAATATGAAACAATACCGCCCCCTGGCTAACAAAAAACACACTAACTGCCATGCGACTTAGAGACAAAACCTGGGCACGTTACCAAAGAAACAAAACTCCCAACACCCTTAATGAATTCAAAACTCTTCGCAATACAGTTAAAAAGCTTATCACAACAGATCGACAGAACTACTACTCCATACTCCAAAACAACCTTAAAACCAACCCTCAAAAATTCTGGAAAGGCATCAATAACCTCCTAAAACCTGGCTCAGCAGAAAACCCAAGCCCAGACCCAAATGCACTAGATATTGATCTGGCCACCCAATTCAACTCTTTTTTCTTAGACTCTATTTCTAAACTAACCTCATCCTTCTCCAATAACACCTCACCCCCTACAACTGCATCCCCCCTCCTACCACCCCCTTCATCTCCTACCTCTCAACTCCCACCTTTCTCCCTAAAACCCATCCCTACCTCTACCATAAAAAAACACTTGCAAAAGCTAAAACCATGTACTAATGCACCTGATAACATACCCTCATCCTTCCTCAACATAGCTGCTGAAGCCATTGCCTTCCCCATCAGCATCCTAATCAATCACTCTGTCCAAGAAGGTCTTGTTCCCACACTCTGGAAAAGAGCATTCATCATTCCCTTGCACAAAGGAGGCAATAATAACAATATCACTAACTTCCATCCCATCGCCATCCTCTCTCCTATATCAAAACTCCTAGAGAAATGTATCCATCTCCAACTCCTTCCCTAGCTCCTAAATAATAACTTACTAACTTCCACACAACACGGTTTCAGTCCCAGTCACAGCACCATGACTGCCCTCCTTTCCTTCCTGGAAACCGTAAATACAGCCCGAGATTCTGGCTCTGTTGTATCTACCCTCCTTCTCGACCTCTCTAAGGCTTTCGATACTATCTCTCACAGCCTTCTCCTAACTAAACTATCTAACCTAAACCTATCCCCTGCCTCTCTCAATTGGTTCACCAGCTATCTCTCCCATAGGCAACAAGCTGTCAAATGGAAAACAGCCATCTCCTCCTTCCTGAACACACCCACTGGGGTCCCCCAAGGTTCCATTTTGGGTTTTCTCCTCTTCAATATATTCATAAATGACTTCTTCCACTCAGTTCCCCATGCCAAACTTATTCAATATGCAGATGATTCTACAATTATCTGCACAGCCACATCCATTCCCACTCTCTTAAAATTAACCCAAGATGCCCTCTCTACCACAGAACAGTGGA
The DNA here is from genome assembly GCF_019279795.1 of Protopterus annectens. Taxonomy (NCBI): domain Eukaryota; kingdom Metazoa; phylum Chordata; order Ceratodontiformes; family Protopteridae; genus Protopterus; species Protopterus annectens. The sequence goes on from NC_056745.1 coordinate 1,427,278,426, forward strand.
TGAAGAACAATCATCTAGCACTCAATGCATCAAAAAACAAACTTATGGTATTTGCTGCCTCAAAAAACACAACCATTGATAGAAATCTACTCTCTATCACTATCCAAAACAACACCCCTCTTGAACTAGTATCTGAAACCAAACTACTAGGGGTCCAGATAGATGACCAGCTTAAATTCAATAGCCATCTACAACTAAACATAAAAAAACCCACTACAAACTTGGCATGCTATATCGACACAATCGATTCCTCACTACATCTAATAAGCTCACTCTCGCTACAACATTCCTCATGCCTTCCCTTCTGTACAGTGCCCCTCTTCTAACAAACCTGCAATCATCCCTCAAAACAAAACTGTCCTCCTGTTATAATAAAATTGCCAAATTTGCCACTAGCCACAAAGCATCTACCCATCACTGTGTATCTCTCCACAAACTAAACTGGCTTGAGCTACCCAACTATCTCTCCTTTACTCAGCTCACCTTTGCTCACAAACTCATTTTTCATCCATCCCTCTGTCCCTCACTCAGCTCCACCTTTAAAATGCACCTGCCACAAAGACTCCTAAGATCTAATAACCAAAATCTAATAGAACTGTACAAACCCCTTCACTCTCCAGGGCAAAACCTCCTGTCCTTTGCCCTGGCACGCCTATGGAACTCCCTTCCCCCCTCCATCCACACCACTACTAACCTCCCTGCTTTTAAAAAAATCTCTGCACACGCACCTAACATCCTCTTGGGAATGCTCCTGCTCCCACCCCTCATAGCCTAGTCTTCTCCCTACAGGCAACTATATCATATATTACCAGACACTATAATTAAGCAAATGCAATAACATCTAATAATTCTCAAATTCTACTATTCCACTCAAGATACTATATATTTACTACAGCAATGCTATGTTTGTTATGCATAATGTAACCAAAATTCTCGATTGCACCTGCTAAATCTTGGATTTCTATTAAAAAAAAAAAAATATGTGTGAACCACTGTAATAGTTTTGTTACCACTGTTTTTGACGAACTGTCTTAATATGATTTTAAGTGTTAAAGTGTAAACTTCTGTAATCTATTGTATCTTTGTTTTGGAGCTTTTCTCCCCAGGACTCCATTGAAAACGGGTTCTTCTGGCCCACTGGACAATCCTGGTAAACCAACTATAAATAAATAAATAAAAATAAATAAAATAAATAAATAAGTAGCAGGGTGTGTGTGTGTGTGGGGGGGGGTGCAGGGTGGCTTGCCCCCCTGCTTACAGTTGGTGGAATGTGCTATGATTTATGTTGTTTAAACTCAGTATATGTATGATATGTGTTTTCAGTGTTTTGAGTTTTCAAGATTTTGAAGTTTCGGTGTTTTGGTTTCAGTGTCTTGAGCTTTCAGTGTTATGAAGTGAATCCATATATACATATATATATATATATATATATATATATATATATATATATATATATATACACACACACACACACATATATATATATATATATATATATATATATATAATATATATGCATACACACAGACACATACACACACACACACACACACACACACACACACACACACACACACACACACGTACATACACTCATATATAGGTTATTGCTCACACATGGATAGGTATAGTCAGATGGTGTTGTTTGTGCTGCCCAGGACAGATGGGGTGTAGAAATAGTGAGTGGAAAAGGCTTCAAGGGGTCAGTTACAGTTGCATAGATGGTTGATGAAGAGGTATGTTTTAAGTAGGCTTTTGAAGGAGGGTGTGGAGTTTTGTAGTCTGAGATCAGGGGGAAGGTTGTTCCATATTTTCACTATTTCTTGGGCAAATAATGATTCCCCGGAGTTGTTTTTGTATGTGATGGTTTTGATTAAGGCTTTGTTGCAGGACTGAAGTTGTCAATTTGAATTGTAGAAGCTCAGCATGCCAGTCAGGCCGGGGATTTTCTCCGGATAGTACAGAATTAGATGAGCTAGGCTGAGCTGATGGTTCCTTAATAGGTTCGGAAATTCAAGCCAGTATAAGGCCTGTTTGGAAAGGCAGTGGTGGGATTGTGATTTGACATTGGTAGCGGATTTAGCGATTTTGTTGTAACAGATGGTAAGTTTGTTAAGGTCAGTTTTGTAAAGATTAGTTAGAATTGGGGATGCATAAATTAGAGTGGATAGGAGGTGGGTCCTGGCTATTGCAATTTGAGATTTGGTAGTTAGATAACTTTTACAGCGATGAAGGGAACCTAGCTTTTTGTGGACTTTAGTGATGGTTGTTGATATGTGCTTTGTGAATTTGAGTTGCTGGTCAATGGTAACTCCTAGGAGTTTGGCCTCAGTGACGGGTGATTTGGGTTTTGCTGGCGGAGAGTACAGAGAAGGTAAGGTTGCTCGTTTTAGTAGAGTGGAATAGCATTAGTTGTGTTTTCTTGGGATTTAGTATGAGTTGGGAGTTGTTAAGCCAGTTCTCAATTTCAGAGAAGGCTTCTTGGGTTTTTTATTAGAGAAGTTGGATGTGGGTGAAGTGCATATGAGAGTTGTGTCGTCAGCGTATTGGACTATGTCGGCTTTAGAGGTAGCTGACTGGAGTTGGTTTGTGAAGATATTAAAAAGAAGGGGTCCTAGGACTGATCCTTGTGGCACACCTAAGGAGGTTGGGAGTGGGGGATAGACAGTTATGCTGTTTGATGGAATGTTGGCAGTTATTTAAAAACCTTTTAAACCAGAGGAGGGTGGGGATGTTAAGGTTGAGGTTAGAGAGACAAGACAGTAGTTTATTATGTGAGACTGTGTCGAATGCCTTAGATAAATCTAGGAAGGTAGCTGAGACAAATTTACCTAGATTCCTGTGGGAGTTTATGGTATTGGTGAATTTGAGTAGGGCAGTGGTGGTGCTGTGGGATGGGCGAAATCCATGTTGGGTTGAGGAGAGAAGGTTGTTGGTGAGGAGATAGGAGAGGAACTGGTGATGAATACATCTTTCTAGGATCTTAGAGAGGGTTGAGAGAATTGCAATTGGTTGATAGTTGGAAAGGTCAAGGGAGGGGCCACCTTTGTGGAGTGGTATGATATATAAGGTTTTCCAAAGGGATGGAATGGTGTGTTAGGTGTTGGATCTATTTATTAGAAGTGAAATGGGATAGGCTATAGCTGTGGATGCATTTTGGAGGTATTCGGCAGGAAGGTTATTGGCTGCAAGGGTGGTTGGTTTGAGTTTGGCTAGGAGGTTTTGGATAGTAAAGGTAGGAACAAACTTAAGTGTGAAAGGTATGGTATTGATTTGGGCCTGAGGTGGTTGTAGGGTGTTGGAGGAAGTGATGTTGTTTAAGAGTTTGAGTAGTGAGGGTGTGAAATAGTTATTAAAGCTGGTGCTATGTCCAGGTCTGTATCTGTTATGTTGGGGGTGGGAGTAGTGGTTCTTCTTGGCTATAGGATGTTATTTATTGTTGCCCAGAATTGTTGCGGTTTGGTACTGTATTTGTTTTGTTGAGTGATATAGTAATTTTGTTTATTGAGCTTAACCTGCTTTTTTGCTTTGTTCCAGAGCTCGTGAAAGGTTTGCGTAGCTGCAGGTGATCTGTATAAGAGACCTCCAGAAATAGCACTTCCAGCACTCAAACATAAGCAGTTATACTCCTTTAATATAATGAATTATCAGCAACAGCAGACAAGGTTTACACCTTTAAACAGGCCTTTTCATTGCTGAATGATAAAACGTTTTTTTTAATGTAAGTAACGTAATCAGGAAGTTACATTATTCAGCATGAATCCTATTATTCAGAATCGAAAAAGTCTGTTCGAAGGTGAAACCACAATCTGCTGTTGCCCAAAATTTGTTATTTTTGTTATTATAAAGAAGCATAACTGCCTGTTTTTGAGTGCTGGAAGCATTTTTTTGGAGGTCTTTTGTGTTGTTAGTCTCTGAGTACTGTTTGTTGTATTTGCAGTTTATTTGGGTATTCCTGTATGTATGTATATGTACCAAATTTAGGTAACTCGTGTGTCTGTGTGTGTATATATGTGTGTGTATTTATATCTATATGGAATGAAGATATATATGTGTGTGTGTGTGTGTGTGTGTGTGTGCGTCTATATATATATATATATATATATATAAAATATATATATATATATATATATATATATATATATATATATATATATATATATAGTGTGTGTGTGTAGATATATATATATATATATATATATATATATATATATATATATATATATATATATGAGTCCCCTTCAGATGGTCGAACTTTTAAAAGCTTGACTTTCATATGGCTGAGACCATATGATCAAGCATTTAAAAGCTCGACCGGTCTGAATGGGGTCTTCAAAGAGCACGGAACAGGAAGATTTCCCTTTACCGCAATATAGTGCAATCTCGGAGTTAGTATATTTAAATAGCAGAAGGTGTGGTGGGTGCCGGGGGGGGGGGGGCTTGCCCCCCTGCTAGCACACTTTAGTTTTTTTTTTTTTCTATTTTTTTTTTTTACATTTTCAAACATTCAAATGTTCGATCATATGGTCTCGATCATATAAAATTCGAGCATTTGGATGTTCGATTATGTGAAGTAGACCCATAGATATATATATATATATACACACACACACACACATATATATATATATATATATATATATATATATACATGTGTGTGTGTTTGTGTATTTTTACATTTTTTTTATGATACTTTATGCTATTTTATAAGACCCAGAATTTGCTTTCAGGAAAATTAATAATAAATTCTATCAGTTTTGAAACTGGATCAATTACTTGTATTTTGTTGCAAAACACCTTACTTTACATAGTAAAACGATGGATCTTATTGGAAAATTATAACTAATTTTGCCAAGACTCCCTCTAGCTTTATATGCTTTGTGGGGCTATCTGATCCATATTTCACTGAGTTGTCTTTTTGCCATATAATATACCTTCTCTTCCAAAACCATTACAACAAAAAAAATCATCCCAGCTCTTTGTTGCAGCCAGAATCTGAGATTCCTGCCAAATTTTTGTGCAGATGCTTCTCTATGTGTCTGACATATTATCACTTTTTAGCTTCTGGATCTCTTAATTGCATTTCCGTGCAAACACTATACTTTGAAACCCAATACAAACATTTTTGGCAGCATTCATACAAAATGGGTAAGAACAATAACACCATTAGCATAATAGTTAATGTCTTTGCCATGTACAAGGTAAAGTGTTCAAGTCTGACTGCAGGGCAATGCCTGTTTAAAGTTTGCATGTTCTCCTGTTATCTTTATGGGTTTCCTCCCATCTCCCAAAAATATGCTGGGTGTTCTCACCTTAAACTTACCCAGAAATGTAATTGTGCAGCACAGACTGTAGAAGGTGCTGTTGGGAGACAGAGTTGTATAAGACCAAACACTTTAGGATCAGCTTTCTCTGCAGTATTTTTTAGATAAGCGAAGAAAGACCACAGGTCATGCGCCATGTCACAGCTAGGCATTTAGTGGTGAAAGAATTGTTATTGGTGATTTGGTCACATTGACTAATGTCACCAAAAATAGACATGGGTGTTTGCTGATGATTAGAGAGCCCAGCCTAGACTGACCTATGCCAGGGATTCACGCTAACACTGGGTGGAGTATATGTTACCCTATTGCCCAGTGTGTGTTCAACCTAAGGCCCAACAGTCCTGGATTAGTAAGCTACTAGTCAGCTGGCTTCCATTTGCCAGCTTGGGTTTACCTGGGATAGCTAAGCGTAAAACCATTCAGCCTACCAAACATGAACTAAGGATTGCTACACTCAGTGCAGGCTTACTGAAAGGAGGTAGCTTGCAGGTGGATGACATGCTAGTAAGGAGGAGCTTGGACATCTTCTGTATCCAGGAAACAAGACAGTAGAGTTGTACAGCAAAGCTACCTGGCTTGTGATCCAGACTCTTACTACTCTGAGTAAAGAAAATAGAAATATTGTGGGAATTGTGGTGAGGGAGAAGCTTCAGAAGACAGTGAGGGATGTCATCAGAATTAGTGACAGACTCATGGCAATCAGATTCCACTGTAAGGATAGGGCATTATTCATACTGTCAACCTCTACCCCACAGCAGGATTGTGATATCAAGGAAAAGAGTACATTCGGGCAGCAGTTGCAGGATCTACTAGATAAAGCAACAAAACTTGAGTTGGTGTTGGTAATGAGAGACTGAATGTTCATATCAGGTCAAACAAAACAGAACAAGTTATGAGGATCATGGATGTTTGCAGTGAAACAACTAGTTGAAAAGACGCTAGAAAAGAGGAAAGAGTCCAGCTAGACATTCCTAGGCTGGAGAAAGCATATGACAAGGTCCAAGAAAGTTGATTTAGATTGTCCCGTAGTGGTTCAAAGTCCCAGAAACATTAGTGCAGGCTATGTACAGGTACCCAACAGGGCAGTACATTGGTCAGAAATATTAGTGCAGGCTGTGCACAGGTACACAACAGGGCAGCGCAGTGATGCAGCCGTTAGAGTTATCACCTCACAGCAAGATGTTCTTGATTCAGTTCTCAGCTGCATTGCCTTCTGTGTGGATTCTGCATGTCCTTCCTGTGTTGGCATAGGTTTCCTTTGGTTCTCTGTTTTTCTCCCACATTCCATAGATTTGCAGTAGATAGATTGGATACTGTAAATTGGCCACAGGTGTGAATGTGCTTGTGAGTATGTGATATGAAAGAACAGCTGCATCAGGGGTAGCCACTCGGCATTGTGAAGCTTGGCTCTAGATGATTGTCATTGTTAAAGTGACACCCCAACCCCATGTGCAAAAATAGGAAAAAGGGGTTGTGGATGGATGGCTTTACAGGGACCCAATGACACAAGTGCAGTGTTCAGACTTGTAGACGGTTTCCTAGTGGGTATGGCTGTGCATCAGGGTTTAGCTCTGATCCCACTGCTGCTTATAATGATGGAAGAATGTCAAAAAAAGCTGAAAAGTAAGGTGTACAAAATCTTGGTGCAACCAGTACTACTGTATGGTATACAAACCTGGGCAGAAAAGGCAGAGCAATTGAGGAAGCTAGAGGTGATAGAGATGAAGTGCCTGAGTAGGGTAGTGGGATGCAGACTATGGGACAGATGAAGTGCCTGATTTGAGTGGAAGGATGCACACTGTGGGACAGATGAAGTGCCTGAGATAGGTGGTAAGATTCATACTATGGGGCAGATGAAGTGCCGGAGTTTGGTGGGAGGATACACACTATGGAACAGATGGAATATTGAGGATATCTGAACAGAAAACCAAGTAACTCTAACTGCAGAGAAGGTTAAAGTGAACAGATTACAGTGGTTCAGGCACATGAGCAGAAAAGCAAAAGACAATCTGGTGAAGAAAATTTGGTAAATCTGGAAAAAGGCAAGAGGAAATGAGGGCATCCAGCAAAGAGATGGATGGATGGTTTAAGAAAAGAACTGTGTCAGTCAGTAATGAATGTCAAAGAAGGTAGAAGAGTAATATTGAATCTGAGAGATGGCAAAAGTTGGCATGACACCCTGACCCCACGTAGGAAACAGAAAAAAAAGGGGGGGGGTTGGTAATGATAATGATGATTTATTCATGTGCCATTTACTGCCATGTATCAACATTCATGACCATTCCATGGTGCTGACATTATCAAAACTTCTTGACCTTGTGCATCCTGAACACTACAATTCCAACTCACGTTAATGCATCTCATCTGTTTACTTGAGGCACATTTCCATTTGTCAGCATGTCTTCACAGACCAGAGAATCCAGGATCTTGGAATCTTTCACAGTTTGTATTTCTCTTCTCCGGCATTGATGCCATGTATGTAGGACAGCATTCTGATTTCTAGTGCATACAAAATCAGTGAATCCCCATATATTACTGGTCATTGCTCCATTGGATCATTGTTTAAACCTGTTAAAATGAATCTTAGTACATTATCTAAAGATATTTTAATGATTAACATGTCATATTTAATATTCTGATAATGATGTTTTCAGTCTATTTGAGGCAAAGTTTCCAGGCACTACTTAACTTTTGTAAAATGAGTCACTGAAGTAGGTAGCAATATCAGTAACCATTTGTGGCTTTGATATTATATCTCCCATCCTTCATACAGACCACATGAACATAGAATGTCCATAACACTTCTCCCCAATTCTCTCTCAAAGTACAGTCTACCTGTCAAATTCTAAGATAAAAATAAAATGCAGAAGAATTTGCACTGATTTTGGATTTCTTTATGGATAATTTGTCATTTCTTTCATACTGATATTTTGTTCGGACAGAACATATACATTACTAAGAGGATTACAAAACAAATGCAATACCACAAGTCTAGCAACCAGAGTAAATATGAAATGAAAATTTTCATTGTACGTCCACAGAAATACATTTTCAAATCTAATTTTCTTTGAGGGGAAACAGTGCTAAACAAGCATTAATCCCGAAGAATTACTTGCTAAAAAGAAGTCATAATACATTACCATGTTGTCTTTTATTAAATGTAGCTGGACACCCTCTCTTATCATAATTGCACTTAGCAATTATAGTGCTATTGTTAAAATGTGACAGTCTTTCACTTAATATCCTTGTTGTGTTTGTAAGCTTTTAACCCATATAATAGACATAAACCTCCTAATAATGTAAGATTATGTAGATTATGTAGCATTATTTACATGGAGAACTTGATAATAAATATACACAGACTGCAAAATATTAGCTACTGCAATAAGACTGTTTCTTTTTTGCTGTTATCTTGCCATGTTTCTGTGAGATATACTAGCATTATCTGTATTAACTGAAAGCAAATACTATTTTAATGACAAAAATCATAAGTTTTACTTATCTTTGACAGGAAAGTGGTGCATTTCTGTGCGACATTGTGGTGGGGCATAAAAGAGGAAACACAGTTGGCATTCACAGTAGTTTGCCTGCTACAGTGGAAGAAATTAAATTTATTTTGAAGTATACGTGCATGGCTAGGCTTATAAGGGCCCTCGTGGTCATTAGCCTAGCATTCCCTTGTGAACCTCTGATCATACAAGACCCACTAATGATTGGCTATGTATGTTTTATCTTATCTCATTTATACTGCAGTATGTCATTAAAAGATGAGCCTTCTATGTCTGTTCATGTGAATGTGGTAGCAATATGTCTGCATACGTTTTTGCAATAGTTACTTGAGGATTATTTAAAGGAATAGTTGACTACATAGCAAATGTGTTGCAAAAGGATTGAGTCAAAGCAAGAAAGTTCATTTAAACTTTAACTAAAGTATTGTCATTGGATCTTTCATCTTAGCCTAATATTGTTTCCTTTCTAGCTCGTAGCCCAATATTCACCCATCTCATCACGACTTTGAAAGGGCTGTGGACTGTAAGAGCTTTTGGAAGACAAGCTTACTTTGAAACTTTGTTTCATAAAGCTCTCAATCTACACACAGCGAACTGGTTTCTTTACCTGTCAGCTCTGCGTTGGTTTCAAATGAGGATTGACATTGTATTTGTTGTATTCTTCAGTGCAGTGACATTCATCTCTGTCCTAACTACAGGTAACTAATAATGCACCATATTTTGTTCAAATCTCAGTCTTACAAGATCCAAAGCAGTACCTGTATGTTAGTGGTTTTAGACTTTAAGTGTCTATGTTCAAGTGGTGAAGTTAGAAATTACTGTTTTGGTTTTGCATAATTCATGAAGTACTAAATAAATTCTGTTTTGATTGTACATACATACATACATACATAATTTCATTTGTGAATTCTACTGGTTACATAATGCATGTTTAATATCCTGTTGTGTGTGTGTGTGTGTGTGTGTGTGTGTACATAAATCTGTCTGAACACATTTCTTCAACCGTGTGAAAATATCAATATTATTCTTATCTTGTGTGTGACACTAACACTGAAACACTGTTCATGTGACTTGCAGTTTGACAAATGAATGTCCTTGAAAGCCATTTGTCATTAGATATCTGGATACATCTTACGGAGAGGAATACCAAGGAATACATCTGGATACTCCCCAAAACAATTTACTGATTCCCTCATACCCATAAAATATGATTCAGGAAAGGGTCTCAAGCAGAGCATTTAGGAATAATTAATTAGGTGGGAGATTACACTGGTCTAAGTCACAAGTTAGTTTAGGCAGACTTTCCCATGTTGGTTTATCATCATGCCCTCAGAACTTTGATTTTGTAGTAATTTTGGATAGTGCTGTTACCATCAGTGTAGACTAGCATGTATTGGGTAAGGAGGATTAGTAAATGTAACCTGACTCTAAATGTTGTAATGAGGTGTAGCTGTTCAAGGAAGCTAGAGAAGCATCTGAAATATGATAGCTAAGGATGTGGTACATGAAACTTAGAGCTGTTTACCAACATCCTTAATGTGCAGTACTGAACACTGGGACTGCCGCACACATAACTCAACATTGTTTTTCAATGTTTCGATAGGGCGCACTGAGCCACTGTGGGGCCCTTAGCATAAACTGCTTGCAGCGAACTGTGAGCTACTTAACTCAATGTCCAGTAATGTTACAAATTATGATAGGCCCTTTGTGCTGTCCTTAAATGGAAATACTTCTAACACCGAGGCACATTTTGTGAAGCTCTAATATTTTCCTTACCCTGATACATGGCAACCTCATTGTTGGCCATTATAAATAAAAGTTTGGAAGAGGAAAAGACCCCCCCCCCATACTGAGGTGTAGGGGCTTCCTCTTTTAAGATAATTATATAAATCCTTAGTTGAGGTTTTGTGCAGCTGTTTTTTTTTTTACTCAAATAGTTTTCATTTTCAAATAATATTTTTAATTTTCCATAGTATTTTGTATATGATATTATGAATAACTATATACAATATTTACAACAGCCTGACATCAGGAGTAGTATTCATTGTAAACAATTATTGTACAAAAATATCATTCTAGTTATCAGAGTATTCTGTTCATTGTTGCAGAGTGTCTATCAATGATAAGACTTTTCTCCATGGATTGTTGACCAATGGCCTAGGAGAAATCCTTAGTTCTTTGATTCTGATTTCCATCAAAGCTGTTGTACTCTTCAGAAGAGTGTAGAAGTCATCCATAGATGGTGATATGTTTGAGTTCCATCTTCTGGTTATACATTTCCTTGAAATTGTAAGTATTTTACATAATAAATACATATTTGTTTTATTCAATTGTGGACCTTCGTTCACATTCAAAAGAATTAATGCTTTAGATAAGATAAAGGATTAATTAAATGGAGCCTGTAAGAAACTTTTATTCCATTCCAGTATGTCTTAATTTTAATACAGTCATACAAAATATGATTCCAGTCTGCATTATTTACCCGTTCACATCTCCAACATTTTCCATTTGTGGATACATTAAATGTGAAGTTGTTCAATCTCACCATTCATTCATCACTGATGGGTTCGGAGCCGATCCTCAGCTCTGACACTGCTGACTAGCAAGCTAAAAATTCTCCAGTAGCTCAAGACCCCACTCCTTATCTCACAATGCTCTGCTGGAATTACCTCAGATCTAGTTTGCCGCGGCACGGATCTCTTGGTTTCCAAGCTTGGCTTGAGACTTTATTGGAAGTTTTTCAACTTTCAGCAAGTTATATTTTTCATTTTTTATATATTCTTGTTCTATTCTGTAACAGATATTACTAGCTGGTAGATAGTATTTTTTCTTTGTTCATACCCCTTCCCTCAGTATTATCTATCTTGCCTTCGGCCCTTTGGCCTTAGGATCCCTTCTTTAGTATTAGTCAGTGTTCCGTGTTGGGACCATTGTTTTTGGATTTCTTATTACTGTTTATAATTAGTCAGTTGTCAGTTGCCCCTTTTGGGCTGTGTGTGTGTTTGTGTGAGTTACTTAGTTAAAACAGCTCATAGTTAATTAGTGTGCTTCTGTTGTGAAAATGTCTGAAGAAAAAGACAAACATCCAAAGTCTGGGTTTAAAAAATGCCCAGACTGTGGACAGAAAATGTCGGTCACGGATGCCCATGTGCAGTGTGTTTACTGCTTGGGTGAGGTACACCTGCAAGAGTCTTGTAGTATCTGTCACTCCTCTTCCACCAGCGTGTTAGCAGAAAGGAAGAGGAAATTGATTGATAGAGGTATCATCAAACACCCCTTTTCTGAGGCATTGTCTGACCAGGATGGAGCCAGTAAATCATCTAAATCTTCTAAATCTTCCACTGATTCTAGATCCAAAAAAGGAAAAAGGTCAGAGAGTGTGGTGACTTCGACTACACTCCTTCGGATCCGACAGTCTTCTTTTTTCAGAACCGGGACACTGCTTTGGAACCGGTTGCCGAGAAACCTCCGTCCATATTGCTTCAGTCGGCTCCATCTATTCACTCTTCCAGGTCTCTGGATATGGACCAGCTGGATTAGAAACTCTTAAAGGCACCAGGCCTAGTTAAATTGCTGTTGGCTCAGACACAGTCGTCAGAGCCGAAGACCACTACTTTTGAATTGTCTGCTCCTCCTCTGAGCCATACCGGTCCTTCAGAGCCAGAGGAGGCTGACCTGATGATTTTGGATCCCTTGGAGCCGACACCTCCTCCAGTGTCATCGGCTCCATCTGCTCGGACATTCTCGGTGCTGAATTGGGACTCTAGGAGCCGACATTCTTCAGTCGGGTCCAGGGAGGATAGCTGCACTGACTTGTCGGTGCCGACTCTTCCTCACGGGGTCTCGGCTCGGGTGAGCTCGGCTCCTACCTTGGGCTCAGAGCCCACGGCATTGGTGCGGGAGGAGATTGCGTCTCCTTTGGAGCCATCGACTCCTTCTCATCGGAGCCAAGGTGCATTCGATGCTATGAGGTGAGTGTTGTCTCCTAAGACTTTCTCATCTCAAAGTCTGGCCTCTTCTTCCGCTAAAGTGCCTGTGTTAGTTTCTGTTTCCTCCAGTCATCCCAAGCGTAGAGACCCAGAGCCTCAGGTAGCCCCACAGGGTGCTTCCTGTTCTTCTGAGACTGCTCCAGAAGTTCCCCCTGAAGAGGTTCCCAGGAAGAGATTAAGCAAGAGGAGGCATTTGGACTCCCCCCAGGAGTCTCTCACATCAGACACCAACCTGGATGAATCAGAAGGGTCCCCTAGATCCCCCTCTGAGGACATCTCCTTTGCTTAGATTCTTGAATTTCTTAGCCAGAGGGGTGATTGGCAGTCCAAGAGCCCTACTGAGGATGAGTTGGTTCTCCTGAAGGTGTTCAGGTCTCAACCTTGCACCTCTTGGGTATTTCTACCCTACAATGAGCTCATGGATCTTGTCTCTTGTAGGGCGTGGGAGTCTCCAGAATCTGTGGAACCTGTTCCTAGGAGGCCTAATAAGTTTATTTCAGCCCCTGTTGATAAGTCCTTTTTGCCCAAGGGAGTCCCTGTTGATGTCATGGTGGTGGTGGCAGCCACCAAAAAGGAAATGTCTGAGACTTCCTCATCTATCCATCCTCCTAACAGAGAATCTAGGATCATAGATAGATATGGGAAATGCATGTTCAGTTCAGCGTCTTTTTCACTCAGATCACTGAACTACTTGACACATTTTACCAGACTGCAGAGAGATCTCCTTAAGGAGTTGGGAGATACTCTTCAGGGTGCTGTAGCTTCGAGTGTATCCAACAAGATTTCCACTCAGCTCTCTACCCTCAATTCGATAGTCAACTCGTCCATGCTTCTCGTATCATATGCAGCTGATGGTTCGAGCAGAGCCGCAGGTACAGGAATCGCTGTTCGTAGGCATGCATGGATGCGCCTCTGTTCCTTCGCTGAACCCTTCAAGTCTTCCTTTACTACTACCCCATTTTATGGCTCATCTTTGTTTGGGCCCAAGGTGAAGGAGACTTTGACCAGGTGTGAGCAAGAAGGAAAGACTCTGTCTGCCGTTGGAGTCCGTTTTTCCACCCCCACTCGACCCTTTCCCAAAGGTCAGAGGGGAGGAAAGATGTGGTTCAGGAAAGCCCAAGGAGCCTTTCAAGACACACGTGGAGAGCTCCCCTTCAGAGGCAGAGGAGGGGTTTCAGTGGAAGACACTGCCCTTGTGTCAGATGGGGCCCGCAATACCTGGGTGACAGAGATCACTTCTCTGACCAATCTGACCAGCGCTCCTGAAGGGAGGCCCAGCTGTCCTACTCTGGAGGCAGTCAGGGGTCACTTATCATTGTACCCCAAAGCCTGGCTAAATATAACAAATGACAGTTGGGTACAAAGTATCATTTCCAGAGGGTATTTCATACCGTTCTCCACCCAGCCTCTTCCCGTCAAAAAAATCCTGGACGTTCCACCCAGTCACATGAGACAAGCAGCAATAGAGGTATGCCAATTGCTAGAAAAAAGATTCATCCAGCCAGTCCCAGCAGACCAGACTGGATTCGGAACTTACTCAAGGTTTTTTTTGGTTCCAAAGAAAACAGGGGACTGGAAACCCATTTTGGATCTCAGCAGACTCAACCAATTTGTGAGAAAAGAGAAGTTCCGAATGGTCGCACTGCAGCCCTTACTCCCATTCTTGGGAAAGGACAATTGGATGTGCTCAATCGATCTCAAGGATGCGTACTACCATGTAAAGATGGCCAGACCATCCAGAGATCACCTGCATTTCTGGCTGGGAGCCAATCATTATCAATTCCGAGCTCTGCCCTTTGGTCTCACTACAGCCCCCAGAGTGTTCACCATGGCAGTAGTCAAGGCTCACTTGAGGCATCTAGGATTCCAGGTGTTTTTGTATCGAGATGATTGGCTCCTTACCTCCACCACCAGGCATCAACTTCTTCAAGTGAGAGAGGCTACTCTGACACTCTGCGATCGGCTAGGCATTACAGTTAACTTTGAAAATTCTGCCTTGTTGCCATCACAGCATATCGTTTTTATAGGGTCAGAACTAGACAAGTCAACCACCACTTTCCGCCTTCCACCAGAAAGAATTTCTATTCTTCGCCAACACATCTTGTCCCTGATATCAAAGAACAGAGCACCAGCAGCAGAGGTATTGAAAGTTCTAGGATTGATGGTGGCAGCTATTTTAGCAATCCTGTTAGCAATGATGCATATGAGAATCCTCCAATGGCTTCTATTCATGCAATGGTCTTACCAAGAACTTGCAATGAGTCACATGATCCTGATAATGAATTCCTGCAAGAAAGATCTTCAGTGGTGGTTGACGTCTCTTCATGTCACAATAGGATGTCCTTTCATGCTCCCCCCTCCAGTTGCCACTGTGACCACAGATGCTTACCTGAAAGGGTGGGGGGGGGGGCTTTTTAAGGGAAAGACTGCCCAAGGCACACGGACAGATCAAGAATCACATCTGCATATCAATGTCCTGGAGATGAGAGCAGTACTTCTAGCATTGCAGTACTTTCAGGACTCTCTTCTTCTGGAGACAATTGCAATACAGACAAACAACATGTCAGTGGTCTGGTACCTGAACAAACAAGGTGGGATCAAGTCTTATCCCCTTTGTCGAGAAGCCCTCAGAGTATGGCAGTTGGCACTGTAATCCCAGCTCTTTCTATTGGCAACGCACATCCCGGGCAAATCTAATGTCATAGCGGACAGACTGAGCAGAGCAATCTTATTGCCCCATGAATGGTCCCTCAAACAAGAGATTGCAGACAGGATCTTTCGCAAATGGGGCCAGCCTTCCTACGACCTGTTCGCCAGCTACATCAACAACAAATGCAGAAGCTATTTTGCCCTGATTCCTATGCCAGGTCATTTCCCGAGGGATGCTCTTGTCCACGATTGGCCCCGGGTCTCCTCTACACATTTCCACCAATTCCCCTGATACCCAAATTCTTACAGAAAGCAAAATCGCTGGGACGGACGATTATCCTTATAGCCCCTCATTGGCCTCAGCAGATTTGGTTCCCGTTTCTTTACCATCATATTCTGGAAGATCCATGGATCCTGGACCCAGTTCCGGACTTGTTGACACATTTGTCAGGGGATCTTCACCCATCATTGCAGACACTAAAGCTAGCCACTTGGCTGCTCCAATTCCCCGCATAGCCAGACTCTATAATCTTTCCCATGACACTAGTCAGATTTTGTTGGCTACCCATAAACCTTCCATCAGAAAATTGTATCGTTGTAAGTGGAAGAGATTTGCATTTGGGCTTCTTCCCACAACATTGACCCTTATCAAGTGCCATTGTCTTCTATCTTACAATTCTTGACATAAATCTTCAACAAAGGAGCTGCGATGGCTACGTTGCAAGTGCATTTAGCTGCTATATCTAATTTCCATCTAGGGATTGATGGTTTGAATATTATGGCTCACCAATTGTCTAAGGCTTTTCTAAAAGGTTCTTTTCACATAAGGCCTCCAATGAAGACACCTTATTCCCCCTGGAATTTGAATTTTATGTTATCTCGTATCATTCTTCCTCCTTTTGAGCCTGCATCATGTTGTGAACTAAAATTTTTGTCATGGAAAACTATCTTCTTAGTAGCCATCACTTCAGCCCGTAGAGTGTCAGAGCTCCAAGCCCTATCCATCAAGCCCCCTTACATGGTCTTCCATGCTGACAGAATATCTCTCAGGACAAATCCATCTTTTTTGCCCAGAGTATGTTCTGAGATTAACATTAATCAAGTCATTGAGTTGCCCATTTTCTTCCCTAATCATACCAACAAATTGGAATATATGTTGCATAAACTCGATGTTCATAAACAACTTAGATTTTATTTGGACGGAACAAAAGACATTAGGATATCAGATCATCCTTTTGTGTCTTTTTCCTGAGGCCAGGAAAGGTAAATCAGTTGCTAAAACAACCCTGTCTAAGTGGCTGTCGGATTGTATCACCTACACATATGCTTGTCATAAAAGGCTCATTCAACCAGAGCTGTTTCTACCTCTTCAGCCTTTCAAGCCAAATTGCCTTTGGATAACATCTGTGCAGCAGCCACATGGTCTAAACCTCACACTTTTATAACTCATTACAAAGTGGATAAGGTCTCAAGGGACAAGGCTTCATTTGGTTCTATGGGTTTGAAGAGTGTACTTCCGTGAGCCACCCAAGATCAGGGTGCTAAGGACACTACCCATCAGTGATGAATGAACGGCGAGATTGAACAACTTCACATAAAGAAGTTATGTACTCACCATAATGTTCCATGTGAGTTGTTCCATCTTGCCTTCACTCTCACGTCTCTCCCTCCTTCCCCCTCCTAGCTGGCAGTTGACCTGGAGGCTGTCTTCATCCTGGTTTTTCAATGTGTATTCAGTCCTAGGCAGAATAATTATTGTACTACTATATGGTACGCAGCAAAGAAGATCTGAGGTAATTCCAGCAGTGCATTGTGGGATAAGGGGTGGGGTCTCGAGCTACTGGAGAACTTTGAGCTTGCTAGTCGGCTGTGTCGGAGCAGAAGATCGGCTCCTAACCCATCAGTGATGATTGAAGGCGAAATGGAATAACTCACATGGAACGTTACGGTGAGTATATAACTTCTTTTTTTAGTGGTTTTATCTGGTGTTAGAAATGCTCTGTGAAGGAATTTCCAGTTAAATATTTTCCATTACTGTCTAATAGATGTATGTTTTACTGATAATAAAATATTTGTTTTGTTTTCTTCTGTTAATTGTAATGAGTGCTCTTTTGATATATATTGCCAATATGCCATTTTAGGTGTTGTTTTATAGTTTATTAGTTCTTTATATAAATTTGAGATACTAATTTTCATGTTAGAGTCATTGTATATAATATCATGTAAGTATTTTATACGTTTTGGTGTATCTATAAAGGAAGAATTGTTAATTACGCTACATAAATCTTGGGAGTACCTTAGGATGCTTTGTAGAGTTAACCAGTCCTGTGATGAGATTTCATAAGTTGTTTTTATCATATGTATATCTATAACATTTAATTCTGTAATACATTGTAACCAACACAAATTTTTTTTCTGTTTCCAAGAAGAAATTATTTCTTTATGTACTTTAAGAGGATTATTCTTTGTTATGATGAAATGTCTTAATAAATCAAACCAGAGTTTTAGATCTATATTTATGTTGATGAGTTTCCTAAATTAATTAATATAATAATTAATCAAATACATTTTAGTGGGTTTTGTTACATTATATTGCATATTCAGATTTATTATGTACCATGGTTTATTAACTTTTATCTGTTACTGAATTTTTTTTCAGTAAATTGGATTCATTTATTGATATAACAGTAATTATTTCCAATTGGCAGTATAATTAGGATTTATCCAATCTATAACTGTTTTAAATATGGATGCTTTTATGTAATTTCATATCTGGAAAGTTTAGTCCTCCTTGTTTCCATGGTCTGATGTGGTGTGTTAAGGCTATTCTATTCCTTTTAGGAAACCATAAGAATTTTATTAGACATGAATTTATTTTTTTAAGGAGACATCTTTCAGGAAGTAACTGAATTGCTAATACTACATACAGAATCTTTGGTAATAAAACCATTTTTATTAACTGTAGTCTGTCTTCAAAGGTCAGTATTATTTTGATCCATTTTCCACATAACTTTTGATTGTGTTAATGATGTTTTTTGTAATTTATTGATGTTAATTTCTTTATATCTTTGCTTAACACAATTCGTAAATACTTTAGGGTTGATTCTTGTTTCTCTATGATATGTTTTTCCGTTACTTGTATTTTCTTTTTATTATTTAAAAATAAGAATTTTGATTTTGATCAACTGAAGTGAAGTTCTATAACACTTCTCAATTAATACATCCATTTCTTCTAGAGTCTCTTTGGAACTAGATAAGGTTAGTAATATATCGTCTGCAAAAAGCATTATTTTAGAATTATATTGACCATAAACATCCACCCCACTTATTTTTGTATTATTGCATATTGAATCTGCAAGTATTTTAATGTACAAAGCAAATAGGATAGATGACAAGGGACAGCCTTGTTTAGTTCCTTTTGTAATATAAATGGATTCCGAAGTAAAGAGGCCTAATTTAACATAAGCTAAGTTATTTATATATATGTTTTTTAAAAGATGAATAAATAAAGGAGGGAATTCAGATAGTTCTAGAATTCTGAATAAATAATCCCAGTTTAAGGAGTCAACAAATTTCTCTGTGTCTAATCCTGTTATGAGAGTTTCTTTATTTTCCTTATTTACATAATCCATTAGGTTGAGTATTCTTTTAGTATTATCATATGTATGTCTGTTATATATAAATCTAGTCTGATCATTAGTTATTGTTTTTGATAATGGTATTTTCATTCTATTGGCTAAGATTGACATGAATAACTTATAATCATAATTTAGTAATGATATGGGTCTATATGCGTTTCAAAATTTTGGTATTTTCTTTTCTTTTAGGATTAGAGTAATTAAAGAATATTTCCAAGAAGGTGGTACTATTTCTTGTGATTGGATTTCTAATAAAGTTTTATGTGAGATAGAAATTATTGTTCAGGGAAAAAGTTTGTATATTTCCATGACTATACCATCTATTCCTGGTGCTTTGTTAGTTTTACCTTCTTTTATCCTATCAGTAACTTCTTTGCAGGTTATAGGATTTTGTAAATTTAGTTTAAGTTCTTCTGAAATTTTTTATGTTGATAAAGGTTATATCCAAATTTAATTGTTCAGTATATAAATTATCATTTTTAAAGTGTTCAGAGTAGTGATGCCTGAATGCTTCAAGAATGTCTCATATATCCAATACTTCCTTTTCTTTATTTTCATGGTATATATTGTTAATATTATTAGATTTAGAATATATTTTGACTCTTGTGGATAAATTATGTAAGTATCTGGGGGAGGTAGCCAGGGAGATTATTTTAGTTTTTCTAATGCTAGACTAGTTTTGTGCATTATAATTTCATTATATTTTTATTTAGCTCCTCTATTTTCTTTTTAATTTCTAGAGAGTTTTGATTTTTTTTCAGATTTTGCTGACAGAAGTCTAGATTGTATGTTTAGTAATTCAGAGTCCCACTCTCTGACTTTGCTTTTATACCAGCTAAGAGTTTTGCCAAATATATAAGCTATGAGTCCCATATCATGACTTTGTTAATTTCTGTTGTATAATTAATATCTAGGAAAAACTGTAATTCTGATAACAGCCAAGGTTTAAATTCTTTATTTTTGTGATATATGAAGGAATTCTAGAAGTTAAGGTTAATGGCTTAAACTCAATTTGAAGTTTCAGTATCAAGGAGTTATGATCTAAGAAAGGGCAAGGAACAATTGAGAAATTAATGATTTTTGAATTTAAGTCCTGAATGACAAATATTTTATCTTTTCTGGTTTGGGTTCCAAATCTGTGGTCTTGATGAGAGAACAATAGGGATTTATCTTCTTTCAGTTTAAATGTATCTGTTACATTTAACAATTACATCTGTATCTGTTACATTTAATTAAATGACTCAACCCATTTTTTTAAAGATTTTGAGATAGAAGATCATTTGCACTTGTTTCCCCACCTTTCCTATAACTAGTCTAGTCCAGATACAGATTTGCTGCATCCAATACTGTTTGCAAGCTTCTGAGCCCCCCAAGCCTCTCAGTATCAGAGGGAAGCGTTCTACCTTGTCAGTGGGAATGAT
The DNA here is from genome assembly GCF_019279795.1 of Protopterus annectens. Taxonomy (NCBI): domain Eukaryota; kingdom Metazoa; phylum Chordata; order Ceratodontiformes; family Protopteridae; genus Protopterus; species Protopterus annectens. The sequence goes on from NC_056745.1 coordinate 1,427,298,956, forward strand.
AAGCACTAGGTAGCCTATCAACCACAAGTGGAGTAGTTTTTGGCCGTTTGGACAGTTTTTTCCATCTCCTTCAACTTTCTGGTCTAAAAGCCTGCATTTGCTCTTTTCCCACCTTTCCTGTAACTAGTCTAGTCGACATACAGATTTTCTCTATCCAGGACTGTAAGTAAGCTTCTGAGCCCCCAAGTCTTTCTTTGTTGAGGGAAGCCTTCTAGCTTATCAGTGGGAGTGGTAAGCTCTAGGCAGCCTATCTACCACAAGAGGAGTGGTTTCTGGTCCAGAATTTGTAGTTTATTGACTGTTTTGGCAGTTTTTCCATCTCTTTCAATGTTCTGGTTTAAAAGCCTGCATTTGCACTTGTTTTCCACCTTTCCTGTAACTAGTCTAGTCCAGATACAGTCCTGGATACAGCAAATCTCTATGTAAGCTTTTGAGCCCCCCAAGCCTTTTTGTGTTGGAGGGAAGCCATATAGCTTATCAGTGGGAGTGGTAAGCACTAGGTAGCCTAGCTACCAGAAGAGGAGTGGTTTCTGGCCCAAAATTTGTAGTTTATTGGCTGTTTTTCCAATTTTTCCATCTCTTTCAATGTTCTGGTTTAAAAGCCCGCTTTGCACTTGTTTCCCACCTTTCCTGTAATTAGTCTAGTCCAGATACAGATTTGCTGTATCCAGGACTGTTAGTAAGCTTCTGAGAGGCGCCAAAGTATGTTAATCAATTTTTCCCTTAGATCTGCTAGTTCTCTCCTCTTCTGCACTTTTAATAGCTTATTATTCTAGCAGTTTACCATACCAGGCTTCTTGTAGCAATTATTGTAGCACACAAAAGTGCTAACAGCACTAAACGTTCTACAAGGAAACAGCTCCAGTACTTATTATTAATGCCCACCCCTCCGGGCATGTCTAAAGGTCAGTTTCCTGTGCTTTCTCCTGTTAACCTGGTGAACATGGGTGTCCTGAGGCAATGTAGCAACTGCCTCATGCACACCAACAGCCCTCTCCTTTTACCTCCCAACACACAGACTTGCAAGAGATGCACTTGTATATCCAAATTGGAAGCCACGCACTCTCCAGCCAAGACCAGAATAGCTGGTCAAGAGGAGAAGGTCAATGCTTGCACCAGACCACATGGAACACATAGCCCTCCAGAACACACACCAGCACTTCCTTCACATAAAAACACAAACCATACACCCACCTTTGTGGAGGCTCTCAATAAAAGTCTACCCAAAAAGCAGAGACCTCCAAGGCAGAAACACACTTGACCACCACAACACAACACTAATCACGAGACACAAAACTCTATTAAATAGTGTGTCACTCAACGAAATCTCCTAAGGCAAAACAGCATGCACAGCACGCTAGTCATAGGTGACTCGATAGTGAGGCACATTGATGTCCCATTCACTAGGTTGAATAACAATAAAGTAACAGTCAACTGCCTGTCAGGTCCAGGATCCACCATATAATGCATGCACTCAGGTCCCTCAACAACAGGTACAAATATGACTCTGTCATTGTACATGTAGGTGTGAATGACCTGAGACGTACCTCCCTGAACTACATGAAAAGAGACATGTAGGAGCTCTCGGATTATGTAGCCCAGGCGGGTACAACCCTAGCCCTGAGCAGCATCCTACCATCACCCAGAATGATACCACAGTACAAGCAGAAAATGATTGATTTGAACAATTGGCTAAGTTTCTGGTGTCATTTTAAGGGGATCCAGTATCTGTCTGCCTGGGACGAGATGATTAACAGACCTCTTTGCTTTGCCAGAGATGGCCTGCATCTGTCACCCCTGGCTTCCGGATACTGGCCAAGGCTCTTGCCATCCCTATAGTGCCTTTTTTAGGTGGTATTCCAAAGACCAAATTACCACTGTAACAGCTACAAACAAATGCAATCTGAGGGTCATGTTGCTTAATGCTAGAAGTCTAAATCACAAAATGCACTTGCTCAAAGCACTCCTTGAAATGTAGAAAATCGTCATTTGTGCTGTAACAGAGACCTCTTTCAAGGCAGCAGAAGCATCCCTGCACTACCAGGCTATAACTCATTCCACACCTTTCGGCCCCAGAACCTGGATGAAAGCTCTAAAGGTGGTGGTGTTTCCATATTCATAAAGGATGCACACACCTCCAGACTGGTAGCCCAACATAACGCAGCTGAGATACTTCAGATGCAGCTAACATTGGGTAAGACAGTGATTCAGGTCGTAGCCTGTTATAGGTCCCCAACCATGTCCCAAGACACTCACTCTACGTTCCTAAGCACTCTGGAGAATATTAGGGTCCAACCTAACACACTCATAGTGGGAAACTTCAACTACCCCTCCATTAACTGGGAAAACTACTCATGTACCAATACACTTGCCCAGTGTTTCCTGGAATTCATTAATTCCAATGCCCTGGACAAGCTCGTTCTTGCCCCCACTAGAGGTAGCAACATCCTTGACATGGTCATTACTAATATGTGTAACCGTTGCTGTACACCAATAGTCAACTCCTCCCTGGTTAGATCCGACCACAAACTAATCAGCTTGGAAATCCACATCCCTACATCCTCTCCCCACAAAGGTAACCACCATGAAAAACTTCTCCAAAGCTAACTTTGTGCTCCTAAGAACAGAGGTGGCTAACTTCACAGCACCCATGCAAAGAGAATAGTTGTATGACCACCTAATCATACACCAATGCACTGTACGAACACGCACACAAATGCACGGATCTTGCCATACTCAATAGAACCAAGATGCTCTCCACCAAAAAAGGAAGCCAATCTGGTGATCCCCTGCCATAAACAAACTCTACAACAAAAGGAGGAAACTGATGCGGAATAAGGTGAAGTCCCAAGACAGGAAAATCTCCCTTATCGGCCTCAACAAAAAGTTGACATCCCTCATAGTTTCATAGTTTCATAGTATAGTACTAGGCTATCTGCCCTGAGGCATTTGTAAGCCTAGCCATAGTGATGTGACTTTTGCCACCCCATGAAATGGTACAAAAAATGTGCAGAATAAATTTAGAATACTGTGCCTCTGTCTAGTAGTGACACAATGAAGGTCCCCTTATATAATAGAATTAGTTTACTGTGCCCCTGTCTAGCAGTGACACAGATGTGACCCCTGGGGTAAACTTACGATCTCCCATCCACTCATCAAGATTTCTCTTGAAGAGAGTCAGTGAGGGGCTCTGCCTAATACAAACTGGGATCTTGTTCCAAAGCATGGGAAGCCTCTGGGTTATGAATGTATCCCTCCAGCATGTCCTATTCATACTTGTGCCGAGGTTTAAGTCTTTAGCTCTCGTGGTCCTGATGGATTTGGATTTTTTGAGGTGGAGCATGTCCATCAGATCCTGATTGGACATGGCCTTGTACGTCAGGCAGAGATCACCTCTGAGCAGGTGGTATGCTACTGAATAGAGCTGAAGTTTCTTTAGTCTGGCAGAATAAGACATATGTTGGAGACCCTTGATCCACTTGGTGAGGCACTTTTGTGGTCTCTCCAGCTGTTGCAAATGCCGGGTGAGGTACATACCAAATGGGGCATTGTACTCAATCATGGGTCTGATGAGGGAGGAGTATAGGGGTACAATGACATCCTTGGATCTGGATGTGAATCCCTTCATGATGAGGTGTGCAAGGTAGAATGTTTTTCTAACCACTTTGGCAACGTGGGTGTCAAATGAGAGGTCGCTGTCTACTTGGGTCCCTAGGCCTCTGATTACTTTTTCCGTACTCAGTGGGTTGCTGTCTATGTGATAATTTGTGGGTACTTTGTTTTTCCCAAAGGGGATGACTATACATTTTTTGGCATTTAGTTTAAGGCTGTGACTCCGGCACCAGTTGTCCGTTTCTATGAGGCCTTTTTGTAGGATGTATGTGTCCGCTGGTGTATCGACTATGGCGCGTAGTTTGCAGTCATCTGCGAACTTTGTCAGCCACAGCCCTCCCATGTTTGCTTTAACATCTGAGAAATAAATGCCAAACAAGAGGGGTCCCAGGACAGATCCCTGTGGGACACCACTTATGAATTAAAGCTAGCTATGAAAACAGAATTGTACCAGGTAGTAAAGACAACCACAAGGCCTTCTATAGTTATGTAAAGAACCTCCACAGCAATACCCAGATTTGCTCTGAGCTACTGCACAATGGTACATCCTATACCAAGCCAACAGATATTAACAATATATTGGCCAGCGGATTCAGTGCCATCTTTTCCCCTCTCTCCACCCCCAAATGACCAATCACAATGCCTGTAGATTGCCAGGCACTCAGTATTACTTCTGCACAGGTTAAAACAACACTATCCAAGGCCAAGAATATAGCTTCTATGGGACCTGACAATATCCCTGACTGCGTTCTACATGAACTACAGAGTGAACTGGCACCTCACCTGTGTGCCCTGTTCAATCACAGCCTCACCTCAGACTTTGTCCCTACCGAATAGCGCACTGCTATAGTCATCCCTCTCCACAAAGGAGGAGAGACTACAGACCCTGGGAACTATCAGCCCATTAGCCTGTTGAGTCTGATATGCAAAGCTATGGAATGCATCATCATGGACCTAATAAACAAGGATATATGGAATCTCCAAACTCTGGATCCCACACAGTTTGGTTTTGTGAAGGGCAGATCATGCCTGTTCAATTTGGTCGATGTCTTTGAGTCAGTCACCAGAGCTGTGGATGAAGGCAAGGTGGTTCATGCAGCTTACCTTGATCTGGCCAAGGCCTTTTATAACATTCCTCACTCAAGAATCATAGAAAAACTCACTAAGCTAGGCATCAACCCCTATATCACTAGGTGGGTTGCAAACTGGCTTACAGATAGAACCCACAGTGTGAAAGTATCTGACTCCAAGTCAGACTGTCGACCAGTCACGAGTGGAGTCCCACAGGGATCAGTCCTGGGTCCTCTTCTGTTTGGTATCTACTTCTCAGAAGTCCAGTCCTACATGAAGGGACTCTGGCTGACAAAGTTTGCAGATGATTGCAAGTTGGGAGCCATTATTAACTCCCCAAGTGATGTTGACATCCTATAGAAAGGCCTCACTGAGACCAACGACTGGTGTCAGAACCATGGTCTTCAGCTCAGTACCAAAAAATGTGTCGTCATCCCCTTTGGGAAAAACCCAGTTCCCATGAACTACCACATCAATGGTAGTCCACTATACACAGAAGGTGTTATAAGAGATCTGGGAACACAGGCTGATAGCAACCTCTTTTTTGACCACCACATTGCCACTGTGGTCACAAAGTCCTTCTATGTGGCACATCTCATTACAAAGGGTTTTGTATCCAGGAAGAAAGAGGTCATTGTCTCCCTCTACTCTTCTGTCATTAGGGCAACCATTGAGTACAATGCCCCATTTGGCATGTACCTCACTAGGCACCTGCAACAACTGAATAGGCCGCAGAAGTACCTCACAAAGAGGATCCTAGGCCTTAAACATTTGTCCTATATGAACAGACTCAAAAAACTGCAACTATTCTCTGTCTCATATCACCTACTTAGAGGCGATCTCTGCTTGACTTACAAAGCCATGTCTGACCCAGCTCTGTTAGAAATACTACATCTAAAGAAATCCCAATCCCTCTACATCACACGCTCCAGGGACCTCAACCTCATTACCGCAATCAACAAATCATGCTGGAGGGACAGGTTCATAACCCATAGACTGACCATGCTATGGAACAGACTTCCCATACATGTCAAACAGAGCATCTCACTGGCCCTCTTCAAGAGAAATCTTGATGACTGGATGGGAAATAGAAAATTCACCCTGGGGATCACTCCAGTGGCTCTACTCGACAGAGGCGCTGGAAACTAAGGTCAGGTAACATGATCCCAGGATAATCCTAAGGGCTAGGCTTGTAAAGGCTCCAGGGCCATTAGCCTAGTACACACCTATGAACCTAGGGGTCTCTGGTTGGTAGTTTCAGAAGTATCTAAGATACAGTTGAAGTCTCCTCCTATTATTAAATTGCTCTTATAATTATTGGATATAAATTCTAAATGTTTTTTGACTGTTCCTACTCCAGTACCAGGAAGCCAGTATAACTTTGCTAGAGTCCATATTCTATTGTTACATTTAACTATTACAAAGGCTGTTAGACCCTCTTTGTCTTCATATTTGTAGATAATTTCTGGAGTGATTATATTCTTTTTTCCATAAGATTGTTATTCCTTTTGTCTTTGATTTATAGGAGGATTTAGCTAAAATCATATATTCCTTGGGGTTCCATGTATATTATCATTTATTTTGAAATGCTTTTCTTGAAGCAAGACTACTTGTGCTTTGTTGAGCTTTAAATATTTCAGTAAATTTGATCTTTTGTTTGGATTATTTAAGCCATTGGCATTTAATGATAATAAAGTTAAATCCATATCAAATAATTACTGGAAAAATAAGCTTTTATTATTATTATTATTATAGGTATTAAACATTTTCCTCTGATAACTATAAACATGATGTTTGTGTGTATGTTTTTAAGAAAAATTGTTGATCTTATTTCTTTTATAAATGCAGATGAAGTAGTTTTTTGGTCAGGCTTAAGAAATTTTTTATACAATAATAAGGTTAAAATAACAGCTAGTGTTTTAACTAAGGTCCATTCTATGCATGTAATGAATAACATTCCTAATCTAAAAGATAAACATAGGTCTATTAGATTATCACTCATATCTTTAACAATCAGAAACAACTGAGGTCCATAAACTAAGTTATTGTATAGAGAAAAAGTTTTAAAGAAATTCTGAATTTTAAGCTATTCTGTATACCAGAAATACTGCCTTTAGTAGTATAATCAACAATTTGTTACTCTAAAAATATCTGGTATATGATTACTTATTGGGTATTCTTAAATCATAAGATGTATTTGCATCCAGATGGCAGATTTGATATTAATCAAAAGGGAATTACATTTTTCTTTGATAACTAATAATAATGATTAAGTTGTATTAAATAATATATTTCTTCTAATTAATATTTAATGTAATATTTATGTGATGTTCAATTTTCTATGATGTTTTAATAAACATCGAATATCATCATCTCTAATTATTAATTAGCATATTATGTACTTTTGTTGTACATTAGTATGCTTCTAGATCTTATAACGCTGTAACATTTGAATAAGTCTATTTTGATATATATGGTTATAACCATTTTAACTAGTCAGATTTATTTTGTTATAAACAAGCACCATGAATGTTATAATTGTATAAACTTTGGGTATATTCAGTTTGTTAGTATATTTATCAATCTTTGCAAGGCTAATAATAAGTATTAACAATATTAGCATATATAAATTCTACTGTTTGACACTAATAACAAGTGTTTATAGTTGCTGAAAAAAATCATAATTAACTTATGAGGTTCTTCGTGTTTGTAGGGCTTAGGATTTGAGAAAGATTATTCAGTGTGAGCTATGCAAATGTTATGATTCCCAACAATAACAGGGTTTGTGAATAATGATGATTACGACAGAATAATCTATAAGTCTATCAAATTGATGTTCATATCTTATACCGATGTATAAGTGATCATCTTGTCACATTCCTGACATATCTAAATTTGTAAATAAAACTTTCAGTATTTAAACATATTTAACCTTTATTACAGTATATGTACAATGCATCTCACTCTTTTTTCTTTCCCCCTCCCCCTTCTTTCTCTTTATTTAGAATGTTTCAGTTGTCAGAAATTTCAGTGTATTAGAGATGCTTTGTAAGTCAAAAACTTCAGAGTCTATTGATATCAAAGTTTAATTACAAGCATTAGATGTCAAAACAAATAATATACAGTAATTGTCTCATTTTGGTGTTGTTTAATTTGTATTTATCAGATGTCATTTTAATGTGTTTGGATGATCTTCTATTTTACAATCTGTCAGTAGAATTATTTGTATCAATTCTGAAAGGTGTTTAGCAAGCAGACCAGTCTTATGACAAATTCCATATCTATATGTATTAATTAGTATGCAATGGCAAGTCCCAAAATGTTGAATATAGAGTTTTAACCATTTCCAGTTTACTCTATCTACCAAGTATTAAGAGAGCTTGAATAGGTGGTTGTAGTTAAATCAAAAGCTGCTTGTTTCAGGTTATGACATATTATATTCCATTACCATCTTTAGAATGTCACATTGATATTAACTTCCTAGCATATATCATTTCTGTTGTTGTATCAGATAAACAGAGTATTATTTCCATAACTTCCAAACATTACCAAATTGAATATCCAGATATTAAATATTAAATGTTAAATCTAGTCAGTTACTCTGAATCTCTTCATTCATGCCAAGTTGCATCAAGGAAATATCATAATTCCATCTCTTCATGTCATTGCTATTTTTTAAAGTTAAATAAATACATATACATGTACACGTATAAACATGCAGATATCCACACACACACACACACACACACGCACGCACACACACACACACACACACACACACACACACACACACACACACACACACACACACACACACACACACACACACACACACACACAGTCGCATGTCCATGTGTAGGTATGCACACCCACACTTATTTATACATACATACATACACTTAGATGTGAACGCATGTATGCATGTGCGAATATGTCTGTGCGTGTGCACGTGTGGACACCATTGCTTCGATGATGCATGAAGCAGGATGGCTAGCAATTCATATCATGAAGTAACTCATGACTGCAATACAGAGTGGACTACTTCAATAGGAAAAAGCTGGTCTTCCTTTATGCCATCAATGAGATTAGTAACAGTTTGAGTTTTACTTAAATTTGATGACCTATTACAATTTTTAGATTTATGCGTATTTACTAATTTAACTGATAGTTTTCTGAAATATTGCAGCTTACTTGCCATATAGCATCCTTGCCAGCTGTTTGTTTGTGGGCTGGCGCTATGAATTTTTTAAATTATACACCTTCTTCCATAATATAGCTCTAACTAACTCCCGATAATGCCTAAAAAATCTTTATCAGTATCTGTCAATGTATTTATCAAGTCATTATTTAAGAACATCTGGATACTTGGCAAAGCACTACCTCTTGACTAAGGAGGAACTGAAGAAATAAATTGTCTAAAATTGAACCATGGACCGATTTCTGTGTCACACCAGCTTCACTTTTATCAAATTAAAATAATAAACATTGGTCTTTTCCCTCTTTCTCGTAATAAGGTGCATTGCACAGTTTATTTATTCACAGTTATATAATGTATACTACATATTTCTGCATTCCACAGATTTGCCATTACACTTTATCCAATTTTCTACATCCAGAAGTGTACATGGATTACTGAACTATTGTGAATTTTAGCAAGTAATTAAATCTAAAGTGCCAGAGTGTAATGCAGGTTTCCGATGTTGGTAATCTAAACTCTGTTCTTTTTGTTAGCTAACTGCCAAGACTCACCTCAACTACTTAGCAGAGTTGTTAAGGTTCTAATGTCTCTGCTTTTGTTACCATGGAAACCTACACTTTATTTTACCATGCATTAATTTTAGGCTGCTCAGACTGCGCATGAGACACTCCAAATGTCAGATGCTTCACCTCAGACACTGCCAAATCAGTCCTTTCCGTCCCTTTTGTATTATGTACGAACCAAAGGGAAAAAAGAAAAAATCCCCAAAGACAAGATAGCTAGCAGCTTCAGTTACCAAAGGCCATCCCAAGCCGTCCAACATATCATTCAGCACTTCAGCGCTTCTTTTCTCCTTTTTCTCTCACTTCAATAAAGCTACCAGCACATGGACATCCATCTATACTATACTGTCCCAAACTAGCCAACAGACACAGCCACATGCAACTCAAAGCATACACAATAATGCTCCCACATGTCACATCGATCAAAGGATATCAAAGGCTAGCAACAACAGCAGCATTCTCTCATGAAACTGTCAAGCACTACACTATTTACGAATGTCGCACCGGTTTAATTAAGCCGTGTAAGACATCAGCATATATTTGACTGACTTACTAATACATTAGCAGTCCTGGATGAGATATCAACCTAAACAAATAGGCATGTATGTCAGTACATGTTTGACAGGCAAACATACAAGGCAGCCCCCCCCCTCCACACTTCTCTCTCTGTATTTATTTATTTATTTAGTTATTTATTTTTTAACAAACAGCAACTGTACGGATTTGCGAGTATGACTGCATTTATCCACTAAACCAGTAGACATCACAACATTCATAAATGTCATACCAACCCAGGAAATCAGAAATGGATAATTCTTAAAAGATGCCACATTTTAACCGTTTTAGTTTGTTATTCACTAGATTAAAGCCAGTAAACAAGCAAACAGTGAAGAGAATAATTGTACATTTTAAGAAAACCATTACATTTGCATATTAAATTTAATATGCTGTTAAGCTCTATGTGGTTCTTTTTTATTTCATGAGAACTAATTTCCCCAGTTTGACCTACCTGTCTTTGTGTCTAAGTCATTTGAGATTTCAACTTTAAAATTAAACATTAAAACTGTTATTAGTTGAGCAAATGACTTGTTTTAGAAGATAAACAAAAGATACATTCTCATTTTAAAACAGCAACTGTTGTTAGCTTTTTTTTTATTAATACAGTTTGAGAGATTTATCTGAAGCAGCTATTTTGGAATCAGGCTTTTGTTTTTTTTCTTTCTAACATCAGTCCAATCACTTGTTTCTTTTATTCTCTTAAGAGAAGGTGATAGCCACTCCATGTCTTCTGGAATAGAGACCACATTATTGTTTTTAATAAATGAAGTAGCTTCTTCTAAGTCATTAAAGGTTCTCTTCTCATTGGCAAACTGGATTTTTATCTTGGCTGGAAAGGCAAGCTGTGCCTTGATATTATTTTGTTTTAAAAGTTTTATTATTGGCTAGACCTTTTTTCTTTGTTCTATTATTCTGGTGGAATAATCATTATCAAACCTTATCAGGTGCTGATTATATTTTAAAGGTGATTCCCTCTAGGCAGATCTTAAGATTAGTTCCTTGTCCAAATGTGATAAAAAGTTTTATGACAGTTGACCTAGGAGTATTTGTTGAATTAGAAGCAGGTTTCCCCAGTGCTCTATGCGCTGTTTCAATTCCAAAGGAGAAACTTCTTTTAAGTCTAAGATGTCAGGAATCCAAGTTGTTAAAATGAAATAATGTCTTCACCTTCAGTGTTTTCAGGCAGTCCGAAGATCCCTATGTTGCTTCTTCTGTCCCTGTTTTCTAATTCATCTACTTTGTTAAGCAGCTAAACATTCCGTTTAAGAAGATATGCACTGTATTTCTTATTTTTGTTTGATGTTGTAGTAGCTCATTAAGAGTATCAGTCTGTTTTTGAGAGTTCAATTTGAGGTTTTTTAAATCATCTTTAAAGCCATCCATCTTCAAAGACAGCTGATGTAAGGTAGTTGTCATCAATTGTAGCTCTTTCTTTAAAGCTGCATCAGGATGAGAATTCCTTGAGTTATTCATTTTCAGTGACTGAATATATCTCCAAGTTTCTTGACAGGAACATTTTTATAGAAATCCATCAAAATTAGTATTTATATAGTTTAGTCGTTTATCTAAAGTTTTTGGTATTTTGTTTTTTTGAAAATAATAGCATTTCCCTGTTTTATTTTACTAGTTTATATAGCTCTGAAATTTTGGTGCTTTCAGTTGGCCATTCAGGCTCCACCCCCCCCCCCTTGTGTAGCTGTTTTGAAGAGTCCTATGGGGACTGTTTCAGATACTTTTGAATTATATTTCAGCAAATAACGTCTATCTCTTTTCAGGGTCATTATCATAAAATCTGAAAAACATTAATCAAAATTTGGGTGTGCATTTCCTGTTTGCCCATAAATATTTTAAGTAGCTCTAAGAAAAATGAACATTGTGAAATAGTGCTTTTTAGACAGCAGTAACATTTCATTGTGCAATTGAGAACTATGTTTATGTAAGAGTTATTGATGTTCATCATTCCCTGCAGTAGCCTTTAGGCTATATGGGTTGTATCCTGCCTAGGATACAACTGGCTAGCTTCACAAAGTTCTTGCTCCCTCCCACATCTTCACTCTGCTAATTAGACAGTCCTGAGAAGGGAAATTCAGCAGTCAAAGTGAAGAATCTTAAGTACTTTTTACCCACTCAAGAAGCAGCAGCTCTGAGGCTTCACATGAGTAGCAATAAGATTGAAGCTTCATTATTGTCAGTTAATTCCCCACAGGGGAGCCCTTCCATGCAGAAGTTGTTCTTCTTTAAGAAACCTGGTATTTTTTATTAATATCAGATGCTTCTGATTGCTATTTTTTAGCTAATTAAGTTATAGGAGGTTATTTTTGTGGAAAAAATGTAAAGCTTGTTTATTTAATTAATAACTAATAGTCGGGATGTTTTTTTGAATGGCCATAAAACATTAATGTGTGTTTTGAGTTCTTGTGTGCACTTTGTGACAATTTACCTGTTGTTTTTTTATGTCAGGGTACATTTCAGTTGTGAAGTCTTTCTGCCAGAATCTTTATGTGCTGTTTATGCATTTATGGTGAAAAGGGACTGTGTAGGGAAGTGTAAATGTGTGTGTGTATGTGTGTGTGTGTGTGTGTGTGTGTGTGTGTGTGTGTGTGTGTGTGTGTGTGTGAGTATGTGTGTGTGTGTGTGTGTGTGTGTGTGTGTGTGTGTGTGTGTGTGTGTGTGTGCATGCGTGTGTGTGTGTGTGTGTGTGTGTGTGTGTGTGTGTGTGTGTGTGTGTGTGTGTGTGTGTGCTGTTTGTGAGCACTTTAGTGACAACGTACCTTTCAACCAACTTGTTGAAGCAGCTCCTGCTGGCTTTGACACTCCTTCCTTGTCTTCAACAAGTTTACTTACTCTGGTTCTTCTTCCACTGAACCTAGAAAGAAAAAAAAAACAACTTATCAAGTAGACCTTGATGATACTGCTAGCACAGTCAATGCCTCTGTTGCTGGTGGGTGAATCTTTATTGGTCATTTGTTGTTACTCAGACCACTCACTTACCTCTTCAGCTTCCTTTGGTGTAGTCCTTCCTGCCATCATGTACCAAGTATCAGCCATGTCCTGTCTGGCTGGTCCAGTGTCTAATTCGGGCATGGGAAAAACACTTTCTCTGCGTCAGAGAGATACCCCAGGAGATATTTCTTAGGGTAACCAGCGAAAAAGCCATCTAGATAGAGCAAAAAACATTTCCAAGTTGGTCCAATTCCAGGGTGTTAATTGTAAAGAAAAAACAAAATGTTAAACATTGTTCATCTGAAGACATGTCTGTTAGAAAAGATGATTTTCTTACCTTAGTCATGCATTTATTATAGACTGTAAATACCAGTGCCCAGAAATATTTACCTGTGGGCAATATAAATATATAAAATCCTAAGGAAACATTGTCTGATGACTCTGATATAGACAGAGACAGGGCTTCTTCTTCTGCAGAATTACTAACACAAATCCCAGATTATGAGGTAACATGTACATCCCGGCCTCCTCTGGAGGAATTTTCATTCAGTCAAGCCATTTGCAGGACAAATGAGGTATTTTTATGGGAACAGGTAGGTGTTACTCGCTAACTGAGGAGATCTTATTATATGTTAAAAGTAGGCTATACCTCATTCTCCACCCATCCCTACTATTCTTCCAGCCTTGAAGGATGCACTGAATGCTGTCTGTAATAATCCTGATACACAACCGTCAGTATCCAAAAATTCAATTAGGCTATATAAGGTACCGCAGACAAACAAATTTAATTCTTTCAGCTTAGATCTGATCCAATGGCTATCATGATGTCCTTGTCAGCTGGCAACACATTGTTTTTTTTGTTTGTTTTTTTTTACAACATTGTTATATTATTACTTTTGACATAGGCAACCTTACATTTATATAAAAGAAAAACAAACCATTTTAACATGTTCACAGCTACAAACATTACACAGCACATATATATTCTTTTGTCCAATATAATCAATCCAACATTACATAACTTGATTGATTCCTGTAAACCTCATTCCTCCTCCAAAACATTTATCTGCATGTATTGTTCTCCCAGTTTTATTTTTCTATGTAATTTGCTCTTACCCCTTTTAATGATCCCACTTCAAGTTCTTTTCTTTCTCTTAAAATATTTACTACGTCAAATATGGTTGGTTTACACTTTGATTTTCATTTTGTAGTAATTGTTTTTTTTTTTTGGCAGTCACCAGAATTAAACTTAACAAGGCCTTACTATATCTAGACAATTCAGCTCCTGTATCCCATTTCAAAAAATAATTTCCTTAGTTATACCCATTTGGTCACCCAATATTTGTAATAGAATACTCTGTAGGGAAATTTTTAAAGTCTGCCAACTCATTATATTCCCAAAACATATTTTCCCAGTTACCTCTTTCTTCCCTACCACATCTCCAACATTTGACATCTACCTGAGGAAAAATGTGTTGGAGTTTGCTTGGGGTATAAAAATACATGTGAAAATACTTCCAAGCAAAAATCCCACATTTTCTAGACTTTGTTCCATATTGGGAACCATACATATGTCCTCCAACTGTTTCTTTCTGAATTGCTTATCCAGTCTCACTTCCTCTTTTTTTCTAACCTCCTGTGATTGCTTCCTATAGTTATCATGCACTATTTTATATGATCTACTAAATATAGATTCAGAGATTATTACTAGGGTAATGACAGAGGCGCTTTCTAATTCTAGCCAAGTTTTCCCAAAAAAATAATGATGTCCTCTATCCAAAAAGGACTTTAATTATCCCTTTGTTTAACATCAGTTCTGTCATAGATTCAACTAAATATGCTACCAGTGCAGGTCTTTCATTTAGGATTCACCTACCATTTCTCTTCCTTTTTAGGGAAGGTGGTCTCTAGCCTGTAGTCTATTTGTCTTCTTGGCCACTTCCCATTCTGTTACCTTCCCCTTTTTAATTACTTGTTCCCAGTACTTTGATTCTTTGGTCAGTTTCTTCCAGTAAATTCCATCCCCTTCTTGCCCATTCTCTATACCCCTAATAGCTGTCATCTCTATCTTCAGAATCTCTATTGCCCATTCCCTTGTTGGCTTAGATCTTAGAATACTTTCTGCTAATTTATGAATATGATATTTTGTATGACTGATGTTATTCTTCTTAAGGATCTTCATCCAAAATCCCACTCTTTCCTTATTTCTTGAATTTCCCCACAGCATTCCAGCATTCTCATCATCCCTTTCTACTCTGAATTGTAGTTTTCTGCTTGCAATATATGTATGAGCTGTAACTGTATAGCTCTAAAATATCCCTACAAGTCCGGTAATCCCAGACCACCTTATTATATTGAAAGGATCAAGTTATCCTACTTGACTCTTGCCCCCTTCCCCCCTTCCCCTCCCAGATAAAATCATTAAACCCTTTATTAATTACTATCCACAATTTCTCCCTCTGCTTGATAACAATATGCCTGACCTCTGTATAAAACTAAAGGGACTAAAAACATTTTACTGCTTGTATCTCACTATTCATATCCATATCCTAGATAACAGCTTCCAGTTTCTCAGTTTTTGTATTATCTTTAACTTAGTCTCTTCCAACATATCTTTAGCTGCCATAACAGAATAATGTCTGCAAATACAGCCAACTTTTCTGGATTACCATGCCAATTATATCCTTAATTTTCTGAATTCCTTATTTTCTTTGCCAGTGGTTCTAGATATAACACAGATAACAAAGGAGAAAGAGGACAGCCTTGCCTGGTTCCTCTGTTCAAACACAACTTACCCTCCTACTTTGATTTTTGCCTCCATTCTGTCATATATCCTCCTAATTAACCGTATTATTTCATCAGGGAATGCAAATGCTTCCAGTGCCCTACTCGTAAATTCTCAGCTTACTCCAGCAATGCATTGTTAGTCAATACTAATCCTTTTCCTGTGGATAAAAAAAGGAAAGGTATTGGACAGATTGGGTAAGATATTTTTTTTCTTCTTCTACTGTAGAATTCTTAACTATCAGTCTCACTTCTATCAGGAATACATGTAGAAGTTTATGCTGAATTATGTTGACAGTGTGAGGGATGTTTCTGCCAAACGTCCTTTAGAAGGTAGTTCCTCTCTGAACCTCAGTCTTTCTTTGCTGCTGAAGGGAGTGTATGATTGTGTAGCATACCTCTCAACCTGGAAACATCAAAAATCTGGATAAAGGCCCACGAAAAATAGATACAAATCTGTACGCTAATTAACATAACATTTGCATACATAATTATGTAACCCTGCCCACTCCCAGTAGAATTGTGGGATATCAACTTTCAAACTCAAACTGAAGAACAGACATCCAAAACATGGCCCCAGAGACCCAGACCCTGTAGTAAATGGATGTGACACAGTATACACAGAACATGAGTATGAGTTCTCTAGTTCGTTACGATGCATTTCATGCAATACAGCTAGATATATTCAAAGAAGATCCATAATTAAAACCTCCTGGTTAGGATGGGGGGTGAAATCTAGTATAATGCAATAGGTGTAAGGCAAGGCTGTGTTGGGAATTTACTATGCTAGGTAATGTTGATTCTGATTAGGTAACAGGCACTGTAACTATTCCACTGGGTAGAGTCTGGTGAGTGCCATGTCACCAAACCCTATTTAAGCAACTATAATTTGACCAGCTCAAAAAACAGCATTCTAAGTAATGTTTAATGCAAGTGTTTCTATTCATGCAAGAATCTACATGTTGCAGGATAAAATACACATGTTTTACATCAGTGCTATCAACTTGTGGCAACATAATGTCCATTTTTTAATTTAGTAGTTTAGTAGTTTCTGTCCATATCTTCACAGAATGGTGATGCAATGCATTCTGAAACTTTAATAAACTTCTCCATGGTATATACAACATTCTTTACATTTAACATTTAGCCTGTCAGCCTGTGGATTAACATAATTCAGAATCATGCCTTTGGTGTAAATACTGCTGAGGTTTACTCAGGAGACATACTTCATTAAACACTCCTTGAATACAGTAAAATAGGACAAAAGCGATACTTAGCTGCACTTGCGTTACACCGATTTATACTTTTGAAATAATAATTTTTATGTTATCCCAGGAAATTACATTGAGAGATATTATTTCACATAACAAGGGAGGGCTGTATCATGTGCAAACAAGCATCTACAGTACATCAAGTCCATTAAACATAATAATTTTGATTGTTTTGCTATTCAGTAGAAATAAACAGTAATAACTCTGTAAACCGAAAAGCCAAAGTGAACACATCACAACTACTTTTCATCTAAAGCATGGTTCCAATAATGCTGTTATTAGGATAGGAGAATCAAAATTAATAATGTAAGTTACTCAGAGGTACTCTGGTGAGAAATGCACCACAACAGGCATCTTTTTGTAAAACATAACAGCAAACTGTCAAAGAGTGAGTGGCTTTTTGAAAGAAAAGCATCAAGAAGACCCCCAGGCTGGTGCTTACATTACATAACGACAGTGTGACACAGCTTTCCTTCTTATGCCCTTAATTGCCAACAAAATAATCATTGCTGGTCTCTAAGTGCTGATTAAACCAAAGAAAGTATTATTACAGCTGGATCATTCCGACACGGTTATAAACACGGCAATCAACGTTTTAGAATACAGGGTAATTACCCCACAGGACAATAAAATGTCCCCATTAGATTTGTTAAATCGGATACAATGATACACTGCAGTCATCCTATTCATAAAGTATAACTTTCTAATAACGCAAAATCTCAAAAGAGTAGAAAAATGACGGAATCATTCACAAAATAAAGCACTCTCATTTCAAATGCCCAAGAAGCTGCTGCTACTTAATTATTCATTTGCATGCCTCCAATATAAAATTCACCACATTTTCACCAAAAGTCACCGGTTTTAGGAAGGAATAAGAGGAACACAGCTAAAATTTGAGTCAAAGTCAGGGACAGTGGAGAGGTTCACGAGCAAATCCATAAATAATCAGAGAAAATCATAGACAGTTTTCTTAAAATAACAGTACTGTTAACATAAGAAGCTGAAAGTAAGAGAAAGTGAATGAACTATAACTCTAATTATGGTAATTATTTATTAAGTGTACTCCATCATCTTTTTTTCACAAAAATCATCAGTTTTAGGAGGGATTAGAAGGGACGCAGCAAAATGTTGAGTCAATATCAGGTACAGTTGGCAGCAATAATTGTACTACCCAATAAACGGTCAGTCTGACTTTTTTTTCTGCAGCCCTAGTACAGTATGCCATCAGTTTAATATGGTTTGAGAAACATTAAACAATGCATCTAGTTTTGAAAATCATTGTGCTTCATACACATTACACCTACGACCTTACATAAACTCGAACAAGTCTTAACAACTTAGACGGCGCCAATGTAAATGTGTGTCAGATCAAGCATTACTACTTATAAAGCTTTTATGAGTTTAGAGCTCTGTGAATAGTAATGCATTGATGGGATGTATCCTACGACCTACATATACAAGGAGTGAAGGCCATCATTTCATCTCTTAAAATGTAACTGAACAACATACAAACTAAATCAGTATTTCCATACACAAGAAGATGTAAGCTGAAATGTTAAAGCCTGCATTGCAGACATCTGATCTGTACTTGTACATAAAAAGATGAGTACTAATACTTCCTAAATTTTGCTTTCTTCAAGACAAAATATTCCAAGCAAAATAAATAGCATTTAATGAAACATTTAATGAAACATGTTTCTGAAAATCACTAGTCACAGCTACGGAATAAATTTTGCCACATAACACAACAAAAACAAACTTGGGGAACTCATTGGATTGTGGAAGTATATCTATGTGTGTGCATATATACATATAACAAGCTGATACCCTTGTCACAACCTGACACCGCCGGCAAAATGCGTGTCCCACACGTAGATTTAAGACAACGATAAAGTGCATTCAGCAAAATTCCTACATTATGCTTCTGTCCCTCTCTCACCAGGTATTCCTCACCTTTTAGGGCACCCAGTCCCGAATAAAACCTGCCTTGAAGTTGAGCTTTCTAAGAGGTGCTGGCATTAATTACGATTCATAAACAAGATCTCTATATCAGTGCAAAGCTCTTTCTTATGCCATTAACAACATAAACAGTATTCTCTGGCCGTCCATACTCTGGCATCACTCTACAGTCTATTTCCAATAGAATTTCTTCAAAGTTAAGGAATAAAAACAAAATGGCAGTATATCCAAATTCTCTTGCAGTTGCAGCTTCATTCCTGCCTAACCACCTTCATAAATTGCTAGTGGAAGAAAACGTTCTTAGCTGGAAATGCTTGCATGTTACCCTCAAGCCCAATTCCAACAGGCTGTTTGTGGAGCTGATGTCATTGCACACGTGATGACATCAGGTCAAAAGGCAGAGAAAAATAAATAAATAAAGCGGGGAAAATTGGAAATTAAGGGATGCCACTCTGGAATCATGGCACCCCATTATTTGGATCTCAAAACCGATAAAAACCAAGAAATCCGGCACAGTTGAGAAGTATGTTGTGTAGTTACTGTGTCTAGGGACACTGTTCCTGCTGCAGTATTGAGGAGATATTCCTGTGTACATATCCAAACATTTACTGATTAAGAAATGTCCATAATTTTAAATTCTGCTTTAGAGAATGAAGTGTTGTTTGGTCCATCTGGTACCTAATTTCTCAATTTGATGAAAGAGGGAAATTAATTCATGGAGTGTCTAAGATTTTTTCTGTTCCCTCTTTCCAGATCTACTAAAACCTTCACATCCCCCAGAAAGCAGAACATACAATTTGCCATTAAACAGGAGACCTTTCAGAGAAAGGGAGTCTAATGATTTGGAAAGAATATGCCAGCATTTTTTTCTCCTGTCCCCTATGGCCCACATCTTTCCAAATCTGTCCCGGAAACTGTCTCTCAACACTCCCATTTGGCAGAAGATTGTTTCAGACTCTTGGGTGTTAAGTGGTTCAAGAACATTATACTTGGCATTGCATGCAAATACCTCCTTTCAGGGAAATACTTCTCCAACCTCCAAACTAAATAGAGTTATTTCCTCATGTTCTTCAGCACTTAACCCTGGAAGTCATAGAAACATGCCTTTCGATCAAAGAGACAAGGGCTTCTATTCCAGTAAGACTGGTTCTGAATCTTTCCTTTCTCAACCTGTATATGAATGTATCAGAATTCAAATTATTGACCTTTCAGAGTATGTTACCTCTCATTGCTTTTATACGTTTCATAGGTTCATAGGTTCATAGGTTCATACTAGGCTATCTGCCCAAGGGCATTTATAAGCCTAGCCCATAGTTATGTGGCTTTCGCCACCCCTTTAGTTTGAATAAAAACTATGCCTATCATTTTGCTGTGCCTCTGTCAAGCAGTGACACTGAAGTAATCCCTGGGGTATATCTGCGATCTCCCATCCATTGGTCAAGATTCCTCTTGAACAAGGCCAGCGAGGTGCTCTGCCTCACATGTACCGGGATTTTGTTCCACAGCACAGGGAGTCTGTGGGTGATGAATCTGTCCCTCCAGCACGTTCTATTTATAACCGTGTCAAGGTTTAAGTCTCCGCCCTTGTGGTTCTGAGGGATCTAGATTTTTGAGGTGAAGCATATTCATCAAATCTGGGTTTGACATGGCCTTATATGTCAGGCACAGGTCACCTCTGAGCAAGCGGTATGAGACTGAATAGAGCTGGAGTTCTTTCAGTCGGGCAGCATAAGACATATTTTTGAGACCCTTTATCCTTTTGGTGAGGAACTTTTGGGGCCTTTCAAGCTGCAGCAGGTGTCTGGTCAGATACATTCGAACGGGCATTGTACTCAATCATAGGTCTAATGAGTGATGAGTACAGGGGGACGATGACCTCCCTTGATCTAGATGTGAATCCCTTCATGATCAGGTGGGCGATATAGAAGGTTTTCCTAACTACATTAGAAACATGAGTATCAAACGAAAGGCTACTGTCAACCTGGGTCCCCAGATCCCTGATGACTTTTTCTGTGCTCAGTGGATTGCCACCTATATGGTAGCAAGGGGTAACCTTGTTTTTCCCGAAGGGTATGACTATGCATTTTTTGGCGTTTAACTTCAGGCCATGGCTCTGGCACCAGTTATCCATTTCTGTGAGGCCCTTCTGGAGGATATCTGTGTCAGATGTGTTTTCGACTATGGCGCCCAGTTTGCAGTCATCTGCAAACTTTGTCAGCCATAACCCTCCTGTGTTTGCTTGTACTTCAGAAAAGTAGATGCCGAACAAGAGTGGACCCAGGACTGAGCCCTGTGGGACACCACTTGTGACAGGCTTTGAGTCTGACATGGCTCCAGCAACTCTGACCCTGTGGGTTCTGTCACTTAGCCAGTTTGCAACCCATCTTGTGATGTATGGGTTTACATTCAAGCTGATGAGTTTTTCGATGATACCTGAGTGGGGTATTGTGTCGAAGGCCTTTGCCAGGTCGAGGTAGGCTGTATGGACTGCCTTTCCTCATCAATGGCCTTGGTGACTGTCTCGAAAAAGTCAACCAAGTTTAAGAGGCAGGATCTGCCTTTGACAAAGCCAAACTGGGTTGGATCCAAAGTCTGCAAGTTCCCTATGTCTTTATTTATGAGTTCCATTATGATCCTCTCCATGGCTTTGCAGATGAGGCTTGTCAAGCTAATGGGCGGTAATTTCCAGGGTCTGTGGAGGCACCGCCCTTATGAAGTGGGACCACAGTCGCCGTCGCCACTCCTTGGGTACGTATCCTGAGGTGAGGCTAAGATTAAACAGCTGTCCTAACTGTGGGTTTAATTCCTCGTTGAGTTCGTGAAGCACACAGCCGGGGACACCATCCGGTCCCATGGATGCTGTTTTTTGCCTTAGTGAGGGCAGTTCTCACCTGGGCGTTGGAGATGTTTGGGGGGCTACAATCCTCTGGAATAGATATCTCTCCTTTTGGGGGGGAGAAGTTTGCACTGAACCTGTCAGCCAGTATGTTGGCAATGTGTGTAGGTTCAGTAATTTTCAAATCATTTTGAACTAATTCTGAGCATATCTGGGAGTTTCCTCCTAGGTTTCTAACATAGCTAAAGAAGGCCTTATGATTGTCTTTAGAGTCCTTGGCGATTTTTCTCTCAAAATTTGCCTTGGATGATTTTATGAGAGCTCTTAGTTTTTTACTTATAATGATCAAAGGTGTCTTACCTTTCAAGGATTTTGCTCTATCTTGTAGTAGCTTCCTCCTTTTGTTGTAGAGCTTGTTTATGGCTGGGGTCCACCAGACTGGATGCTTGCCTTTGGTGCAGAGAGTCTTAGTTTTGTTTGGGATTGCCTGATCCATGCAGTCCTGTAGGTGCTGGTAGAAGGCATTTGTAAGTGATTCAGCGGTTTGAGTAATGTTTACCACTGGCTCAGGGGCCTTAAAGGAGACCACACTAGTTTTTAGAAGTGTGAAATCGGCTTTTGAGAAGTTTTTCACTGTGGTCTTTTTGTTTCAGGTGGGCGGGATGAGGACCTCCAGCAAGATTAGTTTATGATCTGATCTCACCAGTGAGGGGTATACTTCCGGTGTTGAACATTTTGATCCCATGTTCGTGATGATGAGATCAAGTATGTTTTCTCCTCTTGTGGGGATGGTGACTAGTTGTTCCATGGCATTTGAGTTTATGAACTCCAGGAATCTTTGGGTTAGAGTGTTCGGGCTTGAGTAGTGTTCCCAGTCTATATTAGGGTAGTTGAAGTCACCTAGTATGATGGTGTTTGGAGATACATTTATCCCCTCCAATGTTTTCAGGAAGGCCATGTGAGGTTCCTGAGTTTGAGAGGGTGGCCTGTAACATGCTACAAATGGCAGAGCAGTCTTGCCTATGGTTAATTGCACCTGGATGGTCTCCGATGCATCATGTGTTGCCACCAACCTTGAGGTGTGGGTGTCCTTTATGAATATGGACACCCCCCCTCCTTTCTTGGTGTTGTCCGGATTTTGGGGCCGGAACGCATGATATGAGGTGAAACCTGTTAGTGCTGGGGTGCTCTCAGGAGCCTTGAACCAGGTTTCTGTCACAGCACAGACATCAATGTTCTCCATATTGAGAAGGGCCTCAAGTGCGTGCATCTTGAGATTGAGACTTCTGGCATTGAGCAGCATTACCCTTAGTTTTTTTCCTTTTTGGTGTTCTAGGGTGGTAGGTTTAGAATTTGAGCCTTGCCTAAAAAGGCACTATGGGGTGGCAAGAGCCTTTGCCAATATCCGGAAGCCCAGGGGTGACAGGTGCAAGCCGTCCCTTGGCAGCGTGGCTTGTCCAGCATGTCATCCCAGGCAGACAGACATTGGATCCCTTTGAATGACACCAGAATTTAAGCCAATTATTAAAGCTGATCATCTTATCACTGTATTGTGGCATCATTCTAGGTGAAGGTAGGATACTGCTCAAGGTCAGGGTCATACCTGCCTGGGCTACATAATCAGAGAGCTCCTCGATGTCCCTTTTCATGTAGTCCAAGGAGGTACGTCTCAGGTCGTTGACACCAGCGTGGACAATGACTGAGTCGTACTTGTACCTGCTGTTGAGAGACCTGAGTGCTTGCGTTATGTGGCGGATTCTAGCGCCCGACAGGCAGCTTACTGTGACCTTCTCCTTACTCAGTCTGGTGAGCGGGACGTCAGTGTGTCTGACTATGGAATCACCAATGACAAGTGTGTCTGGCATTTTGTTTGGCCTTAAGGGCTGTGACTGTTTGACACTCTGACTGTGTGGTCTATGTGTTGCATGTGTTGGGTCATGAGGTGGTAGTTGTTTGGGTGTCTGCTTTGGTGGCCTCTGCTGTTTTGGTAAATTTTTGATCAGAGCCTCCGAGTATGTCTTTGTGTGAGTATGTGTATGATTTGAAGTTGTGATGGTACCATGTGTGACTGGGTATGTATTGTGTGTGGTTACCTTCTCCTCCTGTCTGGTCTTGCCAGTCCTATGTTGAGAGAGCTCAGCCTCCAGTTTGGCCGTATAGTTGCATCTCTCGCATGTATTTGTGTTTTGTGGGAGAAGGAGAGGATTGTCTGTGTACATGAGGCAATTGTAACATTGCCTCATTATTCCCAGGTTCACCAGTTGAGCTGGAGAGGACACTAGCAACTGATCCCTCGACATACTAGAAGTAGTAGATAAAGAGACTTTCAAAGGACTCCGGGGGAAGTGGGTTTTAGGCTGGTGGGGTACTATCTATAATAAGAGTGCTTTATCAAGGTGCAAGTACTGTAGGAGTAAGTGCTAGGCTTTACAGATAGAGAATAGTCTACTTGGGAATCAAGTAGAGATGAACTTTTCAGTTATAGGATATGCTGGTTAGATCAGCAGTACAGCTCGAGGAAGGTAGTTCTAAAGGAAAATTTGAAGAGTGGAATTTAGATGGCCCGAATAGTTTAACCTTGTTTAACCGCCGCTGCTCTTGTGTGCAACAGTGGCAACTCAGCTAACGCGTTTAGCGTGTTTTATAGCAGGCGGCTGAAGGGAGCTAGGAATTGGCCCAAAACGACCAATGGACTACTAGTTTCTGGCTGAAACTTCACCAAATCGGAAAAAAAGGCCGCTCAGTGCTTCTCACTCCCACTGGTAAGCAAAGAAACTTCCCTCCTTCCTAATAAGGCAATGGATCAGTAACAGGAACTAAAAACAAAGCCCAGGGATCAGCAACTCTGAAACTGGACTACTCTAGTTCAGTAAGGCGGGAAAACAAGAGATTTTTGTTTTTTACAGAGACAAGGAAAAACAGACAGTAAATGCTATAAATGCTGTAAATCGGCTAGCGACTTTAGTGTGTAGCCTACAGAAACAATTTGCAACAATTAGTAACTTAAAGTGCAATAAACAGTGTAAAATGCAGAAATCACTTAAAGTAGCAGTAAAACAGGCGAAATGCAGTCGCTAGCTTAATAACAGTGGGAAAGCCACAAAAATACTTATATCTGGTAGAAAGTCACTCTTTTAGCTCTCTGCTGCTTGGATCACTCTGCAGGTCACCACGAGGATCTGTGCTGAGTTGGTACAAGCTGGAAAACGCGTTTAGCGTGTTTTATAGCAGGGGGCTGAAAGGAGCTAGGAATTGGCCCAAAACGACCAATGGACTACTAGTTTCTGGCTGAAACCTCACCAAATCGGACAAAAAGGCTGCTCAGTGCTTCCCACTCCCACTGGTAAGCAAAGAAACTTCCCTCCTTCCTAATAAGGCAATGGATCAGTAACAGGAACTAAAAACAAAGCCCAGGGATCAGCAACTCTGAAACTGGACTACTCTAGTTCAGTAAGGAGGGAAAACAAGAGATTTTTTTTTTTTTTTTTTTTTTTACAGAGACAAGGAAAAAAACAGACAGTAAATGCTATAAATGCTGTAAATCAGCTAGCGCACTTTAGTGTGTAGCCTACAGAAACAATTTGCAACAATTAGTAACTTAAAGTGCAATAAACAGTGTAAAATGCAGAAATCACTTAAAGTAGCAGTAAAACAGGCGAAATGCAGTCACTAGCTTAATAACAGAGGGAAAGCCACAAAAAATACTTATATCTGGTAGAAAGTCACTCTTTTAGCTCTCTGCTGCTTGGATCACTCTGCAGGCCACCACGAGGATCTGTGCTGAGTTGGTTTCATGGTAACATTACACCTAAAATATGTTTATCATCACATTCCCATAGCTGCAGGCTTCAGGAAATTTCTCACATTCTCTGTGCCTTGGTTACATTATCAGTTCCCTGTATTACCCTTTGGGCTATCCACATCACCAAGGGTGTTTTGTTTATAAAGTGTATAGCTCCAGTGATAGCTTATTGCAGACTGAATGGCATTCACTTATTTCTTTATTTAGGCAACATACTTTGCAGAGTCTTTTCTCAGATGTCAAGACTCCTTATCTTGGGTTATGTCTCTTTTGACCAATATGGGATTCAAGATAAATGTTCAGAAACCCTCCTTGATTCTGGAACACAGGATTGGGTTTTTGGGGGTCCATATTAGATCAGCGAATGCTTAAAAAAGTGAACGCTGATTGATCGACCTTATGTAAGCGAAAGCTTACAATCTCGAACTGTCAGATCAGCGATTTTTTTCCTAGGGAAAAAAATCGCTGATCCAAAACACATAGACACAACACAAGCACACCAAACAAACAGAAATCCCCACACATACACCTAAAATCTGACACCTAACCCTACACTAAACTATGCACACACCACTAACTATCCACTTACCTTAACCCAAACCCTAACCCTAAGGTCCGTCACTATCGCACACTCACCTCAACCGCTCCCTACCCTAACTTACCTAAATCCGCCCTTACCCTCATGTCCACACAATCGCACACATACCTAACCTGAGCCCTAACCCTAACCCTAAATCACTTAAGTCACCCTAACACTCACATCCACACAATCGCACACTTACCTAAATCTGACCTGTAACTTTCCAACACAGCACTGAAAATACCAAAGTAACAGAAATGGACAACCAAATTCTTTCCCTAGGAAAAAAATTGAGTTTCTGTTGCTTTGATATTTCTAACTTTCGTTAAAATTAGGTCGATCAATCAGCATTCGCTGATCTACTATAGACCCGTTTTTGGTCTGTCTTCTAGACGCTTCACAGAAAAAGGCCTTTTTAATGCAGTGCAAGGTGAATATTTATCTGGAAACTTTACCGAGCTTCTCAAATCAAAGACTACTGCAAGAGAATTTCTCAGGATCCTAGGGTTTGTGGCTTGTTATGATTCTCATGATTTCAGTCACCAGGTTACACATGAGAAAAAAAAATTCAATGTTTTTTAAAGAATACAGGGACCCAGCATTTGCATCCTATGGAAGATCAAATTCCAGCTTTGAGGTTTGTCACAAAGAAGCTGTATTCGTGGAGGCAACCATTGCAGTTAAGCTCAGATCTCCTCTTCTGTTCCAAAACCCTAAACCAATCAGTCATCACAGACACTTCATATTTTACTTGGGGGCAGTTTTCAAGGGGATAAAGGTACAAGGCCTATTGAACTCTTCATATGGACCAAGCATATCAGTTTCAAAGATGTGCTCACTGTGATCCATGCCTTAAAAATCTCTTCCTCATATATGGTTTCCCGGGAGCTCTACAGGTGACTACAGACAACGTCACAGTGACTATCTGTACACGCTGGCAATGCTGGCTTGGGAGGTAGCTCTACAGCATTCTTTAAAACTTCAAGCATCTTACATTCTATCAATGCAAAATGCTGGGGCAGACAAGCTGAGGAGGACCAAGACACACTCTCACAAATGAAAATTGAATGAAGAGTCTTCTAGGAATTGATTCAGTTATGGGGAACTTCTCAAATAGATCTGTTTGTATTCTGACAAAACAGACAACTGAACAAGTTTTACTTCAGGGTTGCTTGCAAACAAGCCTTGAAAACAAATGCATTTTTATTGCCATGGACAGGAATGTTCCTTTATACTTTTTCATTCTTCCCACTGATATACAGGGTAATTCTGAAGGTACAGAAGGACTTTACAAAAATTATAGTGGAGACTCCCTTTCTACCCAGGCAACATTGGTTCTCCCTTCTTAGAGAATTGGCTAAGGGCAATTACTACACGCTTCCTCACAGACTAGACCTACTCACAGTAGAGAAGGGGTGTTTGACACACTTAAATTTTAAACAACTTCAACTAGCCACCAGAATGATTCAGTTTTGATGCCCCTTAGACATCTCTTTCATGAGGATGTGGAACAGGTTCTGAAGGAGGCAAGAAAACCTGCAACTAACAAGTCTTACATTGCCAAGTAGAAAATGTTTTCTAATTGTTACCTAGCCAATAACCAAGGTCCCTTCAGGGATTATTTACCACAGGCTGTGAAATATCTGTGTGATTTACTTTCCTCTGGCCTCTTTTATTCCTCTATAAAGGTACATCTTGAGGCCATTTCAACATGTCTGCCCATGGAGCCTCCTCTTTCTTCTCTGTTATTTCTAAAACCGTTTCTGAAGGAAGTCTTAAACCTAAGACCTCCTCATAAATAAGTTGCTTCTTGGGATCTTAACTTTTTGCTGGAATAGTTAACTATTTCACCTGTTGAACTTGTTTATCGGGATGATTTAAGGTTCATGACTTTGAAAACTGTTCTTCTATTTAATCTGACATTTGCAAGAAGAGTATCTGAGTTGCAGGTTCTCATAATGGGTGAACCCTATTTGGTCTTCCACAGAGAGAAGTTTCATTAAGAACAGATCCCTTATTTATGTACAAAGTGGTTTCAGTGTTTACTTTGAATCAAACCATTGATCTCCCAGTTTTCTATCCAGATCAACAAAAGCAGAGCAAAAACATTCTATATGCTCTGGACATGCATAGGCATCTCATATACTATCTTGGCAGAATGATTTCCTTTAGAAAAGTTGATCAGCTGTTTATTTCTTATTGTGGACATAAAAGGACAACCTGTGTCAAAACAGATTACTTCCCAGTAGCGGTCTTTCAGCTATTGACTTTTGTTTTTTCCCACTGTGGTAAATCTATTCCAGTCAATATCAAGGTGCATTCAATTAAAGCCTTGTCTTCTTCATTGAAATATTGGAAAGGGTGGACTGTAAAAACATTCTAGAAGCAGCTACATGGTGTTCTATACATAGTTTTACAAAGCATTATCATAGGATCATTGGAGGTTACTAGCCTAATGACCCTAGGGCCCTTACAAGCCTAGCCAAGTTTTACCTTTATTTTCACGATCAGGACCTATTACCCCTGTCCAAGAGGGACATAGAACCTCTGAGGTGAACTTGTGATTACCCATCCAATCATCCAGATTGTGTTTGAAGAGGGCCAATGAGGTGCTGTGTTTGACATGAAGCAGGAGTCTGTTCCAAAGGTGTGGTAACCTCTAGGAGACAAATCTGTCTCTCAAGCAGATTCTGTTAATGTTACATACCAGGTTAAGGCCATTACAGCAGTAACCGTGTACCATTTGACTTACAGATATGCAGCATTTCCAATAAAGCAGGGTCAAAGATTGCCTTATATGCAAGGCAGAGATCACCTCTGAGCAGTCTGTATGAAACAGAATAAAGTGACAGTGATTTCGGATGATCCTCATAGGACAGATGCTGAAGATCTTGAATTCTCCTTGTGAGGAACCTTTGTAGTCTCTCCAATTGCTGCAGTTGCTTGGAAAGGTATGTACCAAAAGGGGCATTGTACTCAGTTATTGGCCTGATGAGAGGAGAGTACAGGGAGGTTATAACTTCTTTATTCTGGAGGCAATGCCCTTACTTATGATATGGGCAATATAGAATGCCCTTCTTACCACTGTGGAGACATGGTGATTAAAGGTAACGTTGCTGTCAACCTGTGTGCCCAGATCTGTCACCACTGAGTGCTTACTTAGGGTGTCGTTATTGATGTGGTAGCTAACAGGAACATCACTCTTAATGAAAGAGATGATAATACATTTTTTGCATTGAGTTTAATGCCATGACTTTGGCACCAGTCATTAATTTGTGTTAAGACCCTCTTGTAGGATGTTGACATTGTTTGGAGATTCTATGATGGCTCCCAGTTTGCAGTCATCAGCAAACTTTGTCAGCCACAGACCTTTAGTTTTAACTTGCAGTTTGGAGAAATTGATTCCAAAACTGGATTTCTTCTCTAGGTCCAGGTCTGGCTTTGCTAAGACCATCTTTAAATTTCTAGTCTCCCACCAGGACACAAGTGCTCTTCAGCAATTACATTCTGCTTGCCGAGCACACTTAAGCAAATCTGCAGTATGCGGCTACCACTCCACCCATACAGTATAAGAAGGAATCAGTACTGCAAACTAAACAAGGATATACATTTTGAGCCTCAAGAGCAGGAGCACACTCAAGCAAATCTGCAGTCTGCAGCTACCACTCCACCCATACAGTATAAGAAGGAATCAGTACTGCATACTAAACAAGGATATACATTTTGAGCATCAAGAGCAGGGTCAGTCCACCCAGGCATTGTACTTGTATGTTTTATGAGAGTGAAGCTATTACATTAGCAATATTTCTTAGTAGTTCTCAGCTTGCTAATAAAACTGACTGTTGTAGCCTTGTGTCCTCCCCCCTCCCTGCTAGTACAGTAATCCTAACTGCCCAATAGAGAGTATACATTTAATTCACATCCCTGTGACTAAATTAACCATCAAGCAGCCCTCTCAGTGCTTTCTGCCTTAGTTTGTATCACTTGGAGGCCCACCTGTTTATTTGCATCTCTATACATTCCCCTTCATTGCTAATGTATCTCCCTACTCTAATCTGTGCACAAACTGGTTACTAATCAGCCAGTCAATGTGAAGACACACTCCCAACCTTAATAAACTTTGCTGTCTCTTCTCTCCTTCACTTTACAGGTAGTTTGAATTATTACTTACCCCCCTCTGAGGCCTTCACTGATTTCCACTGATTGCCTCTCTGGTTTCTTTGCATTCCACCTGGTTTACACCCCTTGTGCTAGCTTCCTCCCCGATACAAAGTCTATATTAGAATCCTGCTGAGCATGGAGCCATCTTTAAATTTGTAGCCTCCCACCAGGACACATGTGCTCTTCAGTAATTACGTTCTGCTTGCCGGTAAGCCATTAGACCCCAGGAATTTGTTTAAAGTGTTCAGATTTGTAAAGTAGTACATACTTTTTTCTCTTGTCTTGGTTGGCTCTGCCCCGCTCCGTTCGCCCTCACTAATGCTCGGGCTCTCTCCGCTCCCCTGACCTACCCCCTATTCCCTACCACCCCTACTACCTCTACATTTATAGTAATCACAGCCACACCCACAGCTCACCCTCACATCACCTCCACCAATCACAGCTCCTCAAATCATATCCCATTATACCACACCAACTTGCTCCACACAAAATACTCCCAATCACTCTCATTCCCACTAGGCATTTTTTACATCACCCACACTACTTCTCCATCCACATATAGTGCAACCCTATAATTCCTATTCAGACCCCCCACCTAGAAACAACTTAAACTTTATAACCATGACTATCATACAACTAAGTCTAGTCTGTCTTCTCATAATTCTTTACAACACCACAAGTTATCACTCTAGTAATATCCCTAAACTTAGCACAATACTACATTAGGCACTCTCGTATACAGACACCACACATTATAATAATATCTGCCCACAGTTATTCAAGAACTACATAACGGACCAATTCAGAACTAAACACATATGCTCTCATTCCTACTGCAAAAAAACACAATACTTTCTCACACTCCTCACCAAACTCCAACATCTGTATAACCATTTTAACTCCAGGCTCACCATAAGTGGGGATATCCACCCCAACCCAGGCCCAAATCCATCCTGTCCAACACAAACTGCTCTAACACAAATTTCAGAACATAACACCCCCACTTTCTTCATCCCTGGGCAAATCAACAACAGCAGCAAAACAACCATCTTTTAATGCTAAATATTAATATTAGAAGTATCAAAAATAAAATACCTGAACTCCAGGCCACAATAGCACACTACTCCCCAGACATAGTTGCTTTAACAGAAACCTGGCTAAATAAAAACATAGCTAACTCAGAAATTCTCCCTACCAGCTACAATATCATTAGACAAGACAGACCACTTCGTAAAGGGGGTGGAACTGCCTTACTGTACAAGTCCAACTTAACTTTCCATCAATTACCAAACTCCTACCCCTCCCCCAATAATTGGGACATACTTATCTCACAACTTTAACTTCACCCGAAAAAGGTCATCACCACAATTGTGATCTATATTCCACCTGGTAATACACCTGCTAGCCTTGAAGACTTCTTATCCTGGTGTTCTTCCACGTACTCACAAGAAACCCTTATTCTGGGGGACTTCAACCTAGATTGGTTCACCTGTATATCAGAACCACCAAGTAATCTAATAAATCTCCATGGCTACCAGCAGCTAGTCCAAATTCCAACTAGATGTGATAAAAAATCTAAAAGGGAATCCATCCTTGACTGGGTCCTAACTAACAACCCCACATTGTACCCTCACATAGGCAGTCTCCCAGACACCTTAAGTGACCACAACATAATATACTTTATACGTAGTAGAACAAGCATATGCAAAACCACTAACTATATATCCACTAGAAACACAAAAAAATTCTCTCCTGAGGTCCTCAACACTTTACTCTGTAACTGTGACTGGACCCCCCTAAAAACCCTCCCACTTGACCAGGCTGTAGCATATTTCAACAAAATATTTCTACAACACCTAGACACTGTCGTTCCATTGCGCAAAATCAAGGTTAGAACCTCTACAAACCCCTGGCTCAGTAAAGAAACCAAACAAATCCTCAAGTCCAGAGACACTGCCTGGCTTTACTATCAAAAAAACAAAGAAACACAAAGCCTAACTAAGTACCAAGAATTGCGCAACTGTGAAAAAAAAATGCATTAGGCTGAACAAAAAATCCTGCTACACAACATTACAAACTAAATACCAACACAACCTGCAAAAATTTTGGAAAAATGTAAACCAGCTACTAAAATCCACCCAAAAGGCTATCCCCAAACCAACCACCCCTGACACTAAAGTTCCCATTGAAACACAATTCAACTTCCACTTTGTGAACTCAATTCTATCCTTAGTATCACAGGACAATTCCTTCCTCACTATCCCCCCCAACACAAATAACACTAATATAAGCTTTACCCTCAAAAGAGTTTAAACCGCTTCAATCCAAAGCATGCTCTCCAAACTAAAAACCTCATCAACAGCAGCCGACCTTCTCCCCAGCTATTTCTTGAAACTCACAGCAGATGCTATTGCTATCCCAGTCTCCACTCTCATAAACAGATCAATTGTTGAAAACTAAGTGCCCAAACTCTGGAAAATATCCTATGTTATACCCATACATAAAGACGGGACCTCCACTGAACTTAATAACTACAGACCCATTGCTTTACTCTCCCCCCCCCCGGCCAAAATCCTAGAAAAATGCATCCATACCCAGATGCTAAACTATCTTCTAGACAACAACATCCTGTCATCTACTCAGCATGGTTTCAGATCTGCCCATAGTACCACTACAGCCCTCCTCTGCTTCACAGACACAGTAAACCATCTCAAAAATGAAGGCCTACAAGTGTCAACTCTTTTTTTGGATATGTCAAAAGCATTTGACACAGTCTCACACAAAATCCTACTAAACAAACTAAACCAGTATCATCTATCAAATTCCACTCTTACCTGGTTCCAAAGCTACTTAACTGACAGGTACCAAGCTGTGAAATGGGAGCATTCTCTCTCTCTTCAGCTGCCCATAACTATAGGAGTCCCACAGGGTTCTCTCTTAGGACCACTACTATTCACAGTCTTCACAAATGACCTCCATACCTCCACACAGCATGCATCTATAATTTAGTATGCAGATGACACTACCTTAATCTGTGCTGCACAAAACATTCCCACCCTCCTGCAAACAACTCACCTAGCATTCTCTGACGTTGAAAACTACCTTACCAAAGCCCAACTTATCCTCAATCCAAAGAAAACTCAGCTTATGATTATAACCATTTCTAACAAAAACACTAACAGTCAATTCACTATCTACTTCACAAATGCTACTCCAATTGCTCCAGTGGTACAGGCTAAGCTATTGGGAATAACCATAGACTCCCACCTAAAATTTGATAGTCATCTCAACTTAACTATTAAAAAAGTACATACCAAACTAGGGTCACTCTACCGTATCAAACCATTGCTCACTCCCAACTTCTGTCCACCCTACTCTATGCATCTCCCATTCTGACTAATCTCAACAAAACTGAACTAAGCAAAATGGAAGCCTGCTATAACAGAATTGCCCGCTTTGCTGCAAATTGCTCATATAGAACTCATCACTGTACTGCTTTGAGACAGCTCCACTGGCTTGAACTGCCCAACCTCCTAACCTACAATCAGCTCTGTCTCTGTCATTCTATTACCTCCCCAATAAGTGTCCTGCCCTCAAAAACCTAGTACAACATCACTCAGACAAAAGCCCTCTTAGATCATCAAGCAAACTACTACTAGAAGTCACCAGCAGCTACAATAGCTTTGGAGATGCACTATATAGTAGTTCAGTGGCTAAAAAATGGAACTGTGTCCCTACTAGCTTTCAAAACACATCATCCAAAGCCTCCTTTAACGACCTCATCAGGCAACATCTCAAGCAAAGTTGGCAGTGCCATGATTGCTCCCCAGGCTAGTGAAAGTGGATAACATATACATACTAAATCTAGAGCACTTGATAATAGTTTTCAGTCTTACTCACAAACACTAGCTAATCTACATTGTATGTACTGTATCTGTGTACTATGTATGTATTCTACCTATGTTCCAAATTTCAGCTGTACACCACAAATCTATTAATTACCTTTATTTTTAAAATTAATATTTTTTGTTTGTTCTCTCCACTGTAACTGTTTATGTGCCGCATACCACTGTAAAAACATGTCTCTTGTAAGCTGTGTGTATACTGATCATGTCTACATAACTAAATGTGTCTGTAATTTTTCTTTGTGGAGCTTTTCTCCCTGGACCTCTGCTGAAAAAGGGCCTTTTCGGCTCAGTCAGACACCCCCGGTTAACAAATGTAAAATAAATAAAATAAAATAAATAAATAAAAATAAATAATTCTCCAGCATCTCTTGGATTCATATCCTTCTTCCTCCCATGTCGGATGGGATGTTCATCGTGTTACCCTGCTGCAGTCATCACACTTGGGTTATCCTGTTGTCAGGCGGTCCCACAGTCGGCCGGAATTCCAAAGTCTTGGTCCGGCGTCGGTTGCTGTCACCTCTTCCCTAATGTCAGTGCGCCAGGGGTATATATATTGCAACCGACGCCATTTTCTTCAATTTTTCTTGCCCCAGATGTCAGGTGCCCCCAAAAACGGTGGTCAGAAATTAGAACTATGAATTATGGTAGGTACAAAACTGTACTTTTTTGCTAATCAACCCATATAGCCTAAAGGCTACTGCAGCAGTAGGAATGATGAACATAGTACAGTTGTGTAAACTGCACTTATCAGCAATAATAGATGTTTGAATTCCTCTGCTGCAAGAAGCTGCACCCATCCTCCATCCCTCTTCTCTTGTACATCATTAGTGGTTGGAATACAAGTGTTTTGTTAATATTATATCTTTCGGGTATTAAGATTCCTTAACATTCTTTCTCTCTGTATGGCTACGGCAGTCCTAAAGATTCTTCACTCTGACTGCTGATTTCCCTCTTCTGGGCTGTCCAATCAGCAGTCAGTGTGATGGCGTGGGAGGGAGCCAGGGCTTTGTGAAGTTGTCCAGTTGTTGTATCATGGGCAAGATGCTACCCATAGAGCCAAAAGGCTACTGGAGCAGTGAAGGATTTTGAAAATCTATTGTTTTCTGTAAGTGAAACTTAACTGTGCTGTCTTCTTGCCTTCATTTGCAACACTGCCTGTGCTAGATCTATAAGTAAATATGCACTTCTTTCACTTTCCATACATAAGAAGGCTCTTGTTTTGACAAGCAGGTAGTTTTTAATCGAGTTGTGCTGTCATTGCTCAGATTCAGCTGTGGCACCTTCGCGTGGTGCTCTAGAGCAGCATGTAAAGCAATGTTCCCTCTCTCACTGTCTTTCTTTTTTATGCCCTTCCAATTCCTTTACATGTGCTTGTGCAATGTAATTTGTCTGCTATCCCTGTGGTCATTCTACCTTTTATTACAAACTGCTTAGCAGATAGCAGTTTACGTGGTCCTTTATTTATCACCATCATAAGCCTATACATGCAACATCACAGTCACTTTCTAGCATTGTTTTGCAGTAACAGTTTCAAAATCATGAAGTTGAATTTTAAAAAAAAGGAGACAAGAAATGTAAATCTAAAGAAGTTGTCATGGCGTAATAGAGAAATTTTATAAATATTTCAAAAACAGCTACGGTGAAATTCAGCTTTGCTTCAACATTTGCTGAGGCATTGGTAATGAATATTAAACTCCACCGGTTTTCACAATTGGGAAAGAATGGATGACCTCCCAGTATTGGCATTATTATAAAATTATGTTTTTTAGGGGTGTTGTATTTTTTTGCACCAGCACAGTGCATAGGGCTATACCCCCCAATGCTCTCTAACTAAATTTGCTAACTCAAAAGTAACACTTTTTCAGAGTAAAAGAAATGCTTTGTTTTGCATGGCAAGAATTCCCTTTACTGCAAGGCAATGCAGCGTCACAGTAAGCGCATTTAGTTAGCTCAGTTGTGGAGATCAGAAACTCTTACATCAAGGAGTGTGGCAGCCCTGCAAAAACATCAATATATTTGTATAAAATTGCTGTTTTCACTTTATATTAAGATTCTATATACTAGATTCTCGGCAGTTCACATTCTGCATAGAAATAGGGGGATTAAGCAGGGTTGGATGGTGTTTACTGTTGTGTATCATGGAGTGTGTTGATTTCAGATATCGTGATTACGTTTTTATTTTTGTTACATTTTTATAGCCTAACATAGTGGGTTGCAGTATTAAGCCTACACAAGTATTGCAGGTTGTTAGTCCTTTCCAACTGATAGTAAAAGTGGCAATGGATGAAAATAGCATTTGTCTAACCTTATCATAACCCAAGATTTTTATTTTGTATTTCAGGTGATGGTGAAGGAAAGGTGGGAATCATTTTAACTCTAGCAATGAACATTATGGGCTTTTTACAAGCAGTGATCAATTCAAGCATTGATTTGGACAGCCTGGTAAGAGACAAGAACACTTTTCTAGACTAATCACTTAAAGCATGATAGTTTGTGTGCCACTGTAGGTAACTGTTGTACCTATGAAAGTAAGTTTATTTCTAAGAATAAGTATAACATGCTATTCCAGAGTTATATATGTGTTGAAATGCATTTGTACTGTGATTCTGTTATACCAGGGATTTTCATATTATAAATGATTTCATGAATAGTTCTGTTCTGCTTTTTTGCAGTACAGAGAAAGTGGAGATTTATTTTATTTCTGGGCTGGTTTTCTGCAAGAATTGGGACAATATAGCAGAAAGCTATAGTGAAAAGGGGTCCCTGGCTTGAAGTGTCTCTGATTCATACCTTCAAGTGAATTGGAAAAGACTGAGGGCGAGAAGAAGTCAAATCAGAAAGACGAATCTCAGATAACTGTCTAAAACAATTCACCACTGCCAATGAGATATAATGAGATTTAGAAATATCATTCTTTGGTAATGAATCACTTTATGAATTAATGGTGACAGCCAACTGAAACAACAGATGCAAAGGAGATATGATTTTTTTGTGCATTGCATAACTAGGGGAAGTTTGCTAAGGGAGTGAGAGGAGAGATGCAGATGTAATGTAAGTCAGGGAGCTGTAGGGTTTTGCACTCTTGTGCACCTTTGATTTTACTAGTGGATGATGAATACCAATATTAGCGTTGAGTTATCTGGCAATGGAATCATGTCTGGCTTTGCCTGGGGTGTGTGGTATGTGTGCCAGGATAGTTACACATTAGC
Organism: Protopterus annectens; assembly: GCF_019279795.1. Taxonomy (NCBI): domain Eukaryota; kingdom Metazoa; phylum Chordata; order Ceratodontiformes; family Protopteridae; genus Protopterus; species Protopterus annectens. The sequence continues at coordinate 1,427,336,411 of NC_056745.1, forward strand.
CATTAACTGCCTGCCCCATCTACTGTGTAAGTGCAGTGCCTAACTGTACAAATATATATAAAATCTGTGGTAAAAGTGATCTGTGAATGCCAAAGTTTAATCTTTTTTATCTCTCTCCCTCTCTCTCTCTCTCTCATATATATATATATATATATATATATCTACATATATGTATAAGTTCATAGGTAGGTACTAGGCTATCTGCCCAAGGGCAGTTATAAGCCTAGCCAGAGTGTGTCAGCTTTTGCCGCCCCATTGATTAACTAACTGATTCTCTGTCAAGCAAAGCCAGTGAAGTGATCCCAGGGGTGTATTTTCTGTTACCCATCCACTCGTCAAGGTTTCTCTTGAAGAGTGTTAGTGAGGAGTTCTGCCTGATGTAATTTGGAATTTTGTTCCAAAGCATGGGGAGTCTCTGTGACAGGAATCTATCCCTCTAGCATGTTCTATTTATTGTTGTGGTGAGGTTTAGCTCACAAGAGCATGTGGCTCGCAGTGACTTGGATTTCTTTAGGTGGAGCATGTCCATCAATTCTGAGTTGGACATGGCTTTGTAAGTCAGACAGAGATCACCTCTGAGTAAGCGATATGCCACTGAGTACAGCCGGAGTTTTTTCAGTCGGGCTGCATAGGACATATGTTTGAGGCCAGTAATCCTCTTGGTGAGGTACTTTTGTGGTCTTTTCAGCTGTTGGAAGTGTCTTGTGAGGTACATCCCAAATGGGGCATTGTACTCTATGATGGGTCTAATGAATAATGAGTAGAGAGGCACTATAACCTCTTTAATTCTAGATGCGAAGCCTTTAGTAATTAGATGGGCCACATAGAAGGATTTCCTAACTGCTTTGGCAATATGATTGTCAAAGGAGAGATTACTATCTACCTGGGTCCCCAGATCTCTTATTACCTCTTCTGTATTAAGGGGGCTGCCACCTATGTGGTAATTCATGGGTGTTTTGTTTTTCCCAAATGAGATGACTATGTATTTTTTGGCATTTAGCTTGAGGCCATGACTTTGACACCAGGTGTCCATCTCAGTAAGGCCCTTTTGGAGGATGTCCATGTCAGCCAGAGAATCAATTATGGCTCCCAGTTTGCAGTCATCGGTGAACTTGGTTAGCCATAGTCCTCCTGTGTTTGCCTATACTTCTGAGAAGTATATGCCAAACAGTAGGGGTCCCAGGACCAAGCCTTGCGGGACACCACTTGTGACTGGTTTAGAGTCGGACTTGGAGCCCCCTATTCATACCGTGTGAGTTCTGTCTGTAAGCCAGTTGGCAACCCATCTCGTGAAGTAGGGGTTTATGTTCAGGCTGGTGAGTTTTTCTGTAATACCCAAGTGGGGAATGGTGTCTAAAACCTTGGCAAGGTAAAGGTAGGCTGTGTGAACAACCTTTCCCTTGTCTATGGCTTTGGTGACTGTCTCGAAGAAGTCAAACAGGTTTAGTAGGCATGATCAGCCCTTAACAAAGCCGAACTGGGTCAGGTCAAGTGTTTGCTGGTTCCCAATGTCTTTGTTAATGTGTTCCATGATGATGCACTCCATAGCCTTGCAAACCAGGCTAGTCAGGCTTATGGGGCGATAGTTACCAGGGTCAGTTGTGGACCCTCCTCTGTGGAGAGGAATAACCATTGCTGTGCACCATTCTATGGGCACGTAGCCTGTGGAGAGGCTGAGTTTGAACAGCATGTTTAGGTGGGGGGTTAGTTTGTTCTGTAGTTTGTGCAAGACGCAGCCTGGGACACCATCTGGTCCCACTGACGCTGAGTTTTTGGCTTTTGAAAAGGCTGTTTTCACCTGTGCGTCTGTGATTTTTGGGGCACTACACTTTTTCGGTATTGTTGTGGGCCTTTTTGGAGGTGAGGGGGGGGGTGAAGTTTGCACTGAATCTATCTGCCAGGATGTTAGCAATATCAGTAGGTTCAGTATATTTTGTGCCATTTTGCACTAGTTCAGTGCATATCTGTGAGTTGCCACTTAGATTCTTAACATAGCTAAAGAAGGCTTTGTGGTTATCTTTTGAATCCTTGGCTATTTTTTTTTTGAAGTTAGCCTTGGATGATTTCATGAGGGACCTTAGTTTCTTACTAATACTGATCAGGGATGTCTTTCCTTCTTGGGATTTGCTTTTTTCTGAACTAGTTAACTCCTTCTGTTGTATAGCCTGTTTATTGCAGGGGTCCGTCCACCAAACTGGTTTCCTACTCTTAGAGTAGTGAGTGTTGGTTTTTCTAGGGATGGCACGATCCATGCATCCTTGCAGGTGCTCATAGAGTGCATTTGTAAAGGTTTCTGCATCTTGGGCAGCGTTATCCTTTAGTGTGGGGGCTGTGAAACGTACCACCTCTGTCCTAAATAAGGTGAAGTTTGCTTTAGAAAAGTTTTTTACTGTGGTTTCCTTAGTTGGGGGTGGTGGTGGGGTGTGGACATCTAGGGTGATTAGTTTATGGTCTGATCTCACCAGTGATGGGTTGACCTCTGGTGTGGAACACCTGTCGCCCATGTTGGTGATGACCAGGTCCAGTATGTTTTCACCTCTGGTAGGGGAGGTTTACCAGCTGATCCAGGGCATTTGAGTTGATGAATTCCAGGAAGCGCTGGGCCTGAGAATTTGTACTCGAGTAGTTTTCCCAGTGAATGGTAGGGTAATTGAAATCGCCCAATATCAGGGTGTTCAGTAGGACCGTCATGTTTTCCAGTGTCTCCAGAAAGGTGGAGTGATGATCCTGGAGGGTGATCTGTAGCAGGCCACAGTTTGCATTGCAGATTTGCCCCGATGTTAGTTGCACATGGATGATCTCAGAGGTATCATGCTGCGCCACTAACCTGGAGGTGTAGGTATCCCTGATGAATATGGATACGCCCCCTCCTTTTGTGTTTCGGTCCGTGTTCTGTGGCCGAAACTTGTGGTATCAGTTGTAACCCAGTAGTGCTGGGGTGCTCTCTGGAGCCTTGAACCAAGTTTCAGTTACTGCACAGATGTCGATGTTCTCCATACAAAGGAATGCTTCAAGTGCATGCATTTTGAGATTTAAACTCCTGGCATTGAATAGCATAACCCTCAGTTTTTTGTTAATTGTGGTGTTTACGGAAGTGGGTTTGATGTTTGAGCCTTGCCTAAAAAAGGCACTATGTGGGCAGCAAGAGCCTTGGCCAGTATTTGAAAGCCTAGGGGTGACAGGTGCAAGCCGTCTCTTGCGAAGCAACGCGGCTTGTCGAGTATGTCATCCCAGGCTGACAGACACTGGATCCCCTTTGAATGACACCAGAAGCTTAGCCAATTGTTGAAATTGATCATTTTTTCTTTATACTGAGGTATCATTCTTGGTGAGGGCAGGATGCTACTCAGGGTCAGGGTCATACCAGCCTGGGCTACATAATCAGAGAGCTCTTCCATGTCTCTTTTCATGTAGTCCAGGGAGGTACATCTCAGGTCATTCACACCAACATGAACAATGACAGAGTCATATTTATACTTGTTCTGGAGTGACCTGAGTGCTTGTGTTATGTGGCGGATTCTGGCTCCCGACAGGCAGCTAACAGTAACCTTCTGCTTGTCCAGCCTAGTGAGTGGGACGTCAATGTGCCTGACTATAGAGTCACCTATTACTAGTGTGTTAGGTATGTTATTTCGCCTTAAGGGCTGTGATTGTGCGGCACACTGATTTTGTGTTTTATGTGTTGTCTGGTTTGTGACGGGAAGTGCAGGTTGTTTGGGTGTCTGCTTTGGAGGTCTCTGATGCTTTTGCAGGTTTTTATTTAGAGCCTCCGAGTATGATTTTGTGTATTTATGTGTATTTTTTGCCAGTGCTGTTTTAGTAGGTCTGTGGGCAGCTGGAGTTGTGGTGCATGTGTTAACCTTCTCCACTTGACTGTCTGTTCCAGTCTTGGGTGGAGACAGCTTAGCTTCCAGGTTTGGGTGTATAATTGCATCTTTTGCTTATGTTAGTGTTTTGTGGTAGGAGGAGAGGGTTGTCTGTGTACATGAGGCATTTGTAACATTGCCTCAGGATACCCAGATTCACCAGCTGGACTGGAGAGTGCACCTGAAGTTGCCCTTTGGTCATGCCTTAATAGTAGGGTGAGCTGCTTAGTCGCTTGGTTGGTGAGGGGTGAATAAAGAGCCTTTCCGTGCTGGGCAATCAGTGCCAGGGTATATTAGTGCTTGCTATTAGGTCTGAGCAAGTACTGGGCTGTAAGATGTTTTTTGAGTGCTTAGGTTGAGAGTTAGACTAGTTTCAAGGGAAAAACTGAAGAGGAGACTTAGGGGAGCCAGGAATAATTTAACTGTAGATAACCGGCACTGCTCGGTGCGCAAAACCATGCAAACACGGTTTTTATAGTAGGGAAATGAAAGAGATAGAAATTAGCCCAAAATGGCCAATAAACTACTAACTTCTGGACTGGAACCACTTCTCCAGGAACAGATAGGTTGCTCAAAGCTCCCCTCTCTCACAGGTGAACAGAGAAACTTCCTTCTATCCAAGTAAGGTATGGGCAACTCATAAACTAGTATCACAGCCCTGAATTCAGAGACAGAGACTGGAGCAGTTGTAGAGGAAACAATCAGCAGGACTGATATGTGAAGGCAAGTTGGAAAAGTCAGATGTGGTAAAGGCCAGTGAGAAGTGAGCTTAGAAAAGGTAGTAGTAGACAGTAGTGGTAAAGGGTAAGGTGAGGGAACTGGATAGCAATACAGGTACTACAGGAGAAATAAGGTAAGTAGCTATGTAATAGAGAGGATAAGAAGGGGATGTGGCTGGGTAAAGGTTGCCACCTAGTGGACAGGTCTAACAATGCAGGCTGATGTGAGAGGGAGTCGGAGTACAAGGGAAAGGTGGGTGCTAGACAAAAAGAGGGTTTCTATAGAGGATGGGGGAAAGAGAGTGATTAATGTATAGAAGAGAGGGGGTGGAGGCTGCTGGCTGCCCTAGCTCAAGACGTACTTTACCACCTGTAGCAGTGGTACACCAGCAGAATGACATTCAGGCAGGAATTATTCAACACACATACTTTTCTTGTATCCTTGATAGAGGGATTGTAAGGCAGATAGGCTGTGAGGTGAACTGCTGATAACTGGAGGGGGTCCTTTAGATTCTTACAGACTAGTGCTGGAAGCACAAGTACAGCAGGGTAACACAGGGGTTAGACGCCAGGAGAGGGAGCAGACAGCAGGCAGGGCTAATCCCAAATCCTAAAGGTAACTACGTCTTTGTATATCCCCATTAGGGTCAATGTCTCAGTTGCACCTCTGTGATTTGCAGGAATGTCATGCATACTGTGGAGATATGATGTTCCTGGCATAAACGTAATATTTATACAGTTAGGTAAACCAGCATTTAAGATACTAACACGCGAGCCAGATACTCCAACTTGAACCTGGGACCAGTGAAGTCAAAAGGTGTTTTTTCTTAATGTATGGATTTGTGAGCATGAAAAACAATTTGGAGATGCTGTTTCTAGGATGTCTGTCTTTTTTCAGAGTTTCCAGAATTGCAAGGTAGATGAGTCTGACTGAGAACGTTTTTTTTCCAAACTATCGGCTTTTAAGACGTACATGCAGTTTTATAGTGAGCATCCCCAAAAAGTGCAACCAAAAAGCTGTGAGTTCTCAGCAAAACTCAAAAATAAAAACTAGGTCTTAATAGTTTAAAAATATTGTCTCTCTGCATCCCTCCCACAACTCTGCTACTTATCCGTCTCAGTGAAACAGGAATTTTTGGAGATACTGCAGTCTCAGTGTTAGTATACAAATCGCACAATTTGCAGTTTTGTGGTCAGAGTTTTCAGAGTCGGTCATGGCTGTCTCATATTTCTGCCTGGCACCCAACACAAGTGTGATGTCCTTCTGTGATCAATGAAGTTCAGTGGCGGATCCAGGAATTTGCAGAAGGGGGGGTGCAATCTGGTTAGTTGACTACCGGGGTGGAAGCAAGAAAGTGGGACACTTGGTTTGGTGGTTGTGATAAGATCACCTTAAGAAGCTCTGACATCACGTCTGGAAAGACATCACTTTACATTGTTACCCATGATTTTACTGTGGCTGTGGTAGCAGAAAAAAGTAATTCCTGCACAGCACATCTATTTTCAATGCATGCCTGGAAAAAATTTGTTGACCATATCAACTCACATTCTCCTTCCATGGCATAGTGGGCATATGGACTCTTATAAACTTGTAAAGAATCCCACTGAAGGTGGAAATAACCACAGTGAAATCTACTTTGTTGTTGTGAAACATAAAATATATACCACAGACAAGTTTGGATAAATTAGTAAAAGCTTCATTTAATTGATGTACCAAATAACAAACTAAACTCATAAAACTTTCCTTAGCTGACCATTATGTTTTTGGATTGTTTACTGTTCTTTCTCTGGGTTTAAGCACAACTAATTTTCTTTAACAAAAGTCTTACGGTTACCTTTTCTCTCCTTTCAACAAATTCTGGAGTGAGTGAAGGAGGAGGAGGCAATGCTGGTCACCAGGAGTTCAAAAATGACGGTTGTCTTATTTCTCAAGTCAAAGTTCAATGAAACTTGAATTGTTTTTAGTTCAATGTTTTTCAAGTTCATGGCCATCTGAATTTGAGTAATTTCTTCTTCCAACTCGTGGTCTTTGACAGTGAACTTCTGTCCTGTTGAACTTTCACTCAGCTTGGATGAAGTCACCACAATTTCAGCACTGGGGAAATAGTTCTAATTTGGAGAATGCAGTACTTTCTACAACTGTGTTTTATAATTGGAATAGTCTCTGTAGCAATTACCATTTTTGGGACTTGAATATAAGCTGACAATTTCCAGTACAATTGCTGCTACCTTCCACAGCTGCTGGCAACTTAAATGCAGCAGTGTTACATTATCATTTTGCCAGATTTAAACAATTCAGCTGATGGTTCAGCCTTATTAACAAAGCTTTCTGTGTCCATTTAGCTTCACTGTTCAGGATGTTTGGCTGTAGTTAGAGAACACATCATTGTACATGTCAGTGATGTTGGTGTCCTGGTTAACTTAATATATTGTCTTTGGAGCGACTAAGTTCTGCAGTGGTACTACTCTGACTGAATTATGTGATCGTTTCTCTTCTGTTTGTCAGGTTTTCTCCATTTTTTCTTCAGTCATGTCCATTTCTATCTGGAAGTTTCCCTTAATACAACTCATGTTCCTGAACATATCTGTTTACCTTTTGCTGTCTTCCATTTCTTTGCATTGCTCATTTATACATCCCTCCTGAACTTCTCTTGCTATCATCTATCAAACTCTGCATTAACGTTTTACATAATGTACCGGCTCTCATTATCTTTAGAGATCCTTCTTTCCTCAGCCACTTCTAAAGCCTTCACAGACAATCACAATCATTTTGCCTTCTTAATCTTCTTTCTATGTAAAATTAATTTTTGCAACTTCCTGGGTAATATTTCAAATTTCTGTCCATAGTTCATGTACTCTGTCCAGCATTCCTAGTCCCTGACTACTGGTACTTATCTTACTTGCTATGCTGCCTGTGGAGTAGATGACTTCTGTGATGGTAGTACTGACGTCTTTGATGGTACTTCTATGAATTTCTATGTTGCCTGTGGAGTAGATGACTTCTCTGATGGTAGTACTCTGACTTCTCTGATGGTACTTCTATGAATTGCTATGTTGCCTGTGGAGTGGATGACTTATGATGTTAAGAACTCCTATGTTGCCTGTGAAGTAGATTATTGGTATTTATCTTACTTTCTATGTTGCCTGGGGAGTAGATGACTTCTGTGATGGTCGTACTCTGACTTCTCTGATGGTACGTCCATGAATTTCTATGTTGCCTGTGGAGTGGATGACTTATGATGGTAGAGCTCTGATTGACTATGTTGCCTGTGAATTAGATTACTGGTATTTGTCTTCCTTTCTATGTTGCCTGCGAATTAGATTACTGGTATTTGTCTTCCTTTCTATGTTGCCTGTGAATTAGATTGCTGGTATTTATCTTACTTTCTATGTTGCCTGGGGAGTAGATGACTTCTGTGATGGTCGTACTCTGACTTCTCTGATGGTACGTCCATGAATTTCTATGTTGCCTGTGGAGTGCATGACTTCTTTGATGGTAGAGCTCTGACTGACTACTGGTACTTCTCTTACTTGCTATGCTGCCTGTGGAGTAGAGGACGTCTGTAACGGTAGTGCTCTGACTGACTACTGGTACTTCTTACTTTCTATGTTGCCTGGGAAGTAGATGACTTCTGTGATGGTAGTACTGACTTCTTTGATGGTACTTCTATGATTTTCTATGTTGCCTGTGGATAACTTCTATGATAGTACAGCTCTGACTACTGGTACTTTCTTATTTTCTATGCTGCCTGTGCAGTAGAGGACTTCTATGATGGTCATACTGACTTCTCTGATGGTACTTCTATGAATTGCTATGTTGCCTGTGGAGTGGATGACTTATGATGATAAGAACTCCTGTGTTGCCTGAGAAGTAGATTATTGGTATTTATCATACTTTCTATGTTGCCTGGGGAGTAGATGACTTCTGTGATGGCAGTACTCTGACTTAATTAGTAGTCTGACTTAGTCAATATGTTATACCATCTAAAGATATGTAGAAAACTATACATGACAGGAGAGCAAATCTAACAAATTTTTTGTGAGTGTAACACTAAACATTTCGTGATGGCTTCTATGTTCCCATACCGTAGTGTAGTATATGTCACAAGCTTTGTGATGGCCTCTATGTTCCCATACCGTACTGTAGTATATGTCACAAGCTTCGTCATACTACTGTTGATTCTTAATTAAGCGGATTAATAAGTAGCATTCTTCTCGGATGTCTTTCTGCAAATAAATTGATTACTGAGGAGTAGTCTATCAGGATGTTCCTATGCATGAACAGCAACACTAAACTGTTAAGGCGCTCTTGTCCCATGGTACATGGTAAAGTTCAGACTTTATCAGTTTTAAGGCTGAATTAGCCCTCTGTACTCCAGCAGTTGTGACTGGAGTGAGCAAGAGTGTATTTAATACAAAGGAAATGTTTGGGAACATTTTGACATTTGTTTGTGAATAGGTCTGCTTCAAATCATTTGGCAGTGCAGAATTGTGCGATATAGGCTCCCATGTCCTTTTCCACAGTCTGAGCTCTTGTTGGAATGTTGTTGGTGAAGGCAAGTCAAAAAAAATTTTAAGTGAACTCTCTATCTAATGTTAAGCTGTTTAAGTTTGATGGAATTAGTGAGAGTCCTTGAATAGCTGTTGATGCCATTGCAGTGAATCGTCTGGACAGTTCATGAATGAAGTGATCCAGAAAGAGCATAAAAATTGCTCTTCGCCAGTTCTCTTCTGAAGTCTCTCCAGCAACATTGTTCCTCATAGTCTGTTTGCTACAGACACGTGGAAGGGGTAATTCAGTATTATTGCAGAAGCTCCCCATTTCTGACATATCTCTGAATATATTCCTAAACTCATTCTCAATGTTTGCACAAACAGCCTGCAGCTCATTAAGCACACAGCTGACTTGCTCATATGCATACAGTATGTCTTGTGATGATCCTTGCAGAAGTTTGCTAAGGGGCTTAGTAAAGCCAAACAAGAACCTTGCTGACTGGAAGGAAACAATAAAGCAAGACTTAGTAATTGAACTGTAAAGTCCACTGGCATCTGTCAAAGTTTTTCCATCCCAATGTGGCCCTCCGTTATTCATAATATTGTCTAAACAGTGAATGAGTGCTTCATAGATATGATAGAAGTCATCAATGGCTGTATGTCTCTCCACCCATCTGGTCTCACACAGCAACTTAAGCTTTTGTTTTTCTATAGGTTTTTTGCGACTTGCCTTTTGCTGTAAATTTATGTACTGCACTGATTCCTCTAGACATCTTTGCCTTTTTGGGGAGTATTTGAAAAACAAAAAAACTTCCTTCACTATATTTAACATTATTCGTACTTCTCGAACTTGGCAAGCTTTTGAAAGTACAAGATTCAACTAGTGGCTAGCACAATGGAGAAAAATAGCATGTGGTACTTTTCTTGAAACAAAGCTGCATAGCCTTTCTGTGCTCCAGCCATGTTTCCAGCACCATCTTACTCTTGAGCTTTGCAGTGCTCAAGATTCAACGTTAACTTTGTTAGGCATGTGACCAAGTTATTCCAGATCTCCTCTCCAGTCACAGATTCACGGGCAATAAACTCTATGAATCTCTCCACAGGATGGCCATTCTTCACATATCGTAGTACTACTCCAAGTTGTTCCCTGTTGCTTTTATCTGCAATTTCATCTGCTTGGATGGAATAAAAGGGTCCAAGAGGCTGTTATTTAATATCCTTTATTATCTGCTGTTGAATGTATTCTTTAATACAGTCTAGCAATTCATTCTGTACTGTTTTTGAAATATACGTTGCATTCTTTTGGCATGTCTGCAAGTGGGCTTCTAACTCTCTGTCACCAGCATCAATTCGGAAATCGACTAGAGATCTGAAATTTCCTTTGTTGGTTGTGCAGTCAGATGTGCAATCATCTCTATGTCCACGAAGTGCTATCCCTTGCCTTCCACAGTACTCCAGACACTTTATAATAGAGGTTAGTAGAGCTCTGGTTTTGGCCACCTGCAGCTGCGAAGCATTTGAAATTGCAAAGTCTACTCTTTGACTTGGATTGTCACTTGTGATTCGGAAAGCATGTAATTTTGCCTCAGATTTCTTGTGGTAATCTAATTCTGAATGTCACTGAATATCAGCTTTGGCATGCTTCCAATTACAGTAAGGCTGCTCAATGAAGAACTTTGCACGTTCTGCCTGTGCTAGTGTTGGAAATAACACACAGGCTAAACAATACAGCCCATCTTGCTTCACTGAATATGCCAGAAAATTAAACTGGTCTAGCCATGACAGCTGATATTGGCGAAGGGAACTTCCTGATTTTCATAGGTTCATAGGTTGGTACTAGGCTATTGGTCCAAGGGCCTATGTAAGCCTAGCCAACAAGGTTCCCTGGCTTACGCCACCCAAGAAAGTTATTTTCCTGTGCCACTGTCGAGTAGAGACACAGAAGTGATCCCCAGGGTGTATTTCCTATTTCCCATCCACTCATCAAGATTTTTCTTGAAGAGTGCTAATGAAGAACTTTGCTTGACATAGATGGGTAGCCTCTTGCAGAGTATGGGAAGTCTCTGGGACAGGAATCTATCCCTCCAGCATGTCCTGTTTATTGTGGTGACAAGGTTTAGGTCCCTAGAGCATGTAGCTCAGAGGGATTGGGATTTCTTTAGGTGTAGCATGTCCAACAGCTCTGGGTTTGACATAGCTTTATATGTTAGGCAGAGATCACCTCGGAATAGGCGATATGCTACGGAGTAAAGCTGGAGTTTTTTGAGGTAGTCAGTGTAAGACATTTGTTTGAGGCCAGTAATCCTCTTTGTGAGGTACTTCTGTGGCCTTTCCAGCTGCAGCAGATGTCCTGTGAGGTATATTCCAAAAGGGGCGTTGTACTCTTTAATGGGTCTAATGAGTGTCGAGTAGAGGGGAACAATGACCTCTTTTTTCCTGGATGAGAACCCTTTTATGATGAGGTGTGCCACGTAGAAGGACTTCCTGACTACTGTGGTGATGTGACTATCAAAAGACAGACTACTGTCCACCTGGGTCCCAAGGTCTCTTATCACACATTCGGTGTTAAGTAGATTGCTGCCTATGTGGTAGTTCATGGGTACAGTGTTTTTACCAAAGGGGATGACACTGCACTTTTTTGGCATTGAGCTTGAGGCCATGGCTCTGACAACAGGCATCTGCCTCAGTGAGGCCCTTCTATAGGAAGTCCACATCATTTGGGGACGTGACTATGGCTCCTAGTTTACAGTCATCTGCGAATTTCATTAGCCAGAGGGCTTCTGTGTTAGCCTGTACTTCAGAGAAGTCGATACCAAACAGGAGAGGTCCCAGGACAGAACCCTGTGGTACTCCACTTGTCACTGCTTTGAGGTCAGATTTGGAGTGTGCAACTTTTACAGTGTGGGTTCTGTCAGTGAGCCAGTTGGCAACCCATCTTGTGACGTAGGGATTTATACCTAGTTTAGTGAGTTTAGCTATAATTCCAGAATGGGGGATGGTGTTGAAAGCCTTGGTGAGGTCAAGATAGGCTGTGTGAACCACCTTACCCTCATCTACGGCTTTGTTGACTGCCTCAAAGAAGTCAATCAGGTTCAGAGGCATGATCTGCCTTTCACAAACCCAAACTGGGTGGGATCCAGAGTTTGGAGGTTACCAATGTCTTTGTTTATGAGTTCCATTATGATACATTCCATGGCCTTGCAGACCAGGCTCATCAGGATAATAGGTCGATAGTTCCCGGGATCAGTGGTGGCTCCCCCTTTGTGGAGTGGGATAACTGTTGCTGTGCACCATTCAGTGGGCACAAAGCCTGATGCAAGGCTATTATTGAACATGGTGCTTAAGTGGGGAGCCAGTTCATTCTGAAGTTTATGTAAAACACAGCCTGGAATGTTGTCCGGTCCCATGGATGCTGTGTTTTTGGCTTTAGAGAGTGCAGCTTTTACCTACGTAGTTGTGATTACAGGGACTTTGCATTCTTCCTATATAGATATGGGCCCTTTAGGGGGTGAGAGGGGGGTAAAGTTAGCACTGAACCTATCTGCCAGGATGTTGGCAATATCAGTTGGTTCTGTAATTTTCATGCCGTTGTGCTGTAACTCAGAGTAGATCTGGGTGTTGCCATTGAGATTCTTGACATAGCTATAGAATGCTTTGTGGTTGTCCTTGGAATTAGTGGCAATTTTGTTTTCGTAGCTAGCTTTGGAGGATCTTATAAAGGATCTCAGCTTCTTACTGAGGCTGACCAGGGAGCTCCTCCACTCATGGGATTTTACTCTCTTTTGCAACAGTTTCTTTCTTCTGTTTTACAGTTTGTTTATGGCAGGGGACCACCAGATTGTCTTCCTTTTTTTCGTGGAAAGCGTCTTGGTTCTGTGTAGGATTCAGCAGTTGTAACTGTATTGTCCATCTGCATGGATGTCATGAAGTTCACCACTTTTGTCTTAAGAAGCATGATGTTGGCTTTGAAGAAATTTTTTACTGTGGTTTCCTTAATAGGGGAGTGGGGGCGGGATGTGGATATCAAGGGTGATTAGCTTATGGTCGGATCGGACCAATGAGGAGTTGACTTCAGGTGTGGAACACCGGTCACTCATGTTGGTACTGACTAGGTCTAGGATATTGTTGCCCCTGGTTAATGGTGGGGTAGTTGAAGTCGCCCATTATTAGGGTGTTTGGTTGAACCCTAATATTTTCCAGTACATCTGTTCTTCTTTTGTTTGTGAAGGCTTTGAGTGGGAAACAAAAACCATCATGTGGTTTGCGATGATTTATGACAATGATTTTCTCCTTATCTGCAGCATTAGTACATGTGATGTACTCACTAATATCTGCCAGTGAAGACTTTGTGGCACCGACTTCATCCAAATGCTTATTACTGACTGCACTAACAGTACTGCTGTCACTTTCTGTGTTATCTGTTAAGCTGCTGACGTCTGTGACAGTACTATTTTCACTGACTTCTTTGATGGCACTACATTCATTTACCATGTCTTCTGTATCAAACACACATGACTGTCTGACTGCTGGTTAAAAAAACAAAAACAAATATCAAGAGCAACATAACTTCTTTAACAGTACAACAAATACAGCTACATTTGCCTCCATTGAATAGCGTAGTGTTACACAAAAAAAAAAGTTTCACTAACTAAAAAAAAAATAGGGAAAGACTCTATACACTGGATGCCAGCAAACCCACAAAAGAAATGCAAAGTATACAACATGGATTATTAAGATGTTCTATCTCACCGATGAGCTCCTGCCTTCATATATGACTTTTAGAGTACAGTACCTTTCAGTTCATTTTCCATTACATATCTGACTTTCCTTTCAAGAATAAAATCAGTAAAACTTATGAATACCCTCATTCATAAAATCCTAGACAAATACTTTAGCACAGGAAATAGTGTCACACACATCTGAACTATCTAACAATCATCCTGAGAATAGGACATAATTCTGTACTTTGGCACTACTCTCACCCACAATGACTTGCCCTCAGAGACTGAACCTTCTCTGTGTTTTATGACCTTTCTGAAAAATTTGAAGAGAGACTGTTGATGTAGTTCTCGCTTGGCTCCTGAAGACATAGCAGCACTTTCTCCTGACATACAGCAGCTCATTTCAATACAAGAAATAACTGCTTCTGTAATCTAATGTACAAACTAAAACAGTGTCAAGTACTAATGACTTAGCTAATGGCCACAAAACATGTGTTCATTATGCTGAAGAAAGAACGCATATAAAACGCTTCACAAATGAATGCACGATCTGTTCTTTGCTTTGGCATGTTGCATTTGCTTTACAAAACTGTCTCAGTCTGTGGATGCTGTACTTCTATCAACCTACAGACATCTTAGCATTACATAGCATTTTCTGGACAAATAAAGGGCATAGGTCAAAACTGTAAGCATTTTGTAAGCAATGATGGATATTACAATGTAGAAATAGCAATGCTAAGACTGGGAAGTATTCTTTACTGTGATAATTCCACATTCACAGTCTTTCTATAACTGTTACTTTTACAAATTGCATATCTTGATACTGTATAACCCAGAAATATATTGATCTGATATTGTTAATCCTCGTTCATTCCTTACGTATGGGTATCGGTTCCGAGCTCGGAACCGAGCCGGCCATTTTCCAAGCTCCCGTTAGCTTCAAACTCTCGAGCTAAACTCTTACCCACAATTCCCCTCTCCCTGTTACCTCAGATTTCGTTTGCTGCGTTGCCATCCGGTCGTGTCAAGCTACTTCTCTTGAGCTAAGTATAGTCAATTGTTGTTTAATTACTTTACAAATTACTTTTCTGTCAGAAAAGTTGATATTTTATTGTCTCTCGCCCTATCGCATCTAGCGTTCATAATTTCCTCAGGTTTTTTCTGTCCTTTACTTACCCTTTTTACCGCGAGGTAATTTCTCCTTACCATCGTTGGTAATCCTTTTTCCTTTCTCTTTCATACCTTTGGGTACTCTCTTGAACCATTGTTGGTATTTTTCTATTTGTTAATATGGCAGATAAAAAGAGTAGTCCAGGGTTTAAGCGGTATTCTGATTGTGGACACAAACTGCCTACTTCTGATGCACACTCTTTATGCGTTTATTGTTTGGGAGATTCCCATTTATCTGTTAAACCTCCTTGTACTATATGTGAGAACTTTTCTAATAAAACTTTGTTAGAAAGGAAAAACAAGCTGATACTGAAGGGACTTCTAAAATCTCCCTTTTCAGAGGCTATTTCTGGGTCAGAGGTCTCAACCCCTCCTAAAGCCCATAAGAAAATGGATGTTTCTACTAAGGCTAAATCCTTGCCTTCGTCCCCGGCTGGGGACTCTCACCAACCAAAACCTAAAAAGGGTAAAATTTTGTTTCCCGAGCTTTCTCAGTCAACCCCAGTGCTTTCGGTGCCCAGACCTTCGGCACTGAGGCCTTCGGCTCCATTAGTGATTTTGGCTCCGTCCTCTCCTGCAGCCTTCTACATATCAGCACCGAGGGGCTCCTCGGTTCAGACCATTACCACTGTATCGGCACCGACCATTCAGTCGGTGCAGACCTTGACTGCATCGGCTCCGAGATCTTCCTCGGAACTGAGGCCTTTATTGTTGACTCCATTTTTTTCGGTTCCAGCTTTGGCACCGACAACCACTTCGGCACCGATCCCCGAGTCAGTGCAGACAATGACATTGGCACCGATGACTTCTTCGGTGCAGACTACAGTAGTTCAGTCTTTCTCTGCACCGTTGTCCTCTGTGCGGTCAGATGAGATGGGTACCGAGTCTGCCTCTTTTGTGGACAGGCCTGTTTCTCCCTCAGTCTCTGTGAGGTCCACTAGAAGTCTTTCTGAACATGATGTCTTGCATCTTGTGGACCAGGCATTGTTGGCCAGAGGTATTTCACCCCCCAGGAACTATCCTTCCTTGGGAGGTGATCACCCATCTCCAAAGACACCTTCTTATTCTCCTCCTTCATTGCCTTTGAAGTCCATGGATATAGTACAGTCTTGCCCTTCTGCGGTTCCCTTTATGGATCTCACTAAGGAACCACAGTTGCCTTCATGGCAGGAAAGTTTTGCTACGACCCAGGATGTCAGCTGTGACACACATAGCTTGCTGCTCCACAGCCATCCAGGGACTCCGAGTCGGCAGGCTGAATCACTTAGTGGAGGAGTATCCCCTGTCCTAGACATACACTGCTCTCCGGGTGGACCAGCCTTCCAACTGATGGAGAAGGCTTTCACTGCTGCTGGCGATACTGGACTGTCTATACCTCTGCCCTCCTCTGGTACACTGGTTTCACAAGTTACACCTTGCGGGCACCAGGTGCAAGGGCCTCAGGACATATTCCCTCAGGAATCCCCTTTTCCGTTGTCTTCCCCAGCTTCTCCCGCTGAGGAGGTCCACCGAAAAAGTTCATGTAAGAGGAAGCACATGGACTCCACAGAGGAGTCCCTCACCGAAGACACAGATTTCGATGAGAGGGAAGGATCTCCTTGGTCACCCTCTGAGGTATCCTTTGGCGATATCCTTGAAATTCTGAAACAGATAGGTGACTGGAAGCCCTCTAATCCTACCCCTGAGGAATCTGTGTTCCTGCAGACCTTTCGTGCCTGGCCCTTTATCTCCTGGGTTACTCCACCTGCCGATGAACTTGTCAAGTTCATCGTGCAGCGTGCTTGGAAGGCCCCTGATACTGTTGAAGCTATTTCCTGGAGGCCAGATAAGATCTTGTCCCCTCCTGCTTCAGATCCCCATTGGTCCAAAGGTCTTCCTGTAGATGCTTTGGTGGTGGTGGCCGCAACAAAAAATAATCTGGCTGAAAAAGAAAGCCAGACTGTCCACCCACCTAACAGAGAGTCCTGAGCCCTGGACAGAATAGGAAAGTGCACCTTTGCTTCAGTGACCTTTGCTATCAGGTCCCTGAATTATATGGCACATTTTACCAGGCTTCAAAGGGATCTGGTTTCTGAGCTCTCTGAAACCTTGGCTGGTGCAGTGTTTGATGAGGTCTGTGACAAAGTGGCCTCTTATCTGGCCACTATTGAGACTGTATCTAACTCCACAATGAGACTGATATCTCACGCATCAGAAGGAGCAGCTAGAGAGGCGGGTTCAGCTGCGGTCTTGAGATGACACTCCTGGATGCGCTTGTGCAACATTGTGGAACCTTTTAAGTCTTCCTTTCTTAATGCCCCCATTGAGCCCTCCTCGTTGTTTGGGCCCAAAGTTAAAAGCACACTGGCCAGATGTGAACAAGATGGTAAGACCCTTTCTGCCATAGGTGTCCGTTATTCTTCCCCTCAACGTGCTTTCTCCCAAAACCAAAAGAGTGGGAAGATATGGTTCAAGAAATCTCAGGGTCCTTTCCGTGACACATAGGCCGAGTTCTCCCACAGAGGCAGAGGGGGAAACTCACACGGAAGATGCTCCTTTCAGGGCAGAGGGGGACCATGTAACCAGGGTTCCAGGGATTCTTTCCCTGGTAAATCCTACCAGCGCTCCTGAAGAGCGGCCCAACTCCTTTCCTCTGGAGGTGGTTGGGGGATGTTTCTCCTTGTACCCTTCTGCCTGGCTAACCATCACCACCGATTCTTTGGTACAAAAGATCATAACCAGAAGTTATCATATCCTCTTCGATCTTTGTCCTGTCCCTTCAAAAAATCTTCCTGACGTTCCACCCAGTGAAAGGGAAGAAGTGGCACTAGAGATAGAAAAGCTGCTAAGAAAAAGAGTCATCCAAATAGTCCCTCCAGACCAGATAGGATCCGGATTCTACTCAAGATTATTTTTGGTGCCAAAGAAAACTGGGGACTGGAGACCAATTTTGGATCTCAGTGTATTGAACAAGTTTGTGAGAGTACAACAATTCCAGATGGTCACTATACAGTCTATCCTCCCGCTTTTGGAAAAAGATGATTGGATGTGCTCTATAGATCTTCAAGATGTGTACTACCACATAAAGGTGGACAGGCCATCAAGAAGATTTCTGCACTTCCGTGCAGGAGCCAGTCACTACCAGTTCAGAGTACTGCCCTTCGGACTCTCTACAGCCCCCAGAGTGTTCACAAAGTGCATGGCAGTTGTCACAGCTCACTTGCGACTTCAAGGATTCCAGGTGTTTCCATACCTAGACGACTGGCTCATTTCCACCCCCACCAGACATCTACTGGAAAAAACCCTGGCATACTCTCTCCTTGCTGCTCAAAGGCTAGGCATAACCATAAACTGGCAGAAATCCAATCTCACTCCATCTCAGTCGACAGACTTCATAGGGGTTATCTTGGACACAAAAAAACTGCAGAGCTGCTATTCCAGAGCACAGAATTTTAAGGATAAAGCAACAACTAATTCCAATCCTTTCAAAGGAAGAATCCATGGCTCACTCAGTTCTACAGCTGTTGGGTTCCATGGCAGCCTCCATCACCATTGTTCCCCTGGCCAGGTTTCACATGAGGCTTCTACAATGGCTACTGCTCACCCAATGGTATCCTTTTCAGCATCCTGTTTCAGCCATGATTCGAGTAACCCACAGGTGCAAACAGGATTTAAATTGGTGGATGACACACAATCTCTCACAATGGTCTCGCCCCTTTTCCCCCCAGCAACCCAAGGCCACAGTGACCACGGACGCCTCCCTGATGGGGTGGGGGTGGCTATGTCAGGGTCAGATTGTCCAAGGCACTTGGTCCCAACTGGAGGCCCATCTGCATATAAATGTTCTAGAGCTGAGGGCGGTGCTTCTGGCATTGCAAGCATTACATCCCCTGCTGCTGTCTGGGACAATTGCAATTCAATCAGACAACATAGCGGTGGTCTAGTACATCAACAAGCAAGGTGGAATCAAATCTTACACCCTTTGTCAAGAGACCATGAGGATATGGCAATGGGCGATGACTACAAACCGTTTTCTTCTAGCAATGCACATTCCTGGGAGTTCCAACATGATAGCAGACAGACTCAGCAGGTGCATTCTTCAACCTCATGAGTGGTCCCTGAATCCCTTGATAGCGGCGGAGATCTTCCACCACTTGGGCCATCCTTGCTGCGACCTGTTTGCATCTCCAACCAACTACAAATGCAGCAACTACTTCGCCATGATTCCCCCTCAAGGACAGTCACCCAGGGATGCTCTAGTCCACGATTGGCCCTCGGGTCTTCTCTACACATTTCCACCCCTTCCTCTCATTCCTCAATTTCTGAAGAAAGCCCGGCGGCTGAAGAGCAAAGTAATCCTCATAGCACCATATTGGCCATGACAGATTTGGTTCCCATTTGTTTGGCTTCACCTACTAGATCGACCCTGGATTCCCCATCCAATCCCAGAGTTGATCTCACACCCACCAAACCTGATTCATCCCAACCTGAACAGCCTGAAGCTAACGGCTTGGCTACTCCAATTCCATTGATTGCCGGGAAGAATGATCTTTCTTTGCCAGTATGTGATATTCTCATTGCTTCTCATAAGTCTTCCACTAGAATTACTTATCTGAGCAAGTGGAAAAGATTTACCTGTTGGCTGAAAGATAAACAAGTAGATCCCTTTTCAGCACCAGTGTCGATAATACTAGACTATCTGGCCGACCTGTTTTAGTCGGGTCTATCGGCCTCTACCATTAGAGTTCATTTGGCTGCAATTTCTAATTTCCATGAGGGTGTTCAAGATTCCTCTCTTATGTCCCATAAATTGTGCAAGACCTTCATAAAAGGAGTGAATCATCTGAAGCCACCTTTTAGAGAACCTATTCAGCCATAGGATTTATCATTAGTTCTGCAAGCTCTGACAATGGCACCTTTTGAACCAGCCTCTTCTTGCGACCTCAGGTATTTGTCATGAAAAACCTTGTTTTTGGTCGCTATTACTTCTGCCAGATGTATTTCTGAACTTCAAGCTTTATGTATCAAGACTCCATACTTGATTTTTCATAGAGATAGAGTGTCTCTGAGAACTAATCCATCATTGGGTTGGGAGGGTGGCCTAATGGTTAAGGTGTTTGCCTTACAAACACAAGGTGCATAGTTTGAGTCTTACAAGGGATAACTGGCTAGGCTTAAAATGGCTCGCAAGGGCAGTTAGCTTAGTACTAATCTATGAATCTATGAATTTCTGCCTAAAGTGATCTCTGAAATGTCCATTAATCAAGCCATTGAATTGTCTGTTTTCTTTCCCAACCATTCAAACAGAGGAGAGTATTGCCTACATACCCTAGATATACACAGGCAAATCCATTTTTACTTAAACAGGACTAAACCCTTTCATAAATATGACCAGTTATTTTTGGCCTTTTTTGGCTCTAGATTAGGATCGGCTGTTGCTAAGGTCACATTAGCTAGATGGTTGAAGGACTGTGTGACCTTTATTTACACACAACGTAATATCTCGTTGCCTACTACCATGAAAGCTCATTCAACAAGGTCGGTGGCAACTTCTGCTGCCTTCCATGCCAGAGTTTCTTTACATGACATCTGTGCAGCTGCAACTTGGGCTATGCCTCATACTTTCATCAATCATTACAAATTGGATTTGGCCTCCAGGGGAAGAGCATCTTTCAGTTCGATGGTGCTCAGGAATGTCCTTCCATGAGAGCCTCCCAGGAATAGAGGTAGCTGGGGACTCTGTCCCATACGTAAGGAATGAACGAGGATTAACAATATCAGATAAAGAAGTTATGTCTGTCTTACCATAATGTTCCATCTGTATTGCTGATCCTCATTCATTCATTACGACCCTCCCTCCTTCCCCCTCCTGTGGTTTCTAGTGAATCTCACCATCCAGTTCTCTTAGGTTATTTGACCAGAGGTAGCCTCTACCTTTTTTAACTTGCAAACTCAATCTGAGGAAACAGGGAGAGGGGAATTGTGGGTAAGAGTTTAGCTCGAGAGTTTGAAGCTGACGCGAGCTTGGAAAATGGCCGGCTCGGTTCCGAGCTCAGAACCGATACCCATACGTAATGACTGAATGAGGATCAACAATACAAATGGAACATTATGGTAAGACATAACTTCTTTTTCAGTTTTGTTAATCTGACATAAGCTGTAACATGACAGCAAGAAATTCCTCTGAGCACATGAGCCCCCAAGCCTTTCTGTGTTGGAGGGAAGCATTCTAGCTTATCAGTGGGAGTGGTAAGCACTAGGTAGCCTATCTACCACAAGATCTAGGTACAGATTTTTAGTTTTAGCACTTGAATTTGCTTATTCATGCTCAGCACTTGTTTAGAACTTGTTGTTAGCACTAAATAAGCTACAAATTACTACAACACTCAACCTTCCTCTTCACCTAGAGGAAAACAGTTTTTGTACTTACTTTCCTTCCTTGCTTAGAGAAAAACAGCTATTATACCCACTTTCCTCACTTGTCTAGAGGAAAGTAATTTTTATCCAGGCATGTCCAAGGGTCAGCTCCCAGTGTTTTCTCCTGTCTATCTGATGAATCTGGGCATCTTGAGGCATTGTAGCAATTGCCTCATGTGCACAGACAACCCTCTCCTCCTACCACCCAACACCACAACCTGTGAAAGATGCACTTATTTAACCAAACTGGAGGTAAAGCTGTCTCCAACCAAGACTGCACTTGACAGTCAAGAGGACAAGGTAAACACTTGCACCACACCACACTTATCAGTGCAGTTACTGAGACATGATTTAAACCCGTGGAGAGTATCCCAGCAGTTCCACACATTTAGACCATCTCTTGCACAGGAAGGAACAAAAAGTGAAGGAGTTTCAATTTATATCAAACATGAACATAGTTAAACAGTATGGCACACTTAAGCTTCTCTATGTCTAACTTGCAGTAAGCAAAGTCCCATACCATATCTTGGCAAGTGATAGATCTCCCCTCTGTGACCCATGAAGTCCGTACCACATACATAAGCATACTGGAGACTTTCTTCCTTCAGCCCAATACCATATTCATGGTTGAGTTTAACTACCCCAAAATAAACTGGGAATCGTACATGACCTCAAGCTTGCGAGCCCAGAGATTTCTGGACTTTATCAGCACAAGCATCCTGGACCAGATGGTCTGTATGCCATTAGGAGTGTTAATGTCCTTCACCCGATCCTCACAAATATGCAGTAATGTTACCCCCCCCTCCCAGTGTAATGTCCTAACTAGTCAGGTCAGACCATAAAGCTAAAATAAAAATTAACCCCAGCTAGCTATGGAACTTCTAAGAATTATTCTAAGGCTAACTTCCTACTATTAAGCAACACCCTAACAAATTTCCAAGTCCCCGAACCCTGATAACAGTGCTTCCTAATCAGAACAGTTCATAGAAACCCTGTACAATCATGTAAATAGCTGCATAGAGACAGCTTAACTTCCTCAAAATAAGCATAGGCAAACTCAAAAAGTAAGCCACCCTGTTTGAACCCCAACATCAGTAGGTTGTATAACAAAGTAGAAAAACATGGTCAAAAGCAGGAAGGGCTGTACTCAACAAGGTAATAGTCCCCCCTTCAATCCAAACAAGTGAATCAAAGTTCTAATCATGTCTACCAAAGCCAAATTTGAGATAAAACCACCCAGGTAAAGGATAACCACAAGGCTTTCTTTACCTATGTCCACAACCTCAAAGACAACACACAGCTATGTGATGATATAATTGTGAACAGATACAGCTATACATAGCCAGAGGACAGGGAATGTACTGGCTGACAAATTTAGCTTCAGTTTTACCCCTTCCTCAGATCCGGTCACCCCCCTGAAAACACCATTAACCATAACTCCCTTAGCTATCACTAGGGAGCAGGTCCTCAATGGAGTCTGTAAAGCCAGGAGCTCTGCACCGATAAGCCCTGATAATATCCCAGGATGCCTCCTAAATAGCATGAAACATGTCCTATCAGGCCCAACAGAATGCTAACCATCCTTTGTAGGGGTGTGTCCTGCAGAAAATACTGCTGAACATTTCAGCTCAAGAGTCACTGATGTAGACAGAGATTGCAGGATTTTCACAAACATGCATTTTCTGAATGATAAGAAGTCAGAAATCCTAATGATTAAAATTACTCAGTTACTGTAATCTTCTGTACTTTGCCAGAATATCACACGTTAGAGGAAAAATCTGAGGCAAAAATCCCTAATACGTTCTTCTAAATCACGGACAGTTGAAAGCTATGCGTAACTTTCCTAAACGTTTTAATTACGACTACTGTTAAATTAATGAAATATTAACTATACAGTTTACAAATAATTTCCAACTGGTTTAATTCAGCAAGTCAAACTTTACTTTAAATAGCATACCAGGCCATGCAAATAAATAATCCAAGTCAGAATTACTTTCTAGTTTTAGTCTTCCTTATGCAGAAATATAGACTGAGTCAATGATAGGCTCCAAATAACTGCTGAAGTCATTCTGCTGTCTAATGAGCAATCAGCACAGTCACAAAAAAAGTAATAAGAAAAGAAAATATATGGCCAGAAGTATAAAATGAAAACTCCCCACAGTCGGTTATTAATTGCTGTAGTTCTGAGACAAAACAAATTGGCTAACACACAAATGTGTCAGTGAAGTGATGAAATATACAGAAATGACACATCAGCATGTCTGCTAATATAGGGCATGTCAAGTGATGACCTGAGCCAATCCACCACGAACATGGCAAAGTGATGAAAGAGAAATAAGGTACAGCCTGCTAAGCCCTTAGTGTCAGTGAGAGCATAGTTAGAGTCAGTTAGATTTATCAGCTGCAGTGGCACATATATCATTGTTTAATCCAGTGTCATCGTATTCCTGAAAAAA
Source organism: Protopterus annectens (assembly GCF_019279795.1). Classification (NCBI taxonomy): domain Eukaryota; kingdom Metazoa; phylum Chordata; order Ceratodontiformes; family Protopteridae; genus Protopterus; species Protopterus annectens. Next base: position 1,427,360,233 of record NC_056745.1, read on the forward strand.
TGTCTACTCTCATTTTGAGCTTCTGAGTGCAGATAATGTGTAAACTCTCTGCGTGTAGGATCGCGGTTATCAGACGCAAAGTAAACACTGAACTGCTTTCAGCATTTCTTGCAAGATACACCATGTCTGGCAGGAAGCCCTTGTCTTCTGCTTTTACTCAGAATTTAATTCACCCTGCAGATGCATGCATTGAGATTTTACATTTGAAGGTTGGGAGTATCCCACGAACCATGGGAGCACCAGGACTTCTCGAGCACGGTGCTGCTTAAAGAGGTTTCCATAGTCACGCTAGAAAACCTCAACTGAAACACTACAGTAAGTCGAGCTTGGAAATGTTCGGTGTGGTACTTGCAGAATCCAAAGCAATTTCTGTTAATTTCCAAGTTCTCATCAAGAGTATGTGGAAATTAGTTTGTTTCTATGTCGGTGGTGCTCTGGTAGAACCATCTCTCTGTTCTGTTGTTATTGCCTGAAGTGAAACAAGTAACCAAAGCGCCTGTACTAAAGCAAATAGTGCCATGAACTAACGATGTAACTGGCTGACGAGGGAGAATATTACTTGTTTGTTTATTTCACTTTGCCAGCAGTGGATGGGACATGTTTTCTGCCTTTAGCTGTGTGAAAAATAAACTATGGCTGTATTAACCCTAGCCATCAGAAACCTAGATTCCCAGGCACACTGGGAAGTGCCCCTGAAGTACACAATGTGCCATTTTCCTGGAAGTAAATTTATTCTGCGAATTTGAGCCTAAATCGAAGTTTCAAACATCAACTCTGTCAGCTAGTCAGCTGCTTATAGACTGCACAAAAATCTAAACTTGTTTGGCAGCTTTTCAGTAGAACAACTATCCCCTGAAACAAACTATCAAAAAATACACGTTGATAGGTAATATAACATTTTGTTCATATTTAACAGTCAAATGAATGTAGTTATAGCATACACCGACACTGTATACATCAGGCCATTCTAAAAACGGTATAAAAGACTATGCAAGATGCATGTTAATGTTCTACATTAGCTGAAAGAACCTTGTCTAGTAATCAGACTTAGTTACCATTCATCAGAAAAACTTCAATCTAAAGTTCGTTTAAGAAAGCCAGAAAACATGAACCGTAAATATTTACAGTTTGTCAGAAACAAACATGTACATAATATAAATGAAACAGATTTAAAAAAGTTACATGCAATGTTTGTACAATATACATTTTACAAATATATTTTATTAAAATTTTAAGCATAATAAACAACTTATAATAAATCTGCAATCTAAAGCCTCAGTTTCTGCACACTTTTACCTCGATTTTCAAGTGCTGTAATAGAAATGCCATTTGTATTCTTTTGTACAAAGTGTAAACCTTACTGCCCAACATTCCACCGAAATAAGCCATTCAAATTCACACTGAATGCCAGAACAATGAACACATAACTTTGTTCAGCGTTTATCTGCAATTTTTATGTGGAACAATTTGCTTTTCTCTAAAAACATTGTTGTAGTCTCCGCTCCCCAATGTCCAGCCCCAGGCCAGCTGCAGGGTCTGGTATGATGTCTCTTCCTACACAACACTCTAGTGGCTGGATAACCCAGCCAAGGTCCCACCTGACGTGGCACATGGTTTTAAAGTCTTGGAATGGAATTGACCAGGACACCAAATGCTTCTTTAACTCTCAACCTTGATTTCTTTCCAAGTGCTTTGCATCATCAGCTTCATTTCTTTCACTGAAGAGTCCAGGGACAGCAGTTGGTCACGATGGGCAACCTTTGGTCATGACACATGCAAGTCCATCTCCAGTGCTCTATTCTTTGAGGTGATCTGGTCTGGCATGTAAACATTCATTGCCAGTGACTGGATTTCTGATTTCTGGGTTTGTCCAGTCATGGTGGCGGAGAGAGAGCTGATCTGTTTATGCCCAGCCTTTTCCATACGTAGTAAATAGTAACACTGGGACCTGAACCACAGATCAAAAAAGGCGTAAAGGAAAGGGTTCAGGCAGCTGTTGAGGTAAGCCAAGAAGTGGCATATGAATGGGCTTGTATTATGAACGCGTGAAAAGGACAGGGAATACTGAAAAGTCTGAGCATTCCCATGTTGTGAGCGGTTTTCAAAACATGAAATGGCAGCCAGCAGATGGCAAAGACCACCACCAAAGTACTGATTCTTGAGGAGTCATTTCTTTTTCTGGTCTTCTTTCTTATTGTTCTGAAAATGTTTGGTAACTGTTCTTCCGATGAAGCAGTAAAAAACTGTCATTAACAGGAAAGGAAGGACAAAACCTAACAGGGTTATGCTGAGACCCAAACCAGCCAGCCAGTAGTATTACATCTCTTCCTCCTGTGGGACTGCAAAGTCAATGATGTCCATATCACACTTAAGCACCATGTTGTTGGTTTTGCGAAGGATGAAGGTAGGCAGGGCGAGCACTGCAGACAAAGTCCAAATAATTCCCAGCGATGCCAGTACGGTGTCTCTAGTCCTGAGCCAGGAGCTAGTCAGAGAATGGACAATGGCTAGATAACGGTCAAAGCTAAGGCAGGTCAGGCAGAAAACACCTGCATACATGTTGACCAACACCAGGTAGGAACTGAGCTTGCACAGGAATGAGCCAAAGGGTAATTCAAAGCTGTGTATGTGAAGACTACTCAGTTTAGATGTGCAGTCACTCAGCATTTCGCTGACTATGTTTTGGTTACCACGCTCACTACCTGTGTATCCATTGATGTGTTTATGTACTACTTGGCTGAAGGAGAAGAGGACTACTGTTTGTTGTGGAAAAGGGTGAGAGAGAGTAGTATTTTGGATACTCAGTCTACATAATTTCTTGCTAAATTTAGAACAGGGGAGCTATGTTTGCTGTTGGGCAATTGGCGTCACTGTATGCTTGTCTGGGACTGGTGTAGCCAGATATTTGTACTTCTCAAAGTTAATTTTGTAGCCCCACAACTCACCTATTTTTTTTTTTTAATTACTCAGCCCTCAAAATGCTACCTAAGACATCTAGGAAGGAGACACATTATTTTCAACTGATACCATTTACACCTGTAAGCCTATTTTAGAAATAAATTGACGAAGTCCTAGTTAGTCAGATCTCCATGAGTTGACCTAAGAAAGACTCCACAACTAGTGCAGATCATACATGGCGCCATTTTTTAACTACAATCGGCCAAGGCATCTTGAGGGATTTTAAAACCATTTCGGGGAACTTAATTATTAATAATTATTATTTGAAAGAGCACACACGCTAAAGAAAATCATATGAAATATTATTTCATGTTCCACATCTGCGTCTTCATGCCACACATTACCTCATCAGTGCCTTCCATATTGACAGTAATATTATGTATTATGAACTATAGATAAATAAAGTTTAAAACTGACAGTCTGTATACATGTAAGCCTAGTTTTAATTGTAGACTGGAATGTTAAAGCCCTCTCTGAGCTTTATAAGTTTTAATTATTTGCATCATAGTTACATGTTTGTCTGTGTGTTACAGTATAATGTCCTCTTACAAACAGTCAGTGACTCACAGTGCAAAATATTCAACTTTTTAAATTGACTAATCAAACAATTGGCTCTTTGGTACAAAAATTAAAAAAAAATACCTCTCACAGACTTGTTGACTCAACGAAGTTTGTTGCTGGAGTTCGGAACTCTGCACAGTCACTGCTGACTTATTGAATATTATAATTCCCGCAAGTTTCTTCCAACATGATGCTCTCTGAAGTTTTTACCAAAACGCGGCTAACTCAACTACAATATAGAATTATTTGGAGGAGCAGTTGAGGAGATCATAAAATCACCTGACTCTGCAACCTCCAATCACTTCTCCAATGTATTTGAGTTAGGCGCGATTTTTCACAGCACTGATTGGTTGAAAAGAACCCGAACTGAAAACAATGTACGGTACTGTCCACGTTTTTTTTTTTTAACTGTCATGGAGACATTGATCATATATGGACTCCATATATGACTTTGTCTCCATGACAGTTCAAAAAAAAAAAAAATGGAAACTTGAAAATGGAAAACGTAAAGGGTACAAAAAAAATGAACAAAAGTTCTAATGGACAAAAGGGGCAGCACGCGCCCCTGCGCCTATGCCTAAATCCGCCACTGAAGTTATGGTTTTGCTTTTAATCTTGATACAATAAGAATAAATGTTTAGCTGCATATCAGAGGACATCTTTGTTCCAAGATTACGTATGTGAAAGTAGATGCAAATATTAATCTTTTTTTTGCCATTTTGATGATTTAAAGCATGGCAGAACACATAGCTTAAACTGCTGTCTTAGTCATTGTTGATTTAATCAAGATGCAATTTGGTTACATTTTATTTTGTTTATATGTGAACTAGACTGATTCTTCTATTGTCAAGCAGCATATATTTTTATTATACTTTCTATTAACAGTCACTTTTTTCCTAGAAGCTTTTCCTATTCTACCTGTCAACTGTTAACCCACCCCAGATCATATTTAAACCCATTCATTCTCTAGGAGTGTAGGGATCTCCCTTTTAGTACCTTAGGGTAAGAGTCATCCAGAGGGACTGTCATCCAGACAAGTTTCGGAAAGTTTGGTGCTCTCATCAGTACCCTGGCAATGACACCTGTTTTGTGAATTTTCTTAACTTCTCCCCTTGGATGGTGATGTGGGCATCGATTTCACTGTAGGCACCACATATTTCCTCTGTTGCATTTTGCTCCCACCTGCACAGTTGAGAGCTACCATCATGCCCAGTTTGTCCCTATACTGGCCCCAACCAGTATGACTCGGTCCCTATCCTGCAATGGGTTCCTATCACGTAGTCGAACTTTTACAAGTTCGAACCTCATATGGTTGAGACCATAAGTTCGAATTTGTAAAAGTTTGAGCATTTGAATGGAAATCTGATAAGTGGAGTTTCCATTTTGTTCAATGGGGTGCGATCTCGGAGTTGGTATATTTAAGTAGTGGGTGGTGTGGGGGGTGTAGGGGGGGCTTGCCCCCCTGCTTAAAACAGTTTCTTTTGTTTTCTGTTTTTTTTTTTTTTTTTTAATCCGTAGTCAAAGTTTTGTAACTTCGAACATAATGGTTCGAACATTACATGTTTGAAGTTATAAGACTTCGACTATGTGATATAGACCCTCCTGCAACAGAGAGCATGCTTGACAGCAGCAGATAGGACCAGCAAGGACCCACCTTCCTTCTTCCCAGGACGGACAAGGCCATCATCCTCTGCCGTGCCATCAAGTGCCTGAGCCACCCATAAATCTTGGGTCACATGGGTCATAGTCAGTACTGTGTCTGTGTATGCTACCAGCATGACACAATAGGGCACTTGTTGCTATGTTGTTCTTTGGATGCAGAAAATACAAAAAATTCTTACCATTTTGAGTGAGACAGACAGCGATGCCTCACAAATTTGTTATTTTTAGCATGACTTAGCATCATTGCCTTCAACTCTTCAAATGTACATTCTGCCTACAATGTACACTACTGTAATCAAAAGATTTTGATTGGACATTTGTACAAAAAATAGCATTTTGAGTGAGACAGACAGCGATGCCTCACAAATTTGTTATTTTTAGCATGACTTAGCATCATTGCCTTCAACTCTTCAAATGTACATTCTGCCTACAACTTACACTACTGTAATCAAAAGATTTTGATTGGACATTTGTACAAAAAATTGCATTTTGTGTGAGAGAACTCCCCCTTCCCTGAATGCCACCACTTCAAGTCACATCCATTCAGAGAAAAGTCCAGTATACATTGCTGCAAAAATATCAGTAAATAAGGCATGCTTCCAATGAATACTAACATTATGGGACATTATAGATGGGGGTGTCTGGCCATGTCAAATAAAAAGGACATTAATACCCACTTTGGATGAAGTGTTAAGTCAAGGTTTCTTCTGCCTGAGTTAGTCGGAGCTCACTTGGATGTAAAAAATGTCTCACAGCACTTATTGAAAAGATAAAGGCAGTTTGTATTACAAAATTTTCAAAAATACAAAGGCACGAAAGAACAAAAGTACAATATGTGAAAAAAAATCTAAACAGTCACATTTATGTTATATTAAATAGCAATTAATTTGGGAGACAATTTACCAGCATCTAAAGAAAATAAAACTAAAACAAAATTCACCTTCCCTATTCTTTCAGCCAAAGGCAATGCTTGATCTTTTTAAGGGTATCTTTTTTGTTCCATATTTTGTTATATAAATAAGTTTGTTTTAGTTCTCACCTTCCAAATAAACCATAATACCGTTATATATTTCCTTTCAGTAGCATTAATTGCATCAGATAAACTGAGTAATAAAATCCAAATGTAATCATTTTCATCATAATATTTGAACAATGCAGTAGTTTCAAAGTATAGGCTACCATGTACTAAAACACAGAAACTCTTATATAGTCTAAAAATGCATGTTGAATAGTTTGTTCCACCAGGCATAAATTACAAAGATGTTCTTAAAGTCATGTATATTTCACTTCAGCTTTAACAGGTAGTTTATATAATAAAATTTCCTTAAAGCAGTAACCCATGAAAAAAATCTTTGTTGCCTTATGCAATGATGCTCTTCTCTCCAATAATGATACAAATTCCCAGGAGCCAATGTAATAGTAGGCAGACTTACCTGCAAATATCAAGTGTTTCTGTTGTCCCTTAAAGAAGCTGCATTATTAAAGAATATACATTTCACACAGTTTAATTCTAAGATAGTACTCTTGAAAATAATTATCTACCAGTTGCTAAATTGTCCTGGGATATCTACCAGTAGCTTAATTTTCCTGGAATGTTTACATTGGTCCCAAAAAGATGAATATTTTTTACATAAAAAAGACCTAATTAGGACTTGTTAGGCTCAGCAACTAATTTAATCTGAATAAATGAAGATCCCATAACTATACAACATGATTAATTAAATTCAGCTCACTTTTTTGTTATATACCTCTCTTTGAAGACTTAGTTTTGAACCCCAGATTAACTGAAAGAAAATAGTTAATTGCTCAGTATCTTTGCATAATAGAAAATTGTATATAATCCCAAAATAGGACAGTCTTCACCCACAAAATAGTATTAAGCAACTATACTTTCTTAAAAAAGTCAATCTGAAAGTACCTCAAAATGTACATACTTTACAGATATCCTCTAACAATATTAAGCAGTGTCTCTTGCCATAATTTTTCATTCTAAACCTAATGCTGAAAATATCTTTAACTGCGGAATTGATGGAAATGTTTTCCATAGTATGAACTGTACACAAACCTTTACTTTTTGAGACATACATACATACATATATATTGTAAGGCTAAAGGATCTCTGTCATGGAAGAAAAAATGGCTCTTCTATATAAACTCATCTTTAGCGGCAGTTATAACATTTTCAGCATAAAACATAACAGGAAAATGTACATACTTTCCATTGAAATGGATCATATAAAACTGACCCAGTAGAAATATCAGCATTAACAATCAAATAAGAAATGATTCCACTAAATGGACAACCTTGCTCAACTCCCTTTTTAACAACTACAGTAGCACTATGCCAACCATTAACCATTGTCCTTAATGTAAAAAGAGAGTAAACTGATTCTATCTAAGTATTAATTTAACTTCTACTTGATATGCCTGTAAAACATTCCATGCTTGACTGTAGCTAATATATTATCAAAAGGTTTCTCTATGTCTCAAGACAATAGACAACCGGCAGACTTAAAATTAACAATGTTATCAGTTGCCTCTTTCAAAATTACTAACATATCTTCATTTTTCTTTCCTGAATACCAATTGCCTTTGATAAAATAAATATTTACTAACCCTCTTTTTGCATAATATTAATACCCAACAGTCACAGTTATAAATATTGAAAGGTTTCTCTTTATTCAACACATCTTTGTCTCCCTTCTTCTGAAAAAAATTTAATATACCCTCTGCAGTTTCATTTTTTCCATAACCCTGTTCTAACCAATCATTCAAGGCTTTCAAAAAAAAATATTTTGATAAGATGACATATATTCCCAAAATTAATTTCATTTCCCAGCTACTCGGGGGGGGGGGGGGGGGGCGTTGAAAGTTTAACTTTACTTAAAACCCAATCTAGTTCTTTATGGTGATCAAAACATTCATTTGTTGTTGTCCATTAGAAAAAGACTGACCTGTCCAAGAAGCCTTTTCTATAACAGAAGATTGTCCTAGTCTCACACCCCCATTAGCATGAACCCAGGCTAACATATCAGGAATAGTCCGGTGCACCTCGTCTTTGTTATCTTTTAAATATGTCATAGCACAATTATCATAAAAATAGGATTTACCTAAAAAAACAAAAATTAGAAACGTTCCTTTTTACCAGGGGAACATCCTGTTGTTGAAGCAGCTGTTTTGTCCTATCACAATTAGCCTTATAAATAATCTGTTTAATTTTCAAACCATTTATCCTGTTTGCATCCAAATCAGTATGATGATTAGCTGTTAATATTAACAAGGTTGTAATGTGACACCCACTACATATAATTAGATGTATGCCTTTACTTATAAGATAACCAACAATCTTCTTAGGTGGCAAAGAAAGCCTGCAATGTCAAATGATCATGCCACAGGCTATTAACTTAAAATATATTTTTTTCACCCCAAAAAGGTCCAAGTAATTTCTTAAACCCTTTACCTATCACCACTGGCTGTTTTTGTTTCTTTCCAAACAGTACTCATATAATTAGGTGATTAGTGAATCCAGCTTTTTGCTCCCCGCCAGTAACAGACAAAAGACCCTTTGAAAAAAAGGAAGTAGTCAGTTTCAGTCCCAAACCCTCATCACTGAAAGGTATACCCTGAAAAAAGACTACACGGTTATTTTCCCCTGTATTCATAGACTGTTTTATCATTCTAACATTAGCCGATTTAGAAGAAAGATTTTGGAAATTACAGTTAAAATCTACTTCTTTTATAATATCTAGAGTCACCAACATGAAGAATTTAAGAATAGAAAATAAACTTTGTCTAGCTGTTGTTCCAGTAGGACTATAGAGGACTTTATTAGTCTGTAAAAAGAAGAACGTGCATGTATAGCCAGTGACACAAACTGACATACCTTTCCCACCAAAATGTCCAACTGTAGAATGCTAGGACAATACCTAAGGACCAAACTGTTGGCCTACCCCCATCTGTAATGTTCGAGGACAATGACAAATTTCTGACGTCCAACTAACAAATAATGTCTACATTATTAAACCAATTATGTAGCCTAGGCGGGTATGACCCTAGCCCTGAGCAGCATCCTACCATCACCCAGAATGATACCACAGTACAAGCAGAAAATAATTGATTGCAACAATTGGATAAGTTCCTGGTATCATTCTAAAGGGATCCAGTATCTGAATGCCTGGGATGACATGATTGACAGACCTCGATGCTTTGCCAGAAATGGCCTGCATCTGTCACCCCTGGGCTTCTGGATACTGGCCAAGGCTCTTGCCACCTTTTTTAGTCGGTGTTCCAAAAACCAAATTACCACCGTAACAGCTACAGACAAATGCAATCTGAGGGTCATGTTGCTCAACTCTAGAAGTCTAAATCTCAACATGCACTCGCTCAAGGCACTCCTTAAAAAGGAGAACATCAACATTTGTGCTGTAACAGAGACCTGGTTCAAGGCAGCAGAAAGCACCCCTGCACTACCAGGCTGTAACTCATTCCACACCTTTCACCCCCAGAACTTAGACCGAAGCTCCAAAGGCGGTGGTGTCTCCGTATTCATAAAGGATGCACACACCTCCAGACTGGTAGCCCAACATAACGCATCAGAGATACTTCAGGTATAGCTAATATTGGTTAAGACAGTGATTCAGGTCATAGCCTGCTGTAGGTCCCCAACCATGTCCCAAGACTCGCAGTCCATTTTCTTAAGCACCCTGGAGAATATTAGGGTCCAACCTAACACTCTCTTGCTAGGCGACTTCAACTACCGCTCCATTACATGGTAATACACTTGCCTAATGTTTCCTGGAGTTCATAAATTCCAGTGCCCTGGACCAGCTCTTTCTTACCCCACTGGAGGTAGCAACATCCTTGACCTGGTCATTACTATTATGGGCGACCATTGATCTACACCAATAGTCAGCTCCTCCCTGGTTAGATCCAACCACAAACTAATCACCTTGGAAATCCACATCCCTCCCATCATCCCAGGAAAGGAAACCACCATTAAAAGCTTCTCCAAAGCTAACTTTGGGATCCTAAAAACAAAGGTGGCTAACTTTACGGTACCCATGCAAATGGAGAATAGTTGCGTGACTGCAGAATCATACACCAGTGCACTGTACGAACACATACACAAATGCATGGATCTTGCCATACCCAATAAAACCAAGACACTTTCCTTCAAAAAAAGGAAGGTCCCCTGCCATAAACAAACTCTATAGCAGAAGGAGGAAACTGATGTGGAATAAGATGAAGCCCCAAGATTGGAAAAACTCCCTTATCTGCCTCAACAAAAAGTTGAGATCCCTCTTCAAATACTCTAAAGCTAGATATGAAAACAGAATTGCAGCAGATAGTAAAGACAGCCACAAGGCCTTTTATAGTTATGTAAAGAATCTCCACGACAATGCCAAGATTTGCTCTGAGCTACTGCTCAGTGATACCTCCTATACTGAGCCAGCAGATATTGTTGGTATACTGGCCGACAGATTCAGTGCCAACTAAACCCCCCTCCCCCCAAAGGACCAATCACAATACCAGTAGATTGCGAGGCACCCAGTATTACTGCTGCACAGGTTAAAACAGCACTGTCCATGGCCAAGAATACAGCTTCTATGGGGCCTGACAATATCCCTGGTTGTGTTCTACATGAACTACAGAGTGAACTGGCACCCCACCTGTGTGCTCTGTTCAGTCACAGCCTCACCTCAGGCTTTGTCCCTGCTGAATGCTGCACTGCTACACTTATCCCTCTCCAAAAAGGAGGAGCGACTACAGACCCTGGGAACTATCGCCCCATTAGCCTGTTGAGTCTGATATGCAAAGCTATAGAACGCATCATCATAGACCTAATAAACAAGAATATAAGGAATCTCAAAACAGTGGATCACACACAGTTTGGTTTTGTGAAGGGTAGATCATGCCTGCTCAACTTGGTCGACTTCTTTGAGTCAGTCACCAGAGCTGTGGATGAAGGCAAGGTGGTTCATACAGCCTACCTTGATCTGGCCAGGGCTTTTGATACCATTCCCCACTCAGGAATCATAGAAAAACTCACTAAGCTTGGCATCAACCCCTATATCACTAGGTGGGTTGCAAACTGGCTCACAGATAGAACCCACAGTATGAAAGTAGCTGACTCCAAGACAGACTACCGATTTGTCATGAGTGAAGTCCCACAGGGTTCAGTCCTGGGTCCTCTCCTATTTGGTATCTACTTCTCTGAAGTCCAGGCCAACACGAAGGGACTCTGGTGACAAAGTTCGCAGACGATTGCAAGTTGGAAGCTATTATTAACTCCCCAAGTGATGCACAAAACACGAATGAAACTTGTAAAAAATAAATAAAGCTCAAAGACCAGCTGACAGGAGCAGACTACACTTTAATATGAGCACTTTTGTCGGCATAAAACCATCTGACTTCTTCAGATTAACTGAACATAAAACATCACTTCCTTTTATACAAAAATAAGTCATATGATCCCTAAATAATACATTTCTTAAAAACTTTACATTCAAGTGAAATAAAATAAAAACCACTACAGCACCACAGTACCATCTTCAATACAATCAGGAATCATATCATTAAGTCCAGTGTGGCAACTGAGATGAGATGCCACACATCCATGTGGATTTAATGATATGGCCTCCATTTCTAGCTTATTAAAATTAAAGGCAGATTTTCATATTTGAAGACATTCTCAAATAAGTGGTATTTAATAGGGTTTGTGTAAATGAACAGGCTATGGCCAACTTGCATACTGCATTTTATTTATTTGTATTTATTTTATTTATTTCATGTTGCACAAACATTCCTGGTTGTATTGAAGAAGGTACTGTGGTTGTGTAGTGGATTTTATTTTATTTCACTTGAATGTAAAGTTTTTAAGAACTGTATTATTTAGGGATCATGTGACTGATTTTTTTATAAAAAGAAGTGATGTTTTATGTTCAGTTAATCTGAAGAAGTCAGATGGTTTTACACCGACGAAAGCGCTCATATTAAAGTGTAGTCTGTTCCTGTGAGCTGGTCTTTATGCTTTATTTAACTCCCCAAGTGAGGTTGACATCCTACAAAATAACCTCACTGTGACCAACGACTGGTGTCAGAACCATAGCCTTAAGCTAAATGCCAAAAAATATGTCGTCATCCCCTTTGGGAAAAAAACAGTTCCCGTGAATTACCACATTGATGGTAGTCCACTGAACACAGAAGACGTTATAAGAGATCTGGGAACACAGGTTGACAGCAACCTCTCTTTTGATCAACACATTGCCACTGTGGTCAAAAAGGCCTTCTGTGTAGCACATCTCATTACTAAGGGTTTTGCATCCAGGAAGAAAGAGGTCATTGTCTCCCTCTACTCTTCCCTCATTAGGCCAATCATCGAGTACAATGCACCATTTGGCATGTACCTCACTAGACACCTGCAACAACTGGAGAGGCTGCAAAAGTACCTCACAAAGAGGATCCTAGGCCTTAAATACTTGTTCTATATGGACAGACTCAAGAAACTCCAACTATTCTCTGTCTCATATCGCCTACTTAGAGGCAATCTCTGCTTGACTTACAAAGCCATGTCTGACCCAGCTCTGTTAGAAATGCTACATCTAAAGAAATCCCAATCCCTCTGCACCACATGCTCCAGAGACCTCAACCTCATTACCACAATCAACAGAACATGCTGGAGGGGCAGGTTCATAACCCAGAGACTGCCCTTGCTATGGAACAGACTTCCCTTACATGTCAAGCAGAGCACCTCGCTGACTCTCTTCAAGAGAAATCTTGATGAGTGGATGGGAAACAGAAATTTCAGCCCGGGGATCACTCCAGTGGTTCTACTCGACTAGACCCCTATATCGGATGGCGCTATGCCAGGGTAATCCTATGGCTAGGCTTGTAAAGGCCCTAGGGCCATTAGCCTAGTATACACCTATGAACCTATAATTTACATCATGTAGTGTATTTTCCAAGTATACTATTTACATTGAGAGATAAGATGACAAAACTACCCTTTACTTTTTTTGTATTTGCATTAGCTTTTTCAGATTTTGATTTTCATTTATACTTTCTTAGCTTGTACCTCAGTGGTTGCTTGAGGAGAGTTTGACATAACTATATCCCTTTCATCTTCCTCCTCATCCTCTTCTTCTACTGATAAAGGTTCAGACTTAAGCACAATAGTAGCATCAGCATCAACAGAAACATTGTCGTAATTAAACAGTCCTATATCAGAATCAGTCACAACATCATGTTCTACCACGTAGAGTATCTTTACCCATATCACTACTAACTGTCATCTCGGCAGGAAAAAGTTTAGTATGAGGACAGTACGTTTAGACAAGTCCCTTACCACGTTTATATAATTTTAGACAACATTTTGTATCTCTCTGACCAGCTTCTCCATGTAGAGAGGATTGCTTTTTATTACACAAACTCAAAATAAATTGAAAATTCCTACAAGTGAAATAAGGCATCAGTTACCCAGTATATTTAATAGAATATTTATAACCCTTTACAGTAAAAACACTTAGATGCTGGACTTTATTATTTTCAATTTTAAGACTTGCCCATAAAAGCCATCCTCCTGTCCACAATTTCGTCTTCTGTAAGATAGGTTGTACTTCAGAGACAACAGCACACTGTTCAGGAAAAGCCCTGCCTCTATAACTGCTGTCTTACAAATGGGTTTATATCATAACATCGAAGTAGTAAAACGTCGAATGTTATAATATCGAACCCAAAACAGCGAACACTGAAAATAGTGAAGCTGCAGAACATCGACTTCTTTCCTAGGGAAAGAATTCGGTGGGCTGTGTCTGCTGCTTCACTATTTTCTCCAATGTGGTGCGAAGGTTACGGACCGGGTTAAGGTAAGTGTGCGAATGGACTGGGTTAAGGTGATTGTGGGAATGGGATAGTTAGGGATCTTAGGGTTAGGGAGCGAGTAAGGTGAGTCTGTGATAGTTAGTGGCCTTAGGGTTAGGGAGCGGGTAAGGTGAGTGTGCGATAGTTAGGGAGTGAGTAAGGTGAGTGTGCAATAGTTAGGGATCTTAGGGTTAGGGAGTGGGTAAGGTGAGTGTGCGATAGTTACGAACCTTAGGGTTAGGGAGGGAGTAAGGTGAGTGTGAGATAGTTACAGACCTTAGAGTTAGGGTTTGGGTTAAGGTAAGTGGATAGATAGTAGTGTATGTACAGTTTAGTGTAGGGTTAGAAGTAGGATTTTAAGTCTATATGTGTGGATTACTTTTTTTGGTGTGCTTGTGTTGTGTATGTGTTTCTTGGAACAGCAAATTTTTTCCCTTGGAAAAAATTCGCTGTTCTGAGCTTTCGATTATATCACATTTCGAAATTCCAAGTTCAAGCTTATGGTGTTCAATATTTTGGGATTTTTATTATGTGATATACACCCCTATAAACTGCTAAGAGGTGACCTGTGACTGCCATACAAGGCATCCTCTGACCCATTACTGATGGATTTACTGTACATCAACAAGTCAAATGGTATCAGAAATACTCAGTTTGGGCATCTAAACCTCTTCTGCAAGGTCAACAGAATAGTTTGGAGGGGCAGCTATATCTCATAGAAGGTACACCTGATTTGGAATAGGCTCCCCACCCCATAAAACAAAGCTCATCATTTGGAATAGACTCCCCACCCCATAAAACAAAGCTCATCCCTGTCAATATTCAAAACCAAGTTTGATTTATGATAGATAGTAGAAGATTTTAACCAGGACTTCACCATCGACAGAGGCAGCTCCTAACTGCTTTATCCCATCCATGGGTGGCCTCAATTATTTATAGTATGATCCTACTTAGTCTCACTAGGGGTGCAGCACAGGACACATCACCTAACCTGTCTCCTTTCCACGTCTCTTGTTTTCTCTCCTCTCTCTCAAGATTCACCGAAGATTGACCCACTTTTAAAAACAATGTATATATTGTTCATCAGTGGTGCAGCGGTTAGCGTTGTTGCCTCTTAGAAAGAGATTCTCCTGTTTGATTCTCGGCTGGAGCGCCTTCTATGTGGAGTCTGCATGTACTGTCCATGGTTGAGTGACGTTAAAGGCATGCAGGTAGGTACATGCGTGAATGGGTGTGTCTTCTTTCAAGGTTGGGCGTCGGGCTGGCAACTTGGCACCATAAAAATCCACTGCCAATCATTAGAGGACCGGAGTTCTGCTGTGGCGACCCCTAACTGGGAAAAGCCGAAAGAAAGACACACTGTTTGATTGTATATTGCACTGTGCTTATTCACTAGAATGTATATACACAGTTTTTTTCTATGTAATTAGTCTGAACTACTCCATTATTGCTTGTTTGTCAAATGTTTTGTATTTCACCTAGGCTAAGTCTGAAATTAGGAAACTGGTCAATATTGATCAGTGCACTACTCTAGTAAACAAAAATAAATAAACACATTTGTGTGTGTGTGTGTGTGTGTGTGTGTGTGTGTGTGTGTGTGTGTGTGTGTGTGTGTGTATATATATATATATATATATATATATATATATATATATATATATATGGATCTACCTCACTTGGTCGACATTTCATATGGTCGAATATTCATTTGGTCGACAGTTCATTTGATCGACAAGCATTTTAAGTGGGGGCTTGCCCACAACTAATGTGGGGGCTGTGCCCCACACCCCCCCTAACTATATATATCAACTCCAGGGTTGCACAACATTTGGGAAGGGGGCAAATGCTTGTCAATCAAATGAAATGTCGACCAAATGAACTGTCAATCAAATGAAATGTCGACCAATAGGCTTAAATGTGGCCTGCAAGGGAAGCAAGCCTAGTATTTACTAATGGAGCCTAAGAACAAATATCAATAGACTCTAACTCTGAGTTCCTCATTTGTACCAGTGCTTTACATTTCATATGACATTTTTTTTGATGTCATTAAATAATTAAGTCAAGGAAAACCATATTTCTTTGATTCAAAATTTGGAATAAAGAAACATTCACATTGTCATTTTGTAATGCTACTTCAGCAAAATGCTCTGACCCTAAGTGTATAAGGGCTCAAATGTCGGCAACCGATACTCCCAAAGGAGCCAGAGTATTGTCCAGTAAGTCATACCTATTTATAGACTTCTCCTTAACATGAATAACCTTTATTATAAGTCAGTGCAACTCCAAAACTGGACCTGAAACAACTTCCTGTCCTTGATCACTTGCAGCAGTATCCGCTTAAAACTTAAAAGTCACTTGTGCATTAATTTCGTCCCCAGAAAGCAAAGACTGAGAATTCACTTACTTAGTCAAGGAAGGAGGCACATTGTCACTGGGAACTGCTCCCAAAAAATGCAAAGTAAAATATAAGTGCATTATTTATCCCCAGGAGAGAGTAGAAGCATCTAAGGGTTTATACTCATCAAACAATTTAACAGTTGCACCTACCTCATCATAAAGACCATCAGCTGATAAAGTAGCAATTTATACATGTGTAGTATTAGAGAAGAATCCACACAATGATACTTCATCTTGGTAGAAAAAGGTAAGTCACCTTCAGAAGTAGATTCCATCGCCCTAAAGTCTCACAGGATATACACCTGCTTTGGTTCATAGGTAGGTACTAGGCTATCTGCCCGAAGGCATTTATAAGCCTAGCCGGAATGTGTTGGCTTTCACCGCCCCCTTAAATTAGTTTCCTGTGCCTCTGTCCAGCAGAGCCATTGAAGTGATCCCTGGGGTAAACTTTCTGTTTCCCATCCACTCGTCGAGGTTTCTCTTGAAGAGGGTTAGCGAGGAGCTCTGCCTAATGTAGATTGGAATCCTGTTCCAGAGCATGGGAAGTCTCTGGGACAGGAATCTATCCCTTCAGCAGTCCTATTTATTGTTGTGGTGAGGTTTAGATCCCTGGAGCATGTGGCTCTAGGGGATGCGGTTTTCTTTAGGTGGAGCATGTCCATCAATTCTGGGTTGGACATGGCCTTGTATGTCAGCCAGACATCTCATCCCCATATAACAAAGCGCATCCCTGTCCATATTCAAAAACAACTTAGATTTATGATGGGTAATAGATTTTTAATCAAAACTTCCCCCTGGAAAGAGGCGGCTCCTAAATGCTTTATCCCACCCATGGGTCCCCTGGTTTATATTTGAGTGGTGCAGTGCTGCAGTGGTTAACATTGTCTCCTCACAGCAAGATATTCTCTGGTTCGATTCCAAGCTGGGGTGCCTTCTGTGCAGAGTCTGCATGTCCTCCCTGTGCTCGCATGGTTTTCCTCTGGGTACTCCAGTTTCTTCCCATATTTCAAAGACATGCATCTGGAGCATTTTTCCCCAGGCCTCTGCTGAAAATAGGCTCTGTCCTAGTTGGACTTTCCCAGTCAACAAATGTTAAATAAATAAGTAAAATAATATGGTCTCAGTTATACTCACTAGGGGTGCAGCACAGGACATAGCACCTAACCTGTCTTCTTTCCAAGTCTCTTTTGTATCATTTGGTATGTGTTTACCAGGTTAGTCTGACTGGGAAGATGCCCTTTTTCAGCAGAGACCTGAGGAGAAAAGCTCCAATAGAAATGTTAAAATACAATAAGTATTAAACATATTAACATAAGAGGAATATAATTTTATTTTATACATAGTAAAAAAAAAAGCATTAAACAAAAACTTTGTAGAAATACATTACAGAGAGTTATGTCACACATAATCAGGTTATAAATCATAACAATAGTAAGGAAACAATCTTAGTTAAAAAAACATTTACACCATCGATGCTGATAGTCAGAAAAAGTCAAAGGAATGAAATAAGATAGCAGATGAAAAGTAATTTACAGTTGCAAGGAGCCCTGTTAGTGATATAGCAAGAGTCAGAGAAGTGGAGTGTAGAGACTGAAAGGTGAATACAGCAATACTTAGAACCTGTGAGGGTTCTGCACTGAAGCAAGATGATTTAATATAATACATATAGCCATGGACATATGATGAGGGAAAAATTAAGGACAGAGGAGAGCAGAGGCAGAGGCCAAGGGGGTAGAGACAAGAAGGAGACAAGAAGAAAGAGGCCTTCAGAACAAGCCAGGTCATCTTAGTGTTCTTCAGATCTTACCATGGAGCTGAGAAAGAAGATTAGGAAATCTTCAGATCTGACATACCACATGTCCTTGGATCCTACCACTTCAGACACCAGTTCTATCTCTTTGGATCCTACTCCCTCGGAACCAAAACCAGTACCCAGATCCAGGTATGCATCATCTCTGGATCTAGTCCCCTCTTGGCTCCCATCGCCCTACCTGGAAAGACATCATTCTCCCTCCATCACCTCTTTCCGTTCATCCAGAAATTTCACAGATGCAGACATGGATAGAATGATGAGAAAGTTTCTTTCGACACAAAGTCAGATGGGAGTTTTCCCGGCTCCTACCTTAGTGGGTCTGGAGGCCTTAACTCATACAACTCCACCTATTTTGGCTCCTTCGTCAATATGTCCTTTGGTTTCAGAGCTCTCGGATCTGAGTATCCAGGTGCTATCCACTTCAGATCCAAAGATATCTTTGTCTTTGGATTCTTCGCCTTCTCTGAATGTACTGGCTCTGAGCATGTCGGAGTTGGAGGGCTCCTGGACCCGAAGCTTCATTGTCAGATCTGAGAGGTTAGGGTCAACTCCAAAGTTGTGAGAGCCATCTCTGCTCCTTGTAGCCTCAGCACTCAATAACTGGGTTCCAACTCCTGCCTCAGGGATGGTGTCTTCGTGTCAGAGGGAACCGTCGGTCCAGAAGCATGTCTTCTTGGCTCCAACAGTTTCTTTCTCCTTGGGACATTCTGCCTTCGAAGTGGTGGAGAGAGTATTCTCATCTGGAGATCAGATGGCTGCTCCCCCCTTGGATCTTTCTTTTGGTTCTCAGATGTCTTTATGTCATGAGCCTCAGCATTCTACTCCACAGGGGCAGTCAGCCCAAAGTCTCAAGGTGACGCAACAGGGCATTGTTATCTCTTCCAATACTTCTCCAGAGCATCCCACTGAAGAAGTACCTAGGAAAAGGAAGTGCAAGAGGAGGCACTTGGACTTCCCTCAGGAGTCAATCATGGAAGATACAGATTTCAATGTAGGAGAAGGGTCCCCCAGATCACCACATGTCGAAGTCTCATTTGGAGACATTTTAAAAATCCTGAAACAATGGGGTGGTTAGTCCACCAGCAACCCTTTTCAAAAGGAATTGGTATTCCTGGAGGCCTGTGGTGCTGGCCTATCTACCTCCTGGGTGACTCTGCATGCTGATGAGCTCATTAACTTGATCTCTCAGCAGGTGTTGAAGGAAACAGATTCTGTAGAGCTAATACCCAAGAGACCAGATAGGATCCTGGCACCACTGAAAGGAAGGGAGGTTTGGAACAAAGGAGTACCAATAGGTAATATGGTGATGGTGGTAGCCACTAAGAAAGAACTCACAGAACTAGTTCTGTCCACCCCTCTAACAGGGACAAAGAGTGCTGGAGAGATTTAGGAAGTCAGTATATGCATCAGCGAGCTTTGCACTCAGGTCCCTGAACTACTTGGTGCACTTTGCCAGATTACAGAACTCTCAAAAACCCTCTCAAGGACTAGTACTGCTGAGGTGGAGTCTTCTATTGCTTCACAGTTACCACCCTTCAGTCCATTTCAAATTCATCTATGAGGCTCATTTCACATGCAGCTAAAGGAGCCTCAAGAGCAGCGGGTTTGGGCATTTCCATCAGGAGACATGCCTAGATGTGCCTGTGTGATTTTGTGGATCCCTTCAAGTCATCCTTCATCAATGCTCCTTTAAGGACACACTCTCCAGGTGTGAAAAAGATGGAAAGACCCTGCCTGCTGTTGGGGTACATTTTTCAACTCCCGAAAAAACATTTTCCAGGAATCAGTGAGGTGGTCAACAGATGTGGTTCAAGAAATCACAGGGTCTTTTCCATGATCCGTGTGGAGAAAGTTCTCCCTGAGGCAGAGGGAGAACTTCAGTGGGAGACACCACCCATGTGGCAGAGGAGACCGGCAGAACCAGGGGTCCAGAGATTTTTTTCTCTGACAGGCCCTATCAGTGCTCCTGAATGGAGCCCACCTTTGGAGGCAGTCAGGGGTCATTTATCCCTGCATGGGAGAGCCTGGCTAGACTTAACAAAAGATACTTGTGTGCAGAAGATCATTTCCAGAGGTTATATAATTCCATTTTCCCTACCACTGCCATTTCAATGCATACTTCCCAGTGTTCCATCCAGTCAGGAAATCAGCAGCTTTAGAAATACAAAAGCTGTTAGACAAAACAGTCATCCAAGAAGTTCCCCAGACCAGAAGGAATCCAGAACTTACTCAAGATTCTTTTTTAGTGCCAAAAAAAGACAGGGGACTGGAGACCAATCTTGGAGCTCAACGTTCTGAACGATCTGGTTCAGTGTACCAAGTTCTGCATGGTCACTGTTCAGTCCATTTCCCTTTCTTGCACAAGTACAACTGGATGTGCTGTATAGATCTCCAGGATGCTTAGTATCACATAAATATAAACAGATGGTCCAGGAGATATCTATGCTTCTGGCTGGGAACCAGTCACTACCAGTTCAGAACACTACCCTTTGGTCTCACCACAGCACCAGGGTGTTTACCAAATGCATGGCTGTGGTAGCAGCTCACTTCATATTGCAGGGATTCCAAGTGTTTCCATACCAAGGTGTCTGGCTCCTTACCTCCTCGACCAAGCATCTACCGATAACAGCTTGAGACTATGTACTCTAGACTTGCTCCAATCTGGGCATCACAATCAACCACAAGAAATCTCAACTCCAGCCTTCACAGTCTCTAGAATTCATAGGAGCCAGTTTCAACACAACATCAATTGTAGCGTCTCTGCCCTTACTGAGGGATCAAACCATTCATTTCCAAGTCGGCAGAATAATTCAGAGTTCATCTCTACCAGCCTGCAAAGTATTACAGACCCTGGTGTACATGTCAGTGGTGATAGTTCTGCTTCCCCTTGCAAGGTACCATATGAGAATTCTACAATAGACATTGGCAACCCAGTGGTCCATCTTACATCAACCCATGTCCACCAAAATCAACATAACTCAGGCTTGCAAGAGATTCCTTTGGTGGTGTATTGACTCAGTTCAACTTTTGTAAGGTTGTCCATTCATCCTTTCTCAGCCCAAGGCCATAGTGACCACGGACACTGCTGTTCAAGGCACATGGTACCCTGTAGAGGCCAACTTGCTCTCAAATGAGAGCAATGCTCTTAGCATTGCAGGAGTTCCAAGACTCTCTCCCTTTTGAGATTATTGCATTTCAAACAATATGTCTGTAGTATGATACATCAACAAACAAGGAGAAACCAGATCTTACCCCTTGAGTCAAGAAGCTATCAGAGTGTGGCAAATCCAGTATGATAGCAGACAAGTTGAGCAAGTCCATATTATTACTTCATGAGTGGTCTCTCAATGCACAAAAGTGGTAGAAATGATATTACGCCAATGGGACCAGCCATGCTACTACCTATTTGCATATCCCCCAAACAAAAAATGCCGCAGGTTCTTTGCCGTAATCCATCTGCCAGGGGAGTCACTGAAAGATGCTGTCCTTCATGATTGGCCCCCAAGTCTCCTCTGTCCTTATCCTCAACCCTCTTAATCCCCAAATTCCTACAGAAAGCATCTCCATTGAAGAGCAACATCATCATCATCATTGCCTCTTATTGGCATCATCAGATTTGGTTTCCCTTCCTTTGGCCTCATATAGTTTACCCCCCCTTAGATTCTAGATTCAGTTCCAGACCTCCTGTCTCACCCAACAGATATGACTTACCTGGACATCTCGGGCATCAAGTTAATTGCATGGCATCTCCAATTCCATTAATAGCCAGACAGCCAGTGCTCTTATCTTCAGTGTGCCACATTATTTTATCTTCACACTGCTTCTACCAGAAAAATTTACAAGAGCAAATGGAAAAGATTTGCCTTTTGGGCACAACTACATGACACACACCCCTTTTCAGCATCAGCACATAAGCTCCTTGAATTCCTAACTTCCAGTTCCAATGAGGGGGCTAGTCCTTCTACAGTTAAGGTTCAGCTAGCTGCTATCGCCAATTTCCATATCAGAGATGATAGTTCTACACTGGTGTCTTCACGTCTTTGTAAGGCTTTTATAAAGGGAACCTTTCTACTAAACCCCCGTTTGAGGACCCTACTCCACGATGGGATCTTACTTTGATGTTACAGGCCCAAACTTAGGAACCTTTTGAACCCGTTGCAAAATGTGAATTGCGATATCTGACTTGGAAGATGTTTTTTCTCATAGCCATAACATCGGCTAGAAGGGTTTCAGAACTTCAAGCCTTATCTTCTAAACCTCCTTATTTAATCTTTCACAAGGATAGTATGTCTTTAAGAGCCAACTCTACCTTATTTCCTAAAGTGGCGTCAAGATCTAACATTAATCAAGCCATTAATCTCCCAGTATACTTTCCAAATTTCTCTGACAAAGGTGAATACAACACTTATTAGATGTTCATAGACAATTATGATTTTATTTGAACAGATCTGGGAAATTTAGGAACTCTGACCCGTTGTTTGTATCCTTTTCTAAAACCAAATGGGGTCAACCAGTTTTAAAAGTAACTTTATCAAGATGGGTGACTGATTGTATTTCATTTGTCTATAACAAGCTGGGTTTGATTGTTCCTAAACCCTTAAAGACCCATTCAACTAGGTCCATGGCAACTTCATCAGTCTTCCTATCCAGGACTTGTATGGACGATATTTTTGCAGCTGCAACTTGGGCTAACCCTCATACCTTTATTACTCATTGCAAAATGGATCTGGTCTCGATGGGGAGAGCAGCCTTTGGCTCTACAGTACTCAGGAATATTCTTCCTTAGAGTCCACCTGGGATTCAGGAAGCTGGGGGACTCTGTCCCATATGTTGAAGAATGAATGAAAATTGACAACATCAGATAAAGGAGTTATGCACTCACCATAATGTTCCAACTGTGTTGCACATTTTCATTTTTCCACAACTCCCCTCCCTCCAGCCCCCTACCATGTTTCTTTGATGACTTCTGGTACAGCAGGAGAGTGCCTCAGGAACCAAGTTCCTTTTTCTTTGAGTTCCAGGAAATGATTTTCCATAGTATGTAAAATATAGCAATGTTTTACTTTAGGAAGCTTTAGATAAGTTCTGGAGAGAGAGGGGAACTACAGCATTGTGGGTAAGGGAGGAGCTCAAGAGTTTGTGGTTTCCAGTAGCTGTAGAATAGCGGCCGAGTCATATCTGGACCCATATGTTGAGGAAGAATGAAAATGGACAACACATATGGAACATTATGGCAAGTACATAACTTCTTATTTTATTAAAATAATACTTCTGTTTTACAGATCAGGCATTTCACAACAAAGTGTATAGCAAAAACATAAAAAGTAAACTTCATATATTTTATTACACAGTATAAAATGAGTCACAAAGAGGCAGGCTAGCAAGTACGGTAGATGCACAGGCCAGACAAACTGTAACAAAACAAAAAGGAAGCCAGAACCTTGGGACCGTGAAGATTTATTAAGAAAACCAGACCAGTTTCAGCTTATAGTTTTCATCAGTGGTACATCACCACTGCATCATGCAACATTGCTCTGTGTACTATGCAAGTTGTCAGTTACTACAAGCATATGCGTTTTCAACTATTAACATTATATTTACAATTAAAAAGAAAATATTAATGTTAAAATGCAGAACTGTTTGTTCATTTTATACTGTAGAAGACAAAAAGGAAGCCAGCACCTTGTGCGGGGTAGACTTTAATGTGGATAGTCCAGTTACAGAAGATGATTTTACCTTGATCCTAGTTACTACCTATAATGTGGATAGCCATCTTATACAGAATTTGATTTGAAAAAACTGGGACTGGCTTAGAGATGCAACCCGACCTTACTCAGTAGTTTAGGTACTTCACACAAAATTATATATAGGAGAGGGTGTAACATCAAGAACCTCTTGGAATCTAGTAGACCACAATTGGTGAAGTTTCCCAGGATGCTTAAGTGTGAATCCTGCAACTTTTGTAAATTCATTGAGGTAGGAAACATATTTGAGGTGAACGACCATGTCTTTAGATTAAAAGACAGATACAACTGTAATACCAAATTAGTAGTATATTTAGTGAAGTGCCAGTCTTGCCCAGTATTTTATATAGGCAAGACTGGGTGTAAGCTCCGGGAGCAAGTGCACGAACACCAGTATGCTATCAATAAAAAAAAACGGAGAATACATTGACTAAACATATAGGAATATTTCCAAACCATAAATTTAAGTTCAAGATTATTGACCAAGTCAAATATGACATTAGGGGTGGTCCCATCTTTCAAAGACTTGAAGAACTTGAACTTTACTGGCAAATTCACCTCAATGCACACTATTACCCAGGTATTAATGACATGTGCTCAATTAGATGTCTACTTAAATTGAAAAGTTTAACTAGATGACAGAATATCCCTTCTAGCTATGTAACACAAAAAATAATTTTTATATTAATTGCATATTAATATCATGAATAATATTCATCTCTAATAGTAACGTACGTTAGTAAATGTGATACCAGGATATTCAGCCTTAATTCTCCTTAAAGGTGATAGAGTCTGTATTTTTTTATACTTTTTTATATTATTTTTATATAATAAATGCCATATTGTGGAATTAAGTGAATGGCATAGCATAGTATGAATGCTATAGATTTAGTAATATGGTCATCATAGCTAGTTAAAATTATGTACTAACATCGTTAATTTCTTGCATGGTAATTTTAGTCACTGTTAATGGTGCCTAAATTTACTTCTCAAACTGCCAGCTGAGTTATTTTTCTGGGCTAGGTGATTAACTATGAACCAGTATGAAATGTTGTAGTAAAGAATGTTTGTAGTGTAGAATTTCAACAGTATAATAGTAATTCCTTATAGGTAACCTTATTATTTCATATATTTATTTGTTTTTGTTGTTTAAAGTATACCCATCAGCAAGTATTTTTTCATAGTGTGTAGAACAGGAAGGGTTAACTATTGTTGCTGATGTCATCACAGCATGTGAGCTGACAGGCTCAAACACTTCCTGGTATTTTATTTAACTGAAACTTGTGCCTTGAATGTTTGCCTCTGAAGAAGTTTGATTTTATTAAATGAAAAGTGCTTTATGCACTTTAAAACTACTGGTTGCTTTCTGAAGTCGTTTTTTGTTGTTGTTTTTCTATTTTATGTGTTTCACTACCTCTCACATGGTACTGCGACATAGTGGAAGGTGACAGAAATGAAAATGGAATTGGCATTGTTATCTCCTACCACCAACTAGCTAACTAGCAACTGATATGTAAGGTATTACATGAGTGGTGGCCGACATATATTATCCACAGACAGAACTGAAGGGATTGTGTGAACTTCTTATAGCAGTATTCACTAAAATACATGTAAAATTTACAATACAAACTACAGAAATCTTCCAGAGAAAATTAGTGGGCACACTGGGCATATCCCAGGAGTTGGCCTATAGAATGCTCAGCATGTTTCTTGATTCGCTATTTCCCACACACAGCATGGTTGAAAGTTACTGCTATCCGTGGCTTCTATGACTTCATCCACCTTAGCTTATAGACTTAACTCTCAGGGGCAAACTACCTGACAGCCATGTCAGGTGATCGCCTCTTTTTTCATATATATATATATATATATATATATATATATATATATATTAGGAATTAAAATATATTCCTAGATATTCGTCATTCTCTCATGTTGTGTAATTTACTATAAGATGCTCCTTCTTCAGTGTGACACTAGTGTCCCGTCTGGAATAAGTTTTCCCTGCTTTGCACCCCTTGAGTTCAAGCTAGGGTGTGTCTGCCACGTGACTCTGAATTAGATTAAGTGGGCAGTCAGAGAATTAATAAATAATACTCTCTCTCTTACTCCTGTGTGAGAGCAGAAATCTGTTTAACCTCTCCATCCTGTTTCAGTATCTGAGTCATACTATTCTACCTAATCTTTGCTGTCTTTTCTTTTCATATTTTTATAGGCTGATAGTTTCATAAGTGGTTGCTAGGCTATTGGTGCAAGAGCTATTTTAAGTCTAGCCAAGCTTACCCCAAATTAAACAAAATATTGCTTATGTGTCACTACACCAAAGAATTTTACAAGTTACAATATAGGTTTGTACACATCTATTTTTTTCCAGGCTGACCCTATCCCTTAAGGACATAGGTGGCAAACCAGTGCAAAATTTGCAATTTCCCATACATTGGTCTAAGTTACGCTTGAATATGGTTTGGGGTGAGCTTTAATTCATATGGATAGGAAGTCTGTTCCTGAGAAGGGATAATCTTTGAGACACATACCTGTGGCTCCAACATGTCTTATTTGTTGTAGAAGTGTTTTTTGTCCTGAGAATGGGAATGTCTGGTACTATTTGTTTTGCAACAAATCTGATAGTGTGGGATCAGAGGATGCCTTGAATGCCAGGCAAAGATCACTGGGCAGCATTCTGTAGGAGACCAAGTACAGGGATAGGGCTCTGAGACAGTCTGCATTGGACATGTTTACACTCTGTATTCTTTTTGTGCGGAACCTCTATGGTCTCTCAAGCTGTTTCGAGTGTCTGGTCAAGTACTTGCCGAAGAGTGCATTGTACTAGATGATTGGTCATATGACAACCGAGTACAGTGGAACAATAACCTCCTTGGACCTGGTTGACATGCTGTTACTTATAAGTGGTGCGCGATGCAATGTAGAATGATTCTCCCATCACAGTAGACACACAGTGGTCAAAGATCAGGTTACTGTCAACATGTATCCCCTAACCATTGGGTCTACTATTAGGTGTGTATTATCGAAGTGGTAATTTCCAAGAATAGTTGTCTTTCTAAAGGGTACTGTGACGTCCCTACTCTGGGCCAGTAGTTAAGGAGCCTGAATCCTCATTACTGACACTAGAGAGGAATGTTCACTTGTACAGAAATGGATACACACAGATTTTCCAGATGCAGCTATCTGCATCAAGCACAATTTCCCTGAAGAGCACACAGGGAACACGCTCAGTCTGGGGTCTGAGTTTCCCTCTCTTTCTATCTCTCTCTCCAGGCCCCCAGTAGTACTCCCCACTGGCACAGCTATAGAGATGAGTCCTCAGCCGCACACACACACACACACACACACACACACACACACACACACACACACACACACACACACACACACACACACACACACACACACACACACCTGGGAAAAGCTGGCACAGATTTACTAGCTATGCCCCCTTCTGCCTAAACTCTAAGGTAGTTACTGCCTCCAGACACTCAAAGCCAGCTACTCTAAGACTCTTACAAGGGTACCCAATTATACTGAGTGAAATTAATATTAATACACATGGTAGTGTTTGACCAATGTAGTAAGGCTTTCAGGAGTGGCCACAGAGTCAACAAATAGATATTAGTAGTACTTTCAAAGGTTAAAATATTCTGTAAAAGACCAGCCACAATGAAACGTTTGAATATCTTTAATAATAAGTAGTAAGAGAACATGAAAGTACAGAATATCTATTTACAATACACACCATAGTTTCAGTCACAGGAAATATTAAAATAACACAGGTGAATATATTCACACAGATACAGAAACAGTATTTAACTAAATTCACTATATTTTCCTGACTGATCTAAAGAATTACTATTCTCTGGTCACTTACTAGAGCAAGGCAAGATGAATTATGTGAGCGGTACTTCTTTGTCCGGTACCAGAAACAGACTGTTCTGAGACTTCATTAAAGCATCATTTTAGTGATGGATTACAGAATGACATCACATACATCTGGTCATCTGACTTCTGGTTCCTATGCTCCCCTCATGGCCAGAAGCCAGGATTTAGCACATATGTGTCAATAACACACACACATAGAGCTTGCTGGAAGTCATAAAACCATAAAACACTTCCACTCTTCCTGCAGAAGCTAATAAACCATTCTCTGTCACAGACATTTTGTCTCTGGGTGCAGTCAGAACTGTAAGATGCAATCTTTATGACCTAAATTAAGTAATTTAATTTCTTACTATTTTAAAAAGTTAGGTGGACTCAGATTAACCTCTTCACTTCCAGTATCCTTTGTTAAAACATATACATTTAACCAGTTCCATTATAGTCAGGACCCTCTGTTGGTACATTTTTAACACAAATAGCTTTACAAATACCTTTTTCAACACAAACATCTGTACAAATCAGTTTGATATACAAATAGCATGTAATTCTTTACAAAATTCCAGCTAGCTGTGCTGGCATATGTTATACATCCACTGCCCTACTTTTCCTGGCATAGCTGGAAATGCCTCACATCATCACAGGTACTGTTATGCATTTTTTACATTGAGTTTTAGTCCATGGCTTATGCACCAACTGTTTTTCTAAATCAGGCCTTCTTGAAGGGTATATGTGTCTTTAGGGGATTCAGTGACCATAACTAGTTTGTAGTCATCTGATCCCAAAAAGCAGAGGCCCCATCGATCCTTGTGGAGCTCTACTAGTGACTGTCCTCTTGTGGAGGTGGATTCCCCTATCCCAATCTCTAGGTCCTATCAGTGAGCCAGCTAGCTATCCATTGAGTGACATATGGATTTACAATACTAGAGTGAAATATTGTGCTGAGTGCCTTAGTTATGTTGAGATGGTGTGCACTGTTTTGCCCTTGTCCAGAGCTTTAATGACCTTTTTGAAGAAGTCTACCAGGTTATGTAGGCATGACCTAATTTTGACAAAAATGAGCTGGGTGGGGTCTGTAAATTTCCTATGTCATTGTTTATCAGATCCATGATAATTCTTTCCATGGCATATAAAATTAGTCAGACTTATCGGTCTCACACAACAAGCTGGTAAATCACAGGAAAAGGCACAAAGTACTAAAACACAATCTGCGTAAGAGAAACTGCACACCGGACCCGGTATTGCAGTCCTCCATTCATTTGACACAAAGTCTGTCTTCAGGAAATGACAATGGTCATAGTAGCTGAAGTACAGAGAAGTTTTCCAAAACAGGCCTCACTATAAAGTATAAAGGCTACATAAGTACTTCATTGATTTTCCGTGAATTGCAAAATTTGAAGTCATTGAAATGAAGCCTTAGTATAAATGTTTATAAAATATTGTGAAAAATCAGCAGTTACTAATAATAACAATTAACACAATGTCAATCGGCCGCTTAATAGAACCAAAAGCTTTTTATTAAATTGTAAAACATTATACATAAACACTTTCGTTTGAACAATTTCAAACTTCCTCAGTTACATTTCACTACTGAATCCAGCATTTAAATATCCCACCACGTATTGCCAAACAACTGGAAATTATTTCATTATCTTCAAAACTTTTAAAATTACCGTATAATTCATTAAAATTAGTCATTTCCAACCATGAGCAACTTAATAGTATTTAATAGTTATCAATTCTATAAATACTTCTAGAAATATATTCCTAAAATAAGCTATTTGAATTAGCATAAATAAAAATATATACTAGCAATAACGAGCTGATGATTATCAAAAAGCTACAGTCCTTTAAAAGTTAAGTTAAATATCAGACTTTTTTAAATTCTTTTTTGACTGCTTAGGTTATGTCCTGATGTAAATAAAATAAATATTTCTAATGAATTATAACATACCTATTTACTCAAGAACATACGCATAAAAGCATTTCTTAACCAGTTCCTTTAAAACATTGATGCAATAAACATAATAATGACAATAATACATAAATGACTATATAACATTCATCTTAAATCCATTTTTTACCTATCTAGAAAGTGCCTTAAGCTTTAAAATACTATTTACAGACTATATTCATTAATGCCTGGTCAGGCATAGGCATTCAAAATTATTTGTCAAATGAACTCTCTTTTTTCTAGTTGTAAAGCCCACAGACCACCTCTTGGGTTATGTACTACCTGTTCAATTACTAAATAATGAAATTAATGATCCTCATTTATGGAAATATGCTTGGCCAAAGTAGTATTTTCACCCTTCTTGATGGCATATTGGTTTTCATACATTCTGTCCTTTAAACTTCTATCCATTTTACCAATATAGTATACAGGGCATCGTTTTGCAGAATGCCAAAAACACTACACCTTTTGTGGCACAATGAAATGCCTCTTTAATTTTATAACTTACATTCCTAACCTGAAATTGTTCACCTACTGAAATAAAGGGACACAAATTGCACATTCCACATTTTTTCAACCCTGAGACCTTTTTGACATTGAAAGCATTCCTACCCCGCAACATAGTCTTTAGATTAACACCTCTTCTTGCTACCATCCTTGATTTTTCATTAATTTTATTCCTCACCAGTCCATCTTCATCAATAAACAACCAATTTTTTAATAAAATCTTTCATATTATATCAAAATCAGCAGTAAAAGTTGTTACAAAACTAGTTGAAAATTAGTAATTTCCTTGTTAGATCTCAACTCTACTGAAACATCAGAATTTTTGTTATTGTTACCTAATATTGGATGACAATGACCATTTTGCCTGTTCCGAGTAACCTCCATGGTCAATTCAGTAAGCAAAGCTTCTGGGTAACCCCCTAGAAGTAAACATACTAATAAGATTATTACATTCATTCTCAAAATCAGAATCCAAAGTAACTACTTGGGCTGCCCGAACTAGTTGACCCTTGACCTTTTTTGATGAGGTGGATGGGCACTTTGATAATGTTAAAATGAATTGGAATAGTTAGTCTTCTATATATTTTAGAAGTTAGTTTTCTGTTGAGTGTATCATTTTGCAGGTAAACATCCAAAGAACTAATAGCATTAGCATCCACTTCATAAGTGAATTTAAGATAATCAGTAGTATTATTCAAATTGTGAATGAACTGCTTACAAGCCCATAAAATAAAAATATCCAAATAGCGAATGTATAATTTAATATGTTTGCCAAATATCTCATATTCATGACAAATTCCTTTCCCAACATGACATAACTAAATTTGCAAACACTGTACCACAAGATGAACAGTTTGTTCGTTGGTTTCATTATATTCAAGTTAGTTTATTTACTGCAATGTCTACAGAGCTGAGTGAACCCTTGCAGCAGCTTTTTACTCAGGAAGACAACCCTAGCTCTATTTTGAATCTTACATCTCTTATAAAGCAGTTATGGCAATGGGTTGATGGATTAGCAACTGCTGTACATGGTATGCAAGCTTCTAACCAAGATGGAGTTTTATTATGACCGATTGAAGCAAGTACTGTTCCGCCTTATCAAAGACAGCACCAAGGAATGGCAGTATCTGATCTATATCAAACAAATGATAATAATGCCAGTAGGACAATATCAGGTATGTCTAAAGCTCTACTTGATAACAATCAGCTTTGAAATGAAGGTAACAGTGTTTTGGCTATCAATTGGAAACCTCCCTCACTCAAAGATTGGTTGACAATGGATGGTGATTTTTTTTAAGAATACTTATGCATCTAATAACATTGCCATCAACACATTATGTTATAAACTGAAAAATCTTGGTAACAGGCTTTTCAAAATGAAAAAAATTGCAGTTAGAGAATGCTTATTTGAAAGAATGTATACAAAATAAGGTCATTGCTAAAGGTTTGAGAGTATGGTGTTATCCAATGGGTTTAATGGCTGATTCCCCCTTACATGTTGCTTTAATAAGGATGTTCGACCAGCATGGTTTTGAACTGCTTGATTGTTAATGAAGCATAATGATAAAGATATAGAGAAACTTATGGCTGAGTTAAGTAGTTTAGAAGTGGACATTCAGACTGATATAGACTATGAGAGATATAGATTTGAACATCAGTGAATATATGCCAGTATTAAATGGAATTTGTTGGAACTTAAGGAAAATAAGCTTAAAAAATTAAAAAAAGACAAACTACAATATGAAAAGGGAGAAGCATACCCTCCACCACCTAAAAGCCAGCAATGGCGTGACACTAGAGAACAATCTGACAATATTGTAAATAAGATAACAGCCACTAGTCATGAACTGCAACAAACATCTGATAATGATAATGAAAGGGGGGTAAACCAACAGACTGCTACGGATATTAATAATTTATAGGAATACCCTTATTTAAGAAGTTCAGATGGAATAAGGGAAAGAAATCAAAGAAATAATGGTGCTACCTCTCATAGACAGGATTTTTACATGCCATCCAGGAGAAATCAGAGAAGAGGGGGATTTCATGGTCAATCGACCAGAACAAGAAACAGTTATCGTTACAGGAGAGATTAGATGGTATTATCAATGGGACATTAAATAATTATGTGATATCTTTTAACACTGATATTCAATTTGAGACAACAGAACTGTCTATTATATTTTCAAATCAGAATGAAGATTTTAAGGTGTATAATTTTCCTCATATGAAGATTGATATACAAGTAGTTAATTTGTTGAGTAAAGAACTTAACTTTATTCCTTTAAGGGCATCTAACATTGCCACATTGGTTATGGAGCTCAAATAATTTTTAAGAAAGTTAAATTTGAGATTAATATTTGATAATGAAGTGTCAGTAAATCAAGAGTGCCGAATAGCTAGTACGTTTAATCCACCCCTGCATCCGGCTTTTTTAATATATGAAAAAGTATGTGAACTTGATTTTAGGCATTTGTTATATGGTAAACATAAAGTTTTTATGGATAATTTAACTCATCAAGAGAGGGAGGTTTTAGCATACTTGATAGGGCAGAACATCAGAATAATGAAGCTGGATAAGGAGGGGTGGATTGGCTGTAATGGATATATTTGATTCAATGACAGGATTATAGAAATCCTTGAGATGAATACTTATGAATTAGTATATAAAAATCAGGTGAATGTTGCTTATAGAAAAATAAGAGAAATGTTACAGGATATGCTTTTGGAGCAAATAATTGATTTAGACTTATATAATTACTTAACAATGGCATCACCAACAATACCAGTGATGTTTGGAGCTCCAAAAATACATAAGAATATAGCTAACCCCCTTATGCGCCCAATAGTGGATGGATGTAATTCTATAACATATGCATGTGTGAAATATATAGATGTGAAACTTAGTAAATTTGTAAATACTGAGAAACGAATTTGTAAGGATTCATGGCAGTTTCCTCAGTGCTGATGTTAACGATCTTTTATCAGTTATTCCACAGCAAAAAAATAATAGATGAGATCAGAGAATATTTCACAACAAAAGGTGTTGCCCAGACAAATATTAATCTGTATATTGATCTTTTAGAAATAGTTTTGTTTAATAATTATATATTTTTGAATTGTAAATTCTGCCTTGAAAAGGTAGGAGTAGTAATGGGTTCACCTTGTGGTACGTGTTCACAAATTTAATTATGGCATGTTGGGAAAGGAAGTTTGTCATGAATAATGATATATTTGGCAATTTTATTAAATTATACATTCGCTGTTTGGATGATATTTTTATTTTATGGGTGGGAATGCTTGATGTATGTAAGCAGTTCATTCACTATTTGAATAATACCACTGATTATCTTAAATTCACTTTTGAGGTGGATGCTAATGCTATTAGTTATTTGAATGTTTGCCTGCAAAATGCTACAATCAATAGAAGATTAACCTCTAAAATATATAGGAAGGCTACCTATTCCAATTCATTTTTACAATATCAAAGTGCCCATCCACTTCATCAAAAAAGGTCAGTGGTTAGGGATTAGCCAGTTTGGGCAGCGTAAATAGTTAGTTTGGATTCTGAATTTGATAATGAATGTAATAATCTTATTAGTATGTTTACTGCTAGGGGTTACCCAGAAGCTTTGCTTATTGAATTGACCATAGACGTTACTCCCAAAAGGCAAAATGGTCATTTTCATCCAATATTAGATAACAATAACAAAAATACTGATGTTTCAGTAGAGTTGAGATCTAACAAGGAAATTACTAATTTTCAACTAGTTTTGTAACAACTTTTACTGTTGATTTTGATATAATACAAAATATTTTATTAAAAAATTGGTTGTTTATTGATGAAGATGGACTGGTGAGGAATAAAATTAATGAAAAACCAAGGATGGTAGCAAAGAAGAGGTATTAATCTAAAGACTATGTTGGGAGATAAGAATGCTTTCAATGTCAAAAAAGTCTCAGGGATGAAAAAATGTGTAATGTGTAATTTTTGTCCCTTTTGTTTCAGTAGGTGTACAATTTCAGGTTAAGAATTTAAGTTATAAAATTAAAGGGGCATTTAATTGAGCCACAAAAGGTGTAGTGTATTTGGCAATCTGTAAACAATGCCCTGTATACTATATGGGTAAGATGGAAAAAAATTTAAAGGACAGAATGTATGAAAAACAGTATGCTATCAAGAAGGGTAAAAATACTAGTGCTTTGGCCAACCATATTTCCATAAACGAGGATCATTATATTCATTATTTAGTAAATTAACATGTAGTACATAACCCGAGAGGTGGCCCATGGGCTTTACAACTAGAAAAAAAGAATTAATTTGGAAATTAATTTTGAATGCTTATGCCTGGCCAGGCATTAATGAATATAGTTCTGTAAATAGTAATTTGAAGCTTAAGGCACTTTCTAGATAGTTAAAAATGGATTTATGATGAAAGTTATGTAGTCATTTGTGTTTTATTATCATTATTATGTTTATTGCATCAATGTTTAAAGGACCTGGTTAAGAAATGCTTTTATGCATATGTTCTTGAGCAAACAGGTATGTTATTATTTATTAGAAATATTTATTTTATTTATATCAGAACATAACCTAAGTAGTCAAAAAGAATTTAGAAAAGTCTGATATTGAAATTAACTTTTAAAGGACTGTAGCTTTTTGATAATCATCAGCTCGTTATTAGTAGTATACATTTTTATTTATGCTAATTCAAATAGCTTATTTTAGGATTTATAAGTATTTATAGAACTGATAATTATTAGATATTATTAAGTTGTTTATGGTTGGAAATTATTAATTTTAATGAATTGTAGGGTAATTTTAAAAGTTTTGACGATAATGACATAATTTCCCGTTGTTTGGTAATACATGGCAGGATATTTAAATGCTGGGTTTAGTAGTGAAATGTGTCTGAGGAAGTTTGAAATTGTTCAAATGAAACCGCTTATGTATATTGTTTTATAAAACTGACATTGTGTTAATTGTTTTATTCAGTTTGTTCATTGGTTTCGTTATATTTGAGTTAATAATAATAATAATAATAATAACTGGTTTGTCAGTGTCCATCATTAGCTCATAAGTTATTATTATTATTACTATTACTGCTATTGCTGTTACTACTTATTATTATTATTACTACTGCTACTTACTACTGATACTGCTGCTTACTGCTACTGATAGTACTACTACTATTTACTACAACTACTGATACTACTACTTACTAATACTGCTACTACTTCTTACTACTACTTCTACTGGTGCTACTGCTACTACTTCTACTATTAATCTACTACTGCTACTACCACTTCTAGTATTACTGCTGTTACTACTGCTACTTACTACAGCTACTGCTAATACACTACCACTTGTCCTATTCATTGTTATTATTATTTCTCAACTGCATCCAACATTTTGTATTTTAATATTTTGTTATATGTGTGTTTTTAGCACAAACACAATTTATAATGTTGGTAGTGTGGAACTTTACTGTTGAACATTTAATTTTATTCACCATGGCTAATCATCTATTTTGTGGTTGTGCTTTACTGACATAATAGTTCTGATACTGGGCAGTCCTTTAAAATTAGATTAATCACAAATGATTCCAGGAGAAATCTTAGTTATAATCCTCTAATTAAAAGCTAGTAATTGAAATTAAGCTCTTAAATATTTCATCTTGTAATTAATGCTTCAGTTTCCATTGTGACTGATGTATGTCAAGTTCATATTCAAAATTACTTGACTTTTTTAAACTGACTAGGGCTTGAATTTGTAAGGGTACCACTTCATGTACATGTTGTAGTAACAATTTTGTATTCAGAAATGGCTCTAACTTTTTAATTTCAATAGCATGGTATTTTAGTTTAATTAATTGATCTGATTGTAGTGGATGTCTTTGTAAATACTTTAGTTGTTTTGTTGAATATTATAATAATACCTATTTTTAATTACTTGTATAAAATTATTATGATATTTCTCTTATATGTTAAAACAATAAACCTTTTTTGAAAAAAAAAGAAATGGCCCTAACTCAGTGCTATATGGTGCTCTATCATGAAGACTTGCAATACTGTGTAGGGTTGGCTTCACAGCAATGCTGAAGATGTCTGGGGAAGAGGCATATGCTAATAAGCCATGTCCTCTCTATCCCAGAACCACCTACAGGAAAGTGTCTTCATGTTGAGTGATTGAAGAAATCACTTGACTATGTAGATCAGTATGCCCGGCCCACCAAGTTGTAGTAGTGGACATAGCCAAAAGGCAGTGCTTATCTGCCAAACATGAAAACAGTACAGTGATCAGGGGTATGGGGGTGTCAGTAGACACCAGGGATTACTCTGCACTCGAGTGCCATAATGGTACTGACTGCAGTATGGGAATCGAGGGATGGAGGAAACACTAGCCAGTAGGGAAACTGCGGATGTTTTATAGTGGCACTTACAACAGTATTGTGAGTGGGGGTGTGGGGGGACACACTAGCCACCAGGGAAATTACAATTGTGCTGTAATGGCACTTGAACTATTACAGGGACCTGGGGGATGGGAACAGAGAACATTAGCCACCAGAGGAAACTCCAGTTGTGCCTTAATGGCAATGGAACTGTTACTGGGATCATGGATGGGGAAAAACACTAGCCACTAGGGAAGGTACAGTTGTGCCATAATGGCACTTATAGCAGTATAGCAGTATAGCAATCAGTGGGTGGGGGAACACTAACCACCATGGAGCACCCTAAACCCTTAAGCCTTAATGGCACTTCAACTAGAATGAGGATCAAGAGAGGGGACCATTAGCTATTGCAGGGCAGACAAGTCAGGAACAGCTACAGAGACTGGGGTGTGTGTGTGTGTGTGTGTGTGTGTGTGTGTGTGTGTGTGTGTGTGTGTGTGTGTGTGTGTGTGTGTGTGTGTGCATTGCGGTAATAACTGTGATTCAGAGACATGCAAATTAGGCAATACTGAGGTCTTTCCTTGTCACAACCAGCATGTCTCTGAATTGCAAAATACCACATTGTGATAGCATAGCCTTTTTGACTTCCACTAGGCTCTTTCATGAATGCACAGGTAGAACTCAATAAAATAATCAGCCATTTTTTTGCATTGTCATTTAATACAATATCAGTTGACAGATTGTAACCCATAGCTTATTCAACAAGTTTGAAACACTTATTACTGGATTGCTTCATTTTTATCTATGTAATTAATTACAAGTAGTGGCACAGAATAAACAAGACTGGACTACAATATTTCAGAGTCTGGAATCTGTTACATCATTCTGATGCTGGTGTTTGCATCTATACTAAGCTAATCAATAGTAATTGTTTTCTTAGATGCGATCTGTGCATAGAATCTTTAAATTCATTGACTTAACAGCAGAAGACCACAGTTCCAAGGGAGCTCCTCCATCTGAGAAGGAATTAGACATCTATGTCATTGAAAACCCAGACACTAAGAAAGACTGGCCATCAGGAGGACAGCTGTATATCAGAAACCTCACGGCAAAGTACACAGATGATGGAAGATCTGTGCTGGAAAATGTGTCATTTTCCATTAATGCTGGTCAGAGGGTAAGATACAAAGCTCTGTGCTTTGAATGCACCTTTTATGTTATTGACTGGGATAAAGGGTTGTATTAATTAGTGTGTCATAAACAAGTACTTCATGTCAAATATTATTACTGAATGATTTGCACTTTCCATTTCTGTAACTTAAGAAACTGTAGCTATATGAATAAATCTGTTTGTTAAGGAAACAGTGGAAAAGTAACTTGCATATTCTGTTATTGTTACTCATCACTGTTAATGCTGAACTCAGCTCAGAGCATCGTGAAAAAATTTGCAAAGGATTAGTCCAGATAGAATCAATTTAGCTAGCAGGTCAAGGAGACTCTCTCTCTCTGATACCCTCCCTGTGGAAGGAATAAAGATATCTTGTTGAAGTTTCAAGTATATTTAGTTAACTAGGTAGATGGGTGAGTGTTCTTGAAACTGAAACTAACTATGTACGTTTTATAGTATTTAAAAGCTTGAAATGACAAACGTTTAATGCTAGCGCACACACTTGCTTTCTTTATGATATCTACACTAGACATGCTGTGTAGTTTAATGCATGAAAAAGTGATTATGATTAACTGGGGAAAGCAAATATTACTTTTTTAAAATTGTGTTTATTTTTTTCATTGTACTCAGTATTTAATAACAGATGGCCAGTAAGCAGAAATGCTTGTCATGGGGTAGCATAGGTAGCAACCACAAACTAAGTCAACAAAAGTAATCATTT
Organism: Protopterus annectens; assembly: GCF_019279795.1. NCBI lineage: Eukaryota > Metazoa > Chordata > Ceratodontiformes > Protopteridae > Protopterus > Protopterus annectens. Next base: position 1,427,398,857 of record NC_056745.1, read on the forward strand.
ACATATAGGACTTAAAATACATACTCAGTGTTTGCCAGTAAATTAGAATTAATTTGATGATACAAAAAATAAATAAATAAACTTCTTGCTGCTTTCATAAATAGGTAACTGCAATCATTCTATTTTTTTCAGTTGCGGAAATCCGTAGATAGAGTACAGTAATCTTGCAGGAGCTATTCTTTTCTCATTTCACTTTGCTGTGAATTTCTGTCATAGGTTGGACTGCTGGGAAGATCTGGATCAGGGAAGAGTACCTTGCTTTTTGCTTTATTACGCCTGGTATCTGCAAAGGGTGATATTATGATTGATGGAGTATCTTGGAATAAAGTTCCCTTGCAACAGTGGAGAAAAGCATTTGGAGTTATACCACAGGTATTTAATTACGGTACTGAATGCACATTAATTATAGGTAAATGCATTACCTTTTATTCATAAGAAATACTTTACTTCCCTTTAGTTGCAGGTAAATCTCATAGACTTAAATCAGACAGCTAGCTAGATAGATAATGAACAGATTACATTTAGACAACACATTGCGCTATGTGTATGTGTAAGTTTCAGTTGTCATCAGTGTGTGTTGAAAATAGTTGTATAGTAATGTAACTGTTGTTAGGTTAAACAACCATTCCTGTATAATGGCTAAGTATTCACTCTGTAAATAACGTGTGCGCCAATTCCATAATTTGTGTTAAGATTAGTGTGTAGTACATAATAGCGTGCACGCCTGTTCCATAATTTGCGTTGACTAGTGTGTAGTACGTAATAAAGTTTGCACCTGTTCCATAATTTATGTTAAGATTAGTGTGTAGTGCGTAATAATGTCTGCTCCCCTTCCATAGCTTGTGTTAAGACTGGTGTGTAGTATGTAATAACATCTGCACTCCTTCCATAACTTGTGTTAAGATTAGTGTGTAATAGGTAATAACGTCTGCACCCCTTCTATAACTTGTGTTACGATTAGTGTGTAGTATGTAATAACATCTGCAGCCCTTCCATAACTTGTGTTAAGATCAGCATGTAGTACTTAATAACATTTGCCCTTTCCATAATTTGCACTAAGATTAGTGTGTAGTACAAGATTAACTAGAGAAAGGACTGCAGGACATCTGCTGGGACCTAGAGGAACAGCTGAAGATATATTTAAATATGGGACAAACTTTTACATTAATAACTTAAACAGGCAGCATCCATGCCTACTTTTAACTCTGAAATGCTAATTCTGATCAGCTTCTAAAATTCTTACAAAGGTTCACATGTGATTGCTGGACTAGCAACCAACGGGACCTTTTTAAGCCTAGCCATGGTTCCCAAATGTATCTGAAAAGTTCTGATACCCTAGAAGTATTTTATGAGGTATCTGTAGGTTTGGGCATGGGTGGTCAAGCATTTACAGGCTGCCTCTGTCTAACAGAGATATAGGTGCCACACCAAGGCTAAATCTCTGATTCTCCATCCACTTGTCCAAGTTACTCTTGAATTGGGTTAGAGAAATTTCTACTTACATGGATGGGAATTCTTTTCCAAAAAAAAGGGTTGTCCCTTTGACGCATACCTGTCCCTTTAACATGTACTGTTTATGTTACAAACCAGGTTTAAATCCATAGATCAGGTAATTCTAATGGTATTTGTTTTGTGAATGTGCAACATGTCCATTTCAGTAGGATCAGAAAATGCTTTGTAGGCCGGGTGTAGATTGCCTGTCAGTAGTCTGTAGGAGACCAAGTATAGGGATAGAGCTTTCAGGCAGTCCACTTAGAATACATTGTTTATGCCCTGTATTTTTTTTTGTGGGGAACCTCAGTGGATGCTCCAGTTGTTGCATATGCCTGGCCAGTTACATATGGAAAAGGGCTTTGTGCTCAATGACTGATCTGATGAGGGCGGAGTGCAGCAAGAATAATGATGACTTTTGACCTAGATACCATACTCTTGCTTGTAAGTTGCACAACATAAAACCATTTCCTTACTGCCATGGACACATGATAGTTAAAGGCCAGGTTACCGTCTACATGCATTCCCAAATCCCTCACAAGTAGGAATATATTTAGGGGTTTATTATCAATATGGCAGTTTCCAGGGATAGCCGTCTTCCCAAAGGAAATTATTATGCATTTATTGTTATTGAATTTTGTCTGTGGCTCTGGCACTAGTTATTGGTCTGTGTCAGGTCTTCTTAGAGGGTATTTGCATCTTTGGAGTATTCTATGACTGTGCCTAGCTGGTAGTTGTCTGCAATTTTTTTTCAACCAGAGGCCCTTGATGTTGGCCTTGATTTCAGAGAAGCAGATGCCTAAAAGGAGAGGCCCCAGCACCAAGCCTTGAGGAGTTTGTCTGCAATGCCTGAGAGAGATATTGTGTTGAATACTTTGGACAGGTAAGGGTATGGCAGTATACACCATTTTGCTGTCATCCATTGCTTTGATGACCTTCTTAAAGAATTCTGCCAGGCTGAGTAAACATGAACTGTCCTTGACAAAATTAATCTGTGATGAATCCAGTGTTTGAAGGTTCCCTGTGTCATTGGTTATCATTTTCATGATAATTCTTTCTATGGCTTTGCATGTAAGACTAGTGTGTAGTTACCCAGGTCTGCAGGTTGCCCACCCTTGTGCAGTGGGATGACAGTTACCGTCCTCCATTCACTTGGCATGAAGCCTGTCAGGAAGCTACACTTGAAACAGTGATTCTAACGGTTCTCATACGTCATGTTTCATGCTATTAAGGAGGCAGTCAGGGATGTTATCAGGGCCCATTTATGCAGTGTTATTGGCCTTGGAGAGTGCTTTGAGCACCTGTTCCCTAGTGATAGTTGGGGGGGGGGGTTATGGCTCAGGATAGTTTCTGAGAATGTTTAACGGTGTAAGGAGAGTAAAACTGGAACTAAATTTGTCAGGTAGTAGATTTGCTATATCTTCTATCTCAGTATATGTAGCTGCATTTACAATTAGTTCAACATGTTGTGTATTGCCTTTGAGGTTATGGACATAGCTGAAGAATGTTCTTGTGATTATTCTTAGCCTGTGAGACTATCTGCACCTCAAATTTGGCTTTGGTAGACTTGATTATCCCCATGAGTTGCTTATTTAGATTGATGATGGAGTTTTAACCTTGCTGGGCATTGCACTTTGTAATTTTTGCCATGTTTTCTTCCTTGTATTATACAATCTGTTGATTTTGGGATTCCACCAGGGTGGCTTGTTTTTGAGTTTATCCTGTGTTTATTCTGAGTAGGTCCAGCTGTCTGTATGCAGCCATGAACATGACAGAACACAATTTTTGAGACCAATTTCATACATGCAGTGGAGCTCACAAGGTAATGGGGGGGGGGGGATTGCATAACATTTTGCTAGGGTGTCACTTAATAGTTTGCCATAGAGTAATTCCTAAATATTCCAGGGTTAGCTGGGGTCCCGAATTTTAGTTTTATTTCAAATTGATAGCTTTATGGTCCAACCTGCCCATTGATGTCATTACAGTGTGGGGTGTGCAATATTCTCCGATATTTGTTTGGACCAGGTCAAAGATGTTAGCACCACTAGTGGGCTTGTAGAATATCTGGTCAGGGTATTCGTGTCCAGCAATCTGTGGAACTACATATTTAGGGTCATGTATGATTCCCAGTTTATTGTGGGGTAGTTGAAGTCAGCCATGAATGTTGTGTTGGGTTGAATGGAGAGTATTTCCAGTATGTTTAGGTATATGTTATGGGTTTCCTGGGTGTTAGGTATATATCTAGGTCAGATGATGCAGGTTTTGAAGAAAGCATGACAGTGCATTGAACATTTGAAAATATGCATATGTTGTATAATTTTAATAATTCCTAATTTCCAAAGCAAGTAAATATGTTCCATCTATCTTGATATGTAGTAATTATAATAAGGCACAGAGTCTGATCAGCTGACCAAAATTGTGTGTGTGTGTGTATGTGTGTGCGTGTGTGTGTGTCTGTGTGTGTGTGTGTGTGTGTGTGTGTGTGTGTGTGTGTGTGTGTATGTATGTGTATATATATATATATATATATATATATATATATATATATATATATATATATATATATATATATATATAATCTATATCCATATATCTGATGATAATCTTCTTACCATTCATGACTGATGGGGGGGGGGGGGGTTCCAAGCCTTCGGAACCGAGTCAGTCTAATACCAAGCTCACGCCGACCAAAAAACTCTCGAGCTAAGCTTTTACCCATACCTCAGATCTAGTTTTCCACGTAGCCATAAAGCTGCGTCCAAGCCAAGCTCTCAGCTAAATGTAAACGTTTGATATTTTTTCTGGATATTGTGTCTACCTTTTATTCCTTGTTGGTATTTTTGATATTCTTTTAACTTTGAAGCTATCTGTAGCCCCTTTTACCCTTCTGTTTCTACCTTTTTGTTAAATTTTTAGTACCATTGGTGGTACGGGCTTTCTCCCTACACTTGTGGTATTTCTTAAATACCATTGCTGGTATTTCTTCTTCTTCTTCTTTTTTTCACCCTATTTTTAATATCTATTTAGATATAAATATAGAAGAACTCTTTGCCTTAGTTTCCTATTTGACTTGTTGTGTGTATATATGCATATTTGTTCATGATGTCTAATAAAGAAAGGCACGTCGGGGTTTAAGCATTGTGCTTCTTGTAAGGGAAAACTGCCTAACAGTGATTCCCATGATTACTGTGTTTATTGTCTGGGAGTGCGCCATCTTTCGGTGCAACCCCCTTGTGTGATTTGCCAAAGTTTTAGTCAGCGCACCTTGAATGAGCGCAAACACAAACTGATTCTGAAGGGCCTCCTTAAGTCACCATTTTCAGAGGCCATTTCTGCGACAGAGGTCTCATCCCCTCCTACTAAAGAAAAGAAAAGAAAAAAAGGTCCTATTCTGGCCCCTCTTCACCCTCAGGTGACCAAGGCAAGTCTGTAATGTCTAATGTGCCAAAATTGTCTTCGGAGCATAAGTCCACCTCATTGGCACTGACTTCTTCTGCTACGACTACAACTGTTCCTTTATTGACACCTGCTTCAGCTCCAGTACTGTCCATGGCACTGGCTACTGATTTTCCAAAGTTTACTACAGCTTTGGCATCGAGTGCCGCTTCGGCACAGTGCAAGCCTTCAATGCCTACCTCTGCGATTCCATTTAATACTGAACCTTATGTGTTGGCTCCAAGTGCCCTTGCAGCACCGAGTCCTTTCATGGTTCTGATAGTGACAATTTTGATGTCACTTCTTCCTGTCTCCAAACTTGAGACATCAGTATCGATAGATTCCACACCACAGACCTGATACTCTCTATCAACAGATCCTTTTCTAGGGCTAATATGTAGTCCATTCCTAGAATGACCTGACTCCTCATCAGGAGTATCCACTAGATCCACCAGGAGCCTTTCTGAGTTTGACGTGGTGCGTTTTGTGGATCAGCTGTTGACAGCCAGGGGGATACCCACTCCGTCTAGGACCCATCCACCTACAGGACCTGGGTTGGTTTCTCCATGGACTCCATCCTACTCTCCTCCTTTTACCATACCGATTCCAAAGTCTTCAGTTCTGATGTCATTTTCGGAACCCCCATGTCTCAACGCCTGTAGTGGACCTCACTGGGGCTCTGGGACTGTCCCTTTGGCCTTCAGTCCCTTCTGAACCAAGCCTTCCTCAACTCCATCATTGGACTGCGGGCTCTTTGGCTCTGGGTACAGTTCTGAGTGTGTCTATGGTTCTGTCCACTGTGCTGGGAACTCTGTCTGCACTGATCCCATCCCCTATGTCGAGGGGCCATGAGAATTTGTCAGTGGGTGATAGCTTCCAACCACTTTCTGATAGCAACACATATCCTAGGGAATTCCAACGTGATTGAAGACAAGTTGAGCAGATGTATTCTCTTGAGTGGTCCCTCAATCCCAATGTAGCCGTGAAAATTTTCAGCCATTGGGGCCAGCCTTGCTGCGACATATTCGCCTCTCCATCAAACAACAAGTGCAGCAGCTATTTTGCCCTATTTCCCCCCCAGGGAGAATCCCCGAGGGGCGCTCTGATTCACGATTGGCCCACAAGACTGAGATATGCCTATCCCCCATCCCTCTGATTCCCCAATTCATAAAGAATGCTATTTGGTTGAAATGCAAAGTGATCCTCATAGCCCCTTTGTGGCCTTGACAAGTTTGGTCCCCCTTCCTATAGCCTCATCTGTTATGTTGACTGTGGATTCTGGACTCTTTTCCAGACCTGATTTCTCACAGCAAGGGTTGAGTCACTCGAACCTATCCAGTCTCAAGCTGACAGCTTGGTTTCTCCACTTCTGTTAGTCACCAGACAGGATAACTTTCCCTCATCTGTACGTGACATTATCCTGGCCTTACACAAACCATCCACCAGAAGACTATATCTAGACAAATGAAAATGTGTGTGTGTGTGTGTGTGTGTGTGTGTATACATATATAAAATGTGAATTTGGTGGAAACTACGTTTACTTGACAAAATTCAGTCAACTAAGCACATGGTGATAAGTGCGCAGTTCTCTGGGTTGGAGAATTTCCCTTTCCAGAATACGGTGCAATCTCAAAGTTAATGTATATAATTAGCAGAGCTGAATGGGGTGCAGGAGGACTTATACTCCCTGCAAAAAACAAATTGTTTTTAATTTTGCATGTTTCAAGTTTATTGTTCAGTGCCTTTATATTAGCATGTCAGTGTTTGCATTGCTGATGTTTTGTGGTCAGCATTTTGAATACTGACATTTGTGTGTGTGTGTGTGTGTGTGTGTGTGTGTCTCTCTCTCTATATATATATATATATATATATATATATATATATATACATTTATATATATATATATATATATATATATATATATATATATATATATTTATTTATTTATATATATATATGATTTACTATCAAAAGGTGGAAGGGAGAATATTTGTAGATGGAAACTCGAAACATGGATGTTTGAATTTCCATCTTGCTGAACATCTCCATGTTTGAAATTTTATATCAGCGAATGCACAGTGCATTCACTAATATAAACTCAAAGTACTGTACAGAGCTCATGGTGCAGTGCGCTGTGGGAAATTCATCCCTTTCCTCAATGTAGTGCGATGTTGGAGTTGGAATATATAGTTAGCAGGGAGTGTGGGGGGCACAGGGGGGCTTGTCCCCCTGCAGAAATGTGATGTTAGGTATAGGAGTTTCCTTTACCTAAGCTTCTATATGGACATCACAGAATCTGTTGGACAACAATGTTGAATCTGCTGAATTCATTCAGCTGATTCGACATTGTTTCATGTTGTACATTTTGACTTTTGTTTTTTTTTTTTTTCTTTTTGGTGTGTCGAATGGAATATGTTTAGTAGATATAAAAAGTGTACACACTCCTGTTAAAATGAGACCACAATAAATCATTTCAAAACTTTTGTTATCTTTAATGTGGCCTATAACCTGTACAATTCAATTGAAAAACAAAAATATCTGTTAGGGGAAAAAAATATAAAAAATAAAAAACTTACAATAAGCTGGTTGCATAAGTGTGCACACCCTTAAACTAATACTTTGTTGAAGTACCTTTTGATTTAATTACAGCTTCAGTCTTGTGTAGGAGTCTTATCAGCATGGCACATCTCAACTTGGCAATATTTTCCCACACTTCCTTGTAAAAGTGCTCCAAATCTATCAGATTGTGAGGGTATTGTGCGCAGCCCTCTTCAGGTCACTCCACAGATTTTCTATTGGACTTAGGTCTGGGCTCTGGCTAGGCCATTCCAAAACTTTAATTTTCTTCTGGTGAAGCCATTCTTTTGTTGATTTGGATGTATGCTTGAGTCATTGTCATGCTGAAAGGAGAAATTCCTCTTCATCTTCAGCTTTCTAGCAGACACCTGAAGGTTTTGGGCCAAAACAGACTGGTATTTTGAATTGTTCATAATTCCCTCCACCATGACTAAAGCCCCAGTTCCAGCTGAAGAAAAGCAACCCCACAGCATGATACTGCCGCCACCATGCTTCATTGTGGGGATGATGTTCTTTTGGTGATGCTAAGTGTAACCTTTTGGAATTGTGGCCAGAAAGTTCAGCCTTGGTCTCATCAGAGCATAACACATTTTCCCACATGCTTTTGGGAAACTTGAGGTATTGTTTTGCAAAATTTAGCTGGGCCTGGATGTTTCTCTGTGTAAGAAAAGGCTTCCGTCTTGTCAGTCCAGTCGTGGCGAGTACAGGAGATTGTCACATGTAGGACACAACCAGTACTTGCCAGATATTTCTGCAACTCCTTCAGTGTTGCTGTAGGTCTCTTGGGAGCCTCCCTGACCAGTTTTCGTCTTGTCTTTTCATCAGTTGTGGAGGGACGTCCATTTCTTTGCAACATCACTATTGTCCCATATTTTCTTCACTTTTTGATGACTGTATTCACTGTGTTCCATGGTATATCCAATGCTGTGAAATTTTTTTTGTACCCTTTTCCTGACTGATACCTTTCAACAATGAGATCCCTTAGATGCTTTATAAGCTCTCTGCGAACCACGGCTTTTGCTGTAGCAGGCAACTAAGTAAATGTCAGGAAAACCCTACTAGGAAAGCTGAACTTTATTTATTTTTTATTTATTTTATTTATTTTACATTTGTTGACCGGGCTAGTCTAACTGGATATATGTCCATTTTCAGTAGAGGCCAGGGGAGAAAAGCTCCAAGCATCAGCAATGACAAAGAATACAATATATAGTAATAGTCAAGTGAATTACAGTATATTGGCTACATTGGGCAGAACAAAAGTTTTACAGAGTAATTTAGTAGGTTTAAGCTAAGATCAAATACAGAGAGCAAAAAAAAAAAAAAACATGAATTATTTTTTTTTTTTCTCCAGTACTATGAAGGAAATTATTAATTATTGATAGATGACATAAAACAGTAGAGTAGAGAAGTATATAGAGAGCAGGAAGGTGAAAGAGATATCAGTCAGGATTAGACCAGGGACGAAGCCAGTGAGTTGTAAGATATTCTTTAAGATGTTTTTTTTAAAAAGAAGAGTGGAAGTAAGGGAGGAAAGTTCAGTTGGAAGCTGGTTCCAGATTTTACCTACTGTGTTTGGTGAAAAGTGAGTCCCCAGCTTTGTAATTTGATTTAATAATGGAAACTAGAAGCTTATTAGCTGAGCGTAGTGTTGCAAGATTTTTGTAGGGTGTAATCAGGTTAGTGAGGATAGGGGTATTATTAGGGTGGTGAAGGATCTTTTGGGTGATAAGTTGTTGACAAAGTAGTTGGTTCTGCAGTTCTAGCCATCGCAGTTGTTTTAGGTTGAGACAGTAGTGAGTTCTAAAGGTGGTGCCAGTGGCAAATCTGGCTATGTTATTATAACTGGTGGAAAGTTTGGTGAGGTTGTTTTTTGTTAGATTGGTATATATTGCAGAAGCATATAACAGGGTAGAGATAAGGTGGGTCTGGGCAATAGTTATTCTGGCTGAAGGGGAAAGGAAGGGTTTGATTCTGTAAAGGGTGCCTAGTTTTTTGTTGACAGACTTTATTGAAGAATTAATGTGGTCATCAAAACTAAGGTTATTATCAATTGTTACTCCCAGTAGATGGGTTGAAGTGTCTGGGGATATATTAGTTGCATTGTTAGAGGTTATTGTGAAGTGCAGTTGAGGTGACTTATGAGTAGGAGCAAAGAGCAATAATTTTATTTTTGTGGGGTTCAGGAGGAGGCAGTGTTGCATGAACCAATTTTCAACACTGTTAAATACTGTTTGGGTGAGGGACTGGAGAGAGGTTATGGACTTGGCTGAACAAATTAAAGTAGAGTCATCTGCATATTGTATGCAGGTGGCCTGAGGAATTTTGGTATGTAGGTCAGTAATAAACAGTGAGAAGAGTAGGGGTCCTAAAATAGAGCCTTTGGGTACTCCAGTGTGCACAGGGAGGGATTTAGAAAGATTATTATCCCACAGTACTGCCTGCTGTCTGTTTTCCAGATAGGATTTAAACCATTGTAATGCTTGTGGATCAAGAGATTGGGCTTTTAGAATGTCTATAAGCATGTTATGGTTGACCATATCAAAGGCTTTTGAAAGGTCAATAAATAGTGCAGAAGAAAAAGTGTTATTGTTACGATTTTTGTTTATGGAGTCAGAAAAGGATAGTAGGGCAGTTGTTGTGCTATGGAATGGCCTAAAGCCATGTTGGCAGTTGGCAAGTAGATTATTTTGGAGAAGGTGGTCAAGTAGTTGTCTGTGTATGCATTTTTCCATTATCTTAGCTATTGGAGACAGTAAGGCGATAGGCTGAAAGTTGGAGAGTTCAGTAGATGACCCACCCTCATGTAGAGGGATGATGTGGGATACTTTCCAAATGGAAAGGATTTTGCTTTCTAAAATTGTTCTATTTATAAGGATGGAGATGGGATAGGCAATAGCTTTCACTGCAATTTGCAGGTATTCAGCTGGATGACAGTCAGCAGAAGGGGTGCATGGTTTTAGTTTTTGAAGGAGTTTGCAATTGAGGGATGTAGGTACCGGTTGTATTAGAAAGGTTGGAGATGGAGTCTTAGTGGTATTTAATGGTGATGTGGTAATAGGCGGTAAAGTATTGGCTAGGGTTCGAATGGCTTCAGTAAAGTAGTTATTAAAAGCATCAGAAATTTGGTTAGAGTTATTTTGGTTGAATCCTGAAGGGGCAGGAGTTTTAGAGTACCCTGGCTGAAGAAGTTTGTATATGCCAGACCAGAAGTTTTGTGGTTTGTGTTGATGGGTTTGTTGGAGGTGAAGGTAATAGTCTTTTTTGTCTATGAGAATATCTTTCTTGGTGGCATTTCTTACCTGTTTAAAGTAAAGGTGATTTGATGGACATTTGGAGACTCTCCATTTGGCCCAAATGTTATTTCTGAGGAGGATCTTTTGCCTAGTTTGTTTTGTGAGCCAGGGGGCAATTTTGGTCCTTATTCGGGAAGAGCGATAGGGAGCGTGGTAATCTAGGATCTGAAGGAATCTAGTGTTAAAGTAGGTCACTCCTTCATCAAGTGGAAGATGAGACATAGGTGACCAGTCACATGCTTTCAGTTCATTTTGGAAGATCTCTGGATTAAAACATTTTTTTGGAATGGGAGGTTTTAAAATTATTAGTAGTTGGGCTATGGATTCTTTGTTTAATAATATAGGTTAGCATGTGGTCACTAATATCGTCAGGAAGGGTTTCTGGTTTATAAGTATCAAGGTGACTGTTGATAAGGATCTAGTCTAGAGTGGTTTCCTTACTGCTTGGCTTATGGATTCTAGTAGGAGTGGTTATAATTTGTGAGAATCCGTAAAGATTTATATGATTGGTAGGATTAGGGGAACTGCAGGTAGCCAAGTCTATATTAAAGTCACCTAATACAATGGTTTCCTGAGGTAGGTGGGTAGCGAGGTAACTAAGTAATTTTTCAAGAGTATTGATATTATTTCCATGGGGGAGATATGTGCAAATTAGATATATAGATTTGGAGTTGTTGATTTGAAGTTTGGCACTAAGAGTTTCTGAACTGGTATCTGATGGTAGGAGCACATTGAAGGATGAAACTTGGAGTTCAGATTTATACATAATGGCTACACCTCCACCCTTTTTGATTTTATGGTCACATCTCAAGATATTATATCCAGGAGGGGTAATCTCCTGGTCCAGAGCTGAGGGCTTTAGCCATGTCTCTGTAATACAGAGAATATCGAATGAGTGCACATCTAAGAGTGCATGTAGGTGGGTAATTTTATTGTTAATGCTACGGATGTTAAGGTGAGCTATTAGGGGTGAGTTAGAGGGTCTATTTAAGGTAGTGATAAGAGGAGATGTTAGGTTGTGTAGGTTAATGGGAATATCAATATTGGGGCCAGGGTTTGGATGAATATTACCATCCAATAGGGGGTGTTGTTGAGGATATTGTACAAACTTAAGGATTTTGTAGAAATTGTTTGGGGATTTTTTGATAAGGAAGTAAGTAACATGGGTAGCTCTATGGTATTTTGGTACTATATAGATAGAAGTGGAGGTTATGTTAATGAGGTAGTTTATGGGAGAAATTGGTAGAGTTTGCTGGTAGGGGTGGTGTTGTTCAGGAAGAGGGAAGTGTTCAAAAAGGTTAATGTGTATGGTATTGTGAGAGAAGCAAGAGTTGTAGTTGAGAGTAGTAGGTTTGTGAGTAAAGATTTGTGTGTTAGGGCCATTAGGATATGTAGCTAAGGAGTATGAGTATATTGAGGGAAGGAGTGTAGTAAGTAAAACTAAATGTGGGAGAAAGGAGAGAGTGCTTTAAGAGCATGAGCAGGTTGAGGGAAGAGGTGTACAGTTAAGTAAAAAAAGGTGGTTATAAGAGAGAAGCTGTATACAATTAAGTAAAATAAAGGTGGCTGTAAGCGAGAAGCTGTAAAATATAAGCAAAAACAGGAAGTGGTGAGGAGAGGTTAGGGAGTAAATTAAGAAAGGCAATTAGATTAATTAAGGAATTGTAGAGGTTAGGGGTAGGGCTGTTAAGTGGAGGAGCTATGTGATAGGACGATAATGGGAGGGGGTGTGGCTATAGAGGTATATGGCTAGGACCACTGGGGGTGGGTGGGAATTGGGGGTAGAGTAGGGGAGCAGAGTGAGCCCGCAGGGCGAACAGAGCGGGTTCAGACAGGTAACTGAGAAAGTCAGGGAAAAAAAGAAACAATCAGCAAACAGCTAACTACTTGGTGCCTTAGTTTATTTAGGATTAATCAGAGTCTCTTTAATTGATGGCAGGTGTGTACCCAAGAAGACTGAATACTGTAATGAAATCAAAAGGTGCTTCAACAAATTAAGGGTGTGCACACTTATGCAACCAGCTTATTGTACATTTATTATTTTTTATATTTTTCCCCTAACAGATTTGTTTGTTTTTTAATTGAATTGTCCAGGTTATAGGTCACATTAAAGGTGGGAAAAATTTTCAAATAATTTCTTGTGGTCTCTGTTTTTTATATCACAAAAAGCTGGCATTTTATATATATAAAATCCAAAAAAATGATGCAGTAGGTGAAACAATAAAGCCACAGAGGAGTGCTGACTTGTGTTGGAAGCGGAAGCTGTTTTAAAACTATCATTAAAATTTCTCACCTGATCCTCCTCTGTGGCTTTATTGTTTCACCTACTGCATCATTTTTTGTTTGGATTATTAGTTACATTGGTGCTTTTTGGTGATTTTCGTTGTTTTTTTGTATATATAAATAAATATATATATATATATATATATATATATATATATGGGTTCGTATCACTTCACCTAAAGACCATTTCACTGAAACTCATTTCACTGAGACCAAATCACCTAAAGTTCATTTCACCTAAAACTTATTTCACTGACAAGTAGTACTCTAATGCAAGTCAAAGGTATATGTTCTTTTCCCCACTGTAGTGCCATCCTGGTGTTAGTATATATAGTTGGGGGGTGGGGGATGCAGCCCCCCCCCCACATTGGAGAGTGTGGGGGGCACAGGCCCCTATCTAGTTGGCTTTTACCAAATAATGTAAAATAAAACCAGACAACATAAAACCAAAATAAGTGGGGGGCTACACCACCCACACCCCCCTAACTAGACACCTTAGACGGAAGCATACATATGCAGTGGAAAACCTCTAAATTCTTTTGCATGAAGCAGAGGATAGTGACATTTGATGACTACACTGTATGACTGTTTGCATATGGGCACTTAGAAAACAAATTAACAGAGATTGGTTAAGTATATAGTTGGTCATAAATGCCTGGGAGTCAAATTTAAGTTGTCCTTCTAGCTTCTTAACACGTGTTCTAGTATATTCTTGCTCATACTTCCAAAGATTATCACAGGTGTTCTATCGCAGAAAAAAAACAGGTTTATTTAACATATAGTTTAAAACATGATTCCTGTTTTAAAGTCCAAGCACTGGAGCTGTAATCCTCAGAATAGAAACACTGACACTGCAGATGCAGAGGAATTTTACTAGGTTCAAGTTTACTGTTAAGTTGGAGTTACTTCACTGACACTGCAGATGTAGGGGAATTATACTAGGTCCAAGGTTGCTGTTAAGTTGGAGTCACTTCCTTACTCCTCTGTACAGCAGTCTCAGAGTTGAAAATATGTGAAGAAGGAGTGAGTGAGGCATAGCCCTCCACATCGGGGGTACAGGGGTGTGAACCACCTGCAGAAATTGTACAATGAAAGTCAAAAAGCAGACCTGGAAAACCTCACTGGGGATTTTTGAGTAGTCTATATGCAACAAAACAGGATTATAGACAATATCCCCAGACCAGACATCCAACAAGATTTTAAGCAGGAGACCTGTCTTAAACTACAAGACATCTGATTCTACAGATGAGAGTTAATGGCCTTACAACCAATTTTAAAGATTATTGTTGTGCATTAGCAGTTCTGGTTATTTTTAGTAGATGAGGGACTAGCAGTTATCATTTCATCATCACCATTCAATCAGATTTGCACTTCTTATAGAGAATCTTTAAATGTATGTGAGAGTCACACTAGCAGTTCTGATATGGACCCTTTAAAACATATATGGGGGTCATGGTATCCATTTGAAATGTTGGGACTCTCTTTAGCAAAAAAAAAATTACATATAGCAAGTCTGAGATTGCCATTTCTTAGAATATTCCCTTTTGTCTGAGATATGGCATTCCCAGAGTTAGTATGTATGCATGCTGAAGTTAAACTGACAATTCTGTAGACTGCTTGTAGGTATGTTTACTCTATGTCATGGTGTGTACATCAGGGGATACAAAGGGGCTTGCCCCACCCCCAGCAAAGAAAGATTTAAAAGAGAAGTGCAATGTTCAGGGTTCATTTTTGTCCTGGATTTTATGTCTTTTTTTCTGAGTGCCAGCACTTGATGTTACGATTGCCAACATTTCAGTAGGGAGCATAAAATCAGATTACATCCCCAAGTAGTTAAATGGCAACTGTCAGTTGTGTGCTTTACCCTTTTACTGTGGTTACACAACTCATCATCCTCTTTCGGCTGTTCCCATTAGGGTTCGCCACAGCGGATCATCTGTTTCCATTTCTTCCTGTCCTCTGCTTCTTGCTCTGTCACACCAACCACCTGCATGTCCTCTCTCACCACATCCATAAACCTTATCTTAGGCCTTCCTCTTTTCCTGTTACCAGGTAGCTTCATCCTTAGCATCTTTTTCCCAATATACTCAGCATCCCTCCTCAGCACATGTCCAAACCAACGTAATCTTGCCTCTCTGGTTTTGTCTCCAAACCTTCCAACCTGGGCTGACCCTCTAATATACTTATTCCTAATCCTGTCCACCCTAGTCACACCCAGTGCAAATCTTAACATCTTTAACTCTTCCACGTCCAGCTCTAAATCCTGCCTTTTTGTCAGTGCCACTGTCTCCAACCCATATAACATAGCTGGTCTCACTACCCTCTTGTAGACCTTCCCTTTCACATTTACTGGTACTCGTCTGTCACAAATCACTCCTGACACTCTTCTCCACCCACTCCTTCCTGCCTGCACTCTCTTCTTCACCTCTCTTCCACACTCACCATTACTCTGAACTACTGATCCCAAGTATTTAAACTCATCCACCTTTGCCACCTCTACTCCTTGCATCCTCACCATTCCTCTATTCTCCCTCTCATTCACACACATATATTCTGTCTTAGTCCTGCTGGCCTTCATTCCTCTTCTGTCTAGAGCATATCTCCATCTCTGCAGGGTCTCCTCCACCTGTTCCCTACTCTCACTACAGATCACAATGTCATCTGCAAACATCATAGTCCATGGGGACTCCTCTCTGATCTTGCCTGTCAACCTGTCGATCACCATTGCAAATAAGAAAGGACTCAGAACTGATCCTTGGAGTAATCCCACCTCCACCTTATACGCATCCGTCACTCCCACCGCAGACCTCACCACTGTCACACTACCCTCGTACATATCCTGTACCACTCTTACATACTTCTCTGACACTTACGGCTTCCTCATACAATACCACAACTCCTCTCTAGGCACCCTGTCATATACTTTCTCTAAGTCTACAAAAACACAATGCAACTCCTTCTGTCCTTCTCTGTACTTCTCCATCAACACTCTCAGAGCAAACATTGCATCTGTAGTGCTCTAACCCAGTATGAAAACATACTGCTGATCACTAATCATCACGTCCCTTCTTAACCTAGCTTCCACTACTCTTTCCCGTAACTTCATGCTGTGATTGATCAATTTAATCCCTCTGTAGTTACTACAGCTCTGCACATCACCCTTATTCTTAAAAATCGGTACCAAAACACTTTTTCTCTATTCCTCAGGCATCCTCTCACTTTCCAAAATTTCATTAAACAATCTGGGTAAAAACTCCACTGCCATTTTACCTAAACACCTCCATGCTTCCACAGGTATGTCATCTGGACCAACAGCCTTTCCATTCTTCATCCTCTTCATAGCTATCCTTACTTCCTCCTTGCTAATCCATTGCACTTCATGATTCACTATCCTCACATCATCCAACCTTCTCTCCCTCTCATTCTCTTCATTCATCAACCCCTCAAAGTACTCTTTCCATCTGCTCAACACACTCTCCTTGCTTGTAAGTATGTTTCCCTCATTATCCTTTATCACCTTTAGCTGCTGCACATCTTTCCTAGCTCAGTCCCTCTGTCTAGCCATTCGGTACAGGTCCTTTTCTCCCTCCTTAGTGTCCAACCTTTCATGCAACTCTTCATATGCCTTATCCTTAGCCTTCGCCACCTCTCTCTTTGCCATGCACCTCATCTCCTTATACGCCTGTCTACTTTCTTCATCTCTCTGACAATCCCACTTCTTCTTTGCCAACCTCTTTCCTCTATATATACTCTCCTGTACTTCCTCTTTCCATCACCATGTCTCCTTGTCATCCTTCCTCTGTCCAGATGTCATACCAAGCACCTTTCTAGCCATCTCCCTTACTAGCACTGCTGTAGTTACCCAGCTATTTGGTAACTCTTCACTGCCACCCGTTGCCTGTCTTAACTCTTCCCTGAACTCCACCTCACAATTACCCTTTTTCAATTTCCACCATTTGATCCTTGGTTCTGCCCTCACACTCCTCCTCCTCTTCTTGATCACCATCATCATCTTACAAACAACCATCCTGTGCTGCCTAACTAGACTTTCCCCGGTCACCACTTTACAGTCTCCAATCTCCTTCAAACTGGCCCTCCTACATAAGATATAATCCACCTGTGTGCATCTTCCTCCACTCTTGTATGTCACCCTATGCTCCTCCCTCTTGTTAAAATACATATTCACCACAGCCATGTCCATCTTTTTCACAAAATCCACTACCATCTGACCTTCTGCATTCCATTGTTTAACACCATATCTGCCCATCACTTCCTCATCCCCTCTGTTCCCTTCACCAACATGCCCATTGAAATCTGCTCCAATCATCACTCTCTCACCCTTGGGTACAGTCATCACCACTTTATCCAACTCACTCCAAATGTTTTCTTTCTCGTCCATCGCACACCCAGCTTGTGGAGCATATACACTAACAACAATCATCATTACACCATCAATTTTGTTCCTTCAGGATAACTCCTACGCCATTTTTCCTCCCATCCACATCATGATAAAACAATTTGAACCCACCTTTGATACACCTAGTCTTACTAGTCTCCTGCACACACAATATACCAACCTTCCTTCTGTTCATCATATCAGCTAGCTCTCTCCCTGTACCAGTCATACTGCCAACATTCAAAGTTTTGACCCTCACTACCACAGTCCTAGCCTTTCTCCTCTCTTCCTGCCTTCGGCCATGCCTTCCCCCTCCTCTTCTTCTTCGACCAGCAGTAGCCCAATTTCCGCCAGCACCCTGTTGGCTAACAGTACTGGTGGCAGTTGTTGTTAACCTGGGCCTCGACTGATCCGGTATGTAAATATTTACTGGTGTCCGCATGAATGATTTGGCAAAGTTTTACTCCGGATGCCCTTCCTGATGCGACCCTCTCCATTTTTCTGGGCTTGGGACCAGCACAAAGAAATGCACTGGCTTGTGCATCCCCAGTGGCTGGGTTTTACTGTGGTTACACAACTACAGTATCATAATGTTATTCATGATAACACTGAATATTAACAGGAAAACTAAAGCGGAATGTAGTGTCTTAGTTTTAAAAATGTGCTGGCACCCCTAACTTAACTGAACTGCATTGTCCTTCTCTGTGGTGAATCATTCATTCATTCCTTTATCTATTGGTCCACTGCCAGTTTATTTATAACTGCCATGGGGGGCTGATGTCTCCCTTTGTACTTAGGTATTACATACAGAAAGCATTCTTAGGCATAATGTACAGAAGCTATTTCTGGGCAGGACGCCAGTTTATCACGTGACACATGCACACACTATCATACACAGTAAGTGTACCTACAGGCAGTCTGGAGAATTGCAATCTTAACTTTAGCTTGTCTTTAGGCTATGGCAGGAAAGTCGAGGACCATGCAGAAGGTACTGTGGACACAGAGAAGATATGCTGACTACACACAGAATGAACCTAAGCTTGGAAATGGAGAACCATGTGGTGTAAGGCTGCAGTGCCAAGTCTGCATCACACTCACCTGAAACGTCTTCATGTTCTTAGGTACTTACTAGGCTATCGATCATTTATTGATCAGTGACGATCTTTAAAAGTCTAGCCCTGCATTCCCATTAAAGTTTTAGCTGTTGTAATTTAAATGTGTATAACCCCAGCCATAAGGGGCAAGGATGCTAAACCAATAGTAAATTTGTCGTTTCCCATCCATTTCTCCAGATTACATTTGAATAAAGTAAGGGAAGTACTTTGTTTTATGTGGAGGGGAAGACCATTCTAAAAAAGTGGTATTGTATGTGATACATATCTGTCCCTCCAATATGTTATGTTTATGTTGTAGTAGCAATTATGATCTCGTGGATAGGTTATTTATGCCACCACTGGACTCATGGAAGTGCAGAAAATGTAAGAGTATAGGGTCTGTGGAGGCTATTTACTACAAGCAGAGATTGCCCCTCGGTAGCCTGTATGATACCGAGAAGAGGGGCAAGGCTTTCAGATGGTCAGTATAGTTTTTATGATTTAGACCCTCCAGTTTCCTTGGTGAGAAAGTGTTGTGGTCATTCCATTTGTGTTAGATGTTTGGACATGTAAATACCAGGGGGATTATACTCAACGACTGGCCTATTACATGACAAATACCGAAGAATGATCACATCCCTGGACATAGACATCATACCTTTAGAAATAAAATGTGTCGTGAAAAAGGCCTT
Source organism: Protopterus annectens (assembly GCF_019279795.1). Taxonomy (NCBI): domain Eukaryota; kingdom Metazoa; phylum Chordata; order Ceratodontiformes; family Protopteridae; genus Protopterus; species Protopterus annectens. Next base: position 1,427,418,118 of record NC_056745.1, read on the forward strand.
TCTTTGAATAGTGTAAACATGGGGATCAAAGGACAGTTTATTGTCCACATAGTTTCCTGGGTTCCTAACTACCGGATCAATTTTCTGGGCTGTGTTGTTGATGTGATAGTTACAGGGGACATCATGCTTGCTGAATGAGACTATTATATAATTTTTGATATTTAGTTTTAGTCTTTGGTTATGACACTAGCTACTTGTTTGGGAAAGGCCCTTCTAGAGGATCTTGGTGTCCTCTAGAGAGTTTATGATGGCACCAAGTTTACAGTCATCTGCATACTTGGTCAGCCATAAACCCTCAACCTAATTTTGACCACTGAGAAGTAAATGCCAAAGAGGAGTGTCCTGAGGACTGAACCCTGTGGTACACCACTAGTGACAGGTGTTTTGGTGGTGGTAGTGCCACCTACTCTAATTACCTGGATCCTATTTATGAGCCAGTTTGCTATCCGTTGAGCTCATATTGACCCATATGGAGTGATTATTGTTGTTTTCTGGTGAACAAACTGCACATCAAAACATCCCCTTATTATCTTTAGGATAACAGTGACAAATCTCAGTGTTCCCTTTGCCCTCGGTTTGGACAAGCTATAGAGAAAAAAGCTTCAGAGAAATAATGCAAGCCAAGTAGGATCACCTACTAATAAAACGTAGAGCACAGACATATTGCATTTATTCAGGAAAAAGCTTATTGACTACCTAAAGGGAAAATACAAATGCTGCTACCTGTGTGCCAATGAGAAATATTTCCTTTCTGGAGAGATAAGATGGTGGTCATCCTGTAAACACTGTGTCAGTGCAGCTCTGATGAAAACAGCAGGGATACTTCAATTAAATCAGTGGAAACACGGTCAACTAATCTCCAAAATAACTTTAAAAGTTAGCTAAACCACTCGCTAGCCAGAAGGCTTCAAAATTGCTGAAAAAAAAGATAACAAATAGATAACCATGTAGAGACTTACCTCTGAGGTGTAGATGACTTCCCAGACTAAACTCTGATGCAACGGTCCATAAAACTGAGGAGCCATACATTAACAAGGGGACTGTCAGGATAGCAAATGAAACTGATACCTTGGACTTACAAATATCTAAATCTAAATTCTCAGCTATATCCAATCCAGAAAAGAAATTATTTCCAAATGACCAAGAACTACCTGACAAGCATAAGGCCAAAAGGATATTGCTAAACCAAAACTGGAACATTTCCTGGATTTGGAAGACTTAAAATGGCATTACAACCATTACAATCAGTGATTCAACAACTATCAGACCAACTGCAAACTTTTGGTAACATAATTATCTGTATAGTGGACAGATTAGAAAAAACAGAAGCTAAAGCATTAGAAAATGAAATAAAAAACAATCAGATATTAGAAACATCACATTCTAATACTAAAGCCATTCAGGAACTGCAACAAAAAATCCTATACCTAGATGCAAGAAGCAGAAGAAACAACATTTTGGTATGAGGAATACCCCCCCCCCCCAAAAAAAAATATGAACACTCAAAACGAACCAAAGTTTTATACCAAATTATTGTCTGTCTCCTAGAAAACCAGACTGAATCCAACCAGATCATTATTGAGTGAGAAGATCGTGCACTAAGAACACCATGGTCACAAGATAAACCGAGACAGGTATAAATGAGATTCTTAAATTACCAAGATGCCTTTAAAGTCTTAATGGCTGCCAGATTGAAAAAAGCACTAGCACTAATGGGAACAAAATTGCTTTCACCCAGGATTTACCATACCAAATTAAACGGTTGACAGAGACTGTCATGATTTTGTGCATTTTTGATTGCGAAGGGGATCAAGTTTCAGATGAGATACCTCTCTGCTTTGGTATTCTAAGAGAAGGGAAACAAATACTTTATGGAATCACTTAAAGATACACAACAATCCTTCATATATACTTTCAAAAAGATACCTGAATGAAGTTTGACTGATGAATCAATATAAGAAGACCACAAACCAAATACTAACGGGTATACTGGTAATGGTGGAAACCAAACTCTGTTAATCAAAGGCCTGTAAGTTGGGACAAAATGCTATATATAACCTGTTTTGTATTTTGATGTTATCTGCACTGGTTTTATACTCTTAATGACCGTGTGGTCACTGGGGTTCTATCTGTATATGACAGTGCTCTTTCAGCGCACTTTCTTCCATTTTTCATAAGGGGGTCCCTGTGAAAGTACTCTCTTGTATCGGAGCTATTCTTTCAATGTAAAAGTTAGCATTACGCTGGTCTTAAATGAAGTCTGCCTGTTCATAGCATTATTTGATGTCCACATACTGAATATCAGTGGAACCAAACTGCTGTAAGTTTGGGATAAAAAGTATATGTAATGTGTTTTATACTTTGATATTATCAGTGCTGGTTTTACACTTTAATTGATTGTGTTGGTCACCGGGGCATATACCAGTGTTTCTTCAGTGCACACAATTCTATTATTTATAGGGGGGGGGTCCCTGTGAAAGTGCTCTTATGTACTAGAGATATTTTTTCTATGTGAGATTTAGCATTAAGTTGGTCTTAAAGGAAGTCTGTCGATTATCAATACTATGTGATGAACACATACTGAATATCAATGGATATATTGTAAACACTGACTTCCAAAATTTGCCAACTAAATAATTGTACCTTTATGACAAATTACGGGTATAACTGCATATATGCTTTGTACTGGAGTTTTGTCTTTGCTGACATAATCATTATTAATGGTCAGAAGGTCTCTTGGGTCCTATATATACCCGTCAGAGTTTCTGCAATACACTTCCTGCTGTCTTATCATATTGTAGTACCTGCACAGTATTCTCATGTCTCTGAGCTATTTTCTATGAGAATGAAAGCATTAAAGCTGGTACTTGCTTTCAAATTCCAAATGTCTTTATCATTTGTAATGTACTGTAACTGATTTTATCATTCAGATAAAGAAGGAGAAACCAACAGGTTAAATGTTACCTGTTCTTGTATATTTGTTTAGAGTCAACCTGTTTGAATTTAAATACTTGTTTGATAAGTATCTCTGTTGCTTTTTCTATATACTACAAGTTAACAGTTCATAAGGAGGATATTTGACTTGTTTTTGCGGAGTTTTTGGGCTAGGCATGCTATTTTTGATCTACTTAAAATGTTTTTTATATTGAATTTCAGGATAAATATGTTGGACAATGGACACATATGGATGCAAGAATATAATGCTATTTACTTATATGGTTCTTTATATACTGTTGTTCATTCTGTTCTTGGCTCTTTTGGAGTGTGGCTAGGCACAGATTAGTAGCAGGAAAAGCAGAGTGCAATGTGTCATTTTCTTATATTTAAACTTATGCGATAAAAATGGTTCTTATGGTCTCTTAAAACACTATTTCACCATCCATTGTTGCAATTTTAATGGGAGTGTTAATGTGGACAGTTGATTCATAGAATGTGAAAGGTATACAAATGAAACAGAAAAGAAGCATATTTTTTTACTTAGCATTTCAATCAAAGGCTGAAATAATTTTTGTTCAAGAGACTCACATGATGTCAGGTCAGTGGACTCAAGAGTTGGGTAAAATGTGGATAGGGACTACAGTTGAATCAGGCACCAAATCAAATAGCACTGGGGTTGTAATTATTCTCAAAAAATCTTTAAAAGTTAATATATTACAGTGTAACTCAGGTGAGGAAGGAGGGCGGTATTACATAGTCTTAAAGAACTAATTTCTTGATAAACCTGTACTATTACTGAACTTATATGCACCCTGTACTAAACAGCATGAGTTTATAATGTCAGTTTATAACATTCTAAGCCAACTCCCCTAACTATTATTATATTTTAGGAGGAGATTGGATTGCAGTTGGTGATCCTATGTCTGATAGGGCTAGTAGAAGTAAATCATATAATACACATGCTTCAACAGCAGTTTCTGGCTTAAAAATAGATTTTAACTTATTTGACCACTTTGACTTTTAAAAGAGAAATGAAATATCAGAGAAATTTACTTTCTACTCACATTGCTATAAAACCTGGGTGAAGTGAGACAACCTCTTAATTTCAGAAATATTTTTGAGATTTCACATTAACTTCTATATCGAACCACATTTTTTTTAGGCTCCATTCTAGAATTACACTTACTGTTAATTGGTCCAGTGCAACAAATACCACAGAGAAAAGTTATAACTGGACTCTTAGCCCCTCATTACTCCAGAAAGATGATATTTTTAGGGCAATTAATGAGGTAATTGATGAGTTTGCAAACATCTCTTCTAATTCTTGTATTCCATTTGATGTACAGTGGGCTGCTGCTAAGGCCAAAATTAGGGGCATATTTCTCAATAAAGCAAATTAATATAACAAATATATATAGCTCAAAGGAAGTAACATTGAAGGGGAAAAATCAACGATCTTGAAGAGGAACTTTGTAGAAATTATAGCTCTAAACAGAAAAAAATGATCTTCAGAAAGAATTTTACCTACTTTATACAAAGCAAATATCATTTAATAAAATGAAAATGGTGGCTAGATATTCTGAATGGACACATGTTCCATCAAAAATACTAGCGAGAATCATTAATATTAACAACACTTCTCCATTAATAACCAAAATCATATATCAAAATAAGACTTACAACTCAACTACTGAGATTATTCAGATTTATGCACAAATCTATTCTCAAACATATAGAGAGCAAAACTTCTATACTTCTCAAGAAAAAGGTTAATTTCTAAACCAGATAGTTTTTTTTTCCAAATGTAGCCATAGTCAACAGGATCTTCTTACAACTCCTTTCACTTTACAATAAATACTATACATAGTAAATAATCTTCAAGCGGGCAAAGTCCCTGGACCTGATGGATATACAGCAACGTTTTATAAAACTTTTAGTCAAAACATTTAAAAAATCCTATTGCATCTATTCAATTACATTAAAGAAAATGGTATAATGGACCTGTATTTAAATAATTCTAAAACAATCTTTATTCCAAAGGAAAGTACTGACACTAAAGCCCCATCAGATTATAGACTGATTTTCCTTATACACTTAGACATTAAAATATTTGCCTCATTATTGGCAGATTGAAACCATTACTACCAAGTATAATTTCACTTAACTAAAAAAGCTTAACTAAACACAAAAAACACCTGAGAATGTCACTAGTGCCTTTAATAATTTCTTCACTGAAACAATCCAGTCTCTCGCTAACCAACTCAATCCCATACACTCTAACTCCACCACTAATACACCCTTGACTAGCTCCTCCACTAACACATCCACTACTTATCCTCCCTTCAACTTCTTAAACATACCTGCTGATGCCATATTATTTCCCATATCTATCCTGATCAATAGGTCCCTAACTGCCGGTTCTGTCCCCCCATCTGGAAAATATCCCATGTTATCCCACTCCACAAAGTTGGAAGTTCCACAGAATTATCCAGTTATAGACCCATCACCATTCTTTCACCACTGGCCAAAATAATGGAAAAGTGTGTCCGCAAACAAATTATGTACCATCTCATACAGAACCAAATACTGGCTATCTCTCAGCATGGCTTTAGGCCACATCATAGCACCACCTCTGCTCTCCTTTCCTTCACCAAAGCCATAAATCTAAACAGAAATAATAACTTGCTGTCATCAGCCCTCTTTGTAGACCTCTCGAAGGCCTTTGATATGGTCAATCACCAATTACGCATCCACTCTCTGAAATCTATTTCCCTGGACAACCAATAATATACAGTGGTTCCAATCCTATCTTAATGGTAGACAACAAGTAGTACTATGGCAGGGCAATCTCTCCACTCTGTTACCTCTCATTCTTGGAGTTCCTCAGGGCTCTAGTTTAGGTCCACTACTCTTTTCTGTCTTTATCAATAACCTACACACTGCCATCCCAGATGCAACCTGCATCCAGTATGCAGATGACTCCACTCTGATCTGCTCAGCCTCCTCCCCAACAGCCCTACAAACCTTAACCCAGAATACATTCAGCACAGTTCAAAAGTGACTCTCTAATCACTGTCTTCTGTTGAATCCCAGTAAGACAAAACTGTTACTCTTTACCCCCACTTGTAGGTCCTCCCCAATTTCCTTTACTATAACATCAAACAATAGTACCTCTACTTCAGCAGATATCCAAACTAAGCTCTTAGGGGTAATAGTAGATAATAATCTCAAATTTGACCGGCATGTCAACAAAAAGCTCAGCTCACTATATAGAAATAAACCTTTTCTAACCCCTATAGCTAGAATTGCTATCGCCCGCTCTCATCTTCTCTCCACCCTTCTATATGCTTCCCCTATACTCTGTAGCCTAAACAAATCAGAGCTTACCAAACTCTCTCACTGTTACCACCATATTGCCAGCTTCACCACTGGATCAACATTTAGAACACATCACTGCCACAACCTCAATCTCCTAGGGTGGCTAGAACTGCCAAGCTTAATTCAGTTCAGTCAGCTATAGTAGCACATAATATTCTCAACCAACCCGAAAACACCCCTGCACTTAAAACTATCATAAAAACACACAGTAACTCCAGACAATTACGCTCATCCAGCAAGCTGTTAGTTCAAATACTGAAAGCTAATAACTCAGCTGGTGATTCCCTGTTTGCCAACTCTGTTGAGAAGGCTTGAAACTTACTTCTAGTGGACATTACTCTGGAACCCTCTCTAAGCCTCTTTAAAAAAGGCCTCAAACAGTATTATAAGAGGCACTGGCTCTGTCCATGTACCAACCCTGATTAATCCCCATAACAACTCCCTAAATTAACAGTACTGTACTAGTTTCTTGCTCACAAATGCTTGCAATGCCAGTCTTGTTCTGTACATTTCTTTGTAATAAATTGTTGCTGTAATCCACCTGTTTAATATTTTTATATTCTAGTACATACTGTTAAAATTGTAGATCCCTCTAGAGGGACACACCATACTTACTTGTAATTTTTGCTTATTTATGTGTTGCTTGGGATGTCTGTTTTTATCTGCACAATTGGAGATTTTCTCCCTTGTTAAAATTGAATGCCTAACCTTTCTTACTTTGTAAAACCCTTAGCATGTATGTATGTTTTTGTCTGTATGTTTGGAGCTTTTCTCCCCAGGCCTCTGCTGAAAATGGACATGCATCCAGTCGGACTATCCTGGTCAACAAATGTAAAATAAATAAATAAATAACTAATCAGGTTTTTTTCGGGGTAGACAAACCTGTGACCATACGTTAACTCTGGACACCCTGATTTCTCCATCTAGTTGAAATAATAATTCAATATTCGCACTTGCACTTGATGTTTCCAAAGCTTTTGATAGACTCAACCTAGATTTTTCAATGATGCTGTATTTTGGTCTACCGCAAACTTTCATTAACTCTTTTGAAATTCTTTATGCAAATGCACACATGACTTTGCATATTAACAAAACTGTTTCTCCTCCAATAAAAATTATTAATGGAACAAGACAAGGTTGCTCACTATCCCCATATTTATTTAATATCTATATTGAATCGCTCTTCCTTCTTATACAGCAAAGAACGTTTCACTATCTTCCTACAATAAATAATACAGAGCTCACACTAATGACCTTTGCTGATGACTTAAAACTTTACATTACTTTACCTAATACTGATCTACCCAAAATTCAGCATTCTATTGAAACATTTTCAAAAATTTCTAATTACAGACTTAATATGAATAAATCATCTATTTTTCCTTTAAACCTAAACTACAACTTAATTAATTACTTTCCAGAGTCTGGAATTAAGTTAAATGACACTTTGAAATATTTGGGTATACTTTTTTTGTCATGACCCAAAAAAGTTTTGCCAGATTAACTTTACGAAACTTTGGACAATAATTGAACAGGATATCCTTAGGTGGAAAACATTAAAATTCCCTCTGTTGTCAAAGGTGAGTATTATTAAAATGAATATACTACCTAAATTACTGTTTCAGTTTAACGCAACTAATATAATAATACCTAAAAAATTTCTTTGGGAATGCAAATAAATCCATATTAGCTATCAAAAATTGATTTATCCCAAAAAGATTGGTGGTTTGGGTCTCCCAGATTTTAAACTCTATTACAACATAACAAATGCTAATAGAATTATAGCAATCTCTGATTATTGTTCAGCTAAAACAAAACGGAGCCCTATTTGGGTAAAAGCATGGTATAATCTAGTAATTGATTTCAAAATCAACCCTAAGGTCTTACCCTTCCTCAATAAAGAAAATATGGATCAAATCAAACTAAATAACTGCCTAAAAAGTATGATAACTGTCTTGCAAAATATTATTGAATCACTAAATTTAATCCCTTTTAACATTTTCCAACCACTCCACTTCAGTCCAAATCTTAAATTAACTCTGTGTTAAACCTGAATAATTGCGCCTTAATCAGAGAAATGAAGATAGTAAATATTTATTATTATAAAAATCGTTCTACTATTGATCTCACAATTGCATTAGACCTTCCTAAAAGCTATCTAGTTATACTAAGACAGATTAAAGAAATGATATAAGCCCTATTAGAAGATCCAAAAAATAGATGAAAAGCAAAATCTGTGCAGAAAACTGTCACTGGTGTGTAAAAGTCCAAAATCCAAAAAACAAATGACCAGATAACAAGAAACCTCAGAGAAAAACTTTATCTTATAGTTGAGTGCTTTCATCTTAATAAGACATCATCAGAACCACAAGCCATTTAAAAACACAAGCCAGTTATAAATTTCTAGGCAATGCACCCCTGTGAAAATTACCAATCTGAATACAAAATTGCAACCAGCCCACCAAAATATTTAAAAGGAAAACCACATAAAAAGACTGTAGCATAAAGACATATACATCATAGCAGTAAACAAAAGAACTTTGTTATAACTTAGAAGCTCTAAGTTTGAGTTCATTAGAAATAGAAATGGCTTAATTTAAACCAGGGAAAGCAGTGGCATCAAGATGAAGCTGCCAAAGCATTTCCTGATGTAATAACCAATTTTGCCAATCACCAACATATGTAGTTGCATGTGTTTTTCCAAAACAGAAAATTTGAACTTCGAAAAGTTTGAACAAGTGGAAGCATGTCTGGCTAGAGCACTTGTATTGTCTATTTTAGTTATATTATAGATATGCTGGTATATCTTCTTATTTAAAGCATTATTGGTCTTTCCAGTGTAGAATGCTGAACAAGAGATGAAAGCACTCGACTGTAAGATAATAAAGTTGTTCTCTGAGGTTTCTTGCTATCTGGTCATTTGGTTTTTGGATTTAAAAAATAGATGATTATAATATAAATCATTCTAAGGAGTTATGGAATATGTTCACACTTAAAAAGAAAATGCCAACAAATACATATAAATTAATTACATCTATTAAATATCAAGATAATATCCTATACTCAGACTTTTGGTCCAAGATGCAATCTGTAATTCAGTGTAACCAGAAATGTCAATCAATTCAGCTTTCTTTAAAACTAATCCCTTTTAAACAACTCATGCATAACCTATTCGTGATAGTTAGTAATGCCTATGTAACTCCTGTGGGTGGTGAAGTTGTGTATTGGTTAGTGTTGTTGCCTCACAGCAAGAGGTTCTCTGGTTTAATTCTCTGCTGTTGTGCCTTCTGTGCAGAGTCTGCATGTATTCCCTGCATTTGCATGGGTTTCCTCTGGGTGCTGCTGTTTCCTAACACATTCCAAAGTCATGCAATAGGTGGCTTGGACACTCTAAATTGGTCCTAGGTGTAAGTGTGTGTGCAAGTGTAGGTGGTGCACCCTCCAAGGAGGGTTGAGCTTTGGGCTAGCAACCTGCACCTGTAAAACCCTTAACTGCTACACAAACAATGAGTACTGAAAGGTGCTTGTTGCCTGATGTACCACATGGTGTGTAAACGGGAAGGAGGGAGAGAGAGAGATTTAACTCTTGTAAAACTCAATAAAGATCATTCCACATTTTCTCCTGTTTATACTGTCAAGAGCAATGAGTTGACATTTTGCACATATTCTGGAGCTGTAAATGTTCAGTTAAGCTATGGTGTTCACTAAGGGCCAGACTTGAAAAAAATGGGGTATGAAAAAACGACTGTGTCTTTGGAATTCGCTGTTTACACATTCCCCCTATGGATCTATCTAAACAAAAACTACAGATCCTAATTACTTTTTTTCCATTGATGAAGCTATATATCTCACAAAACTGGTTGACAAATCAAATGTATCATGGGATGGCTTTTAACATATGGTATTTAAATATATAACATACAAATATATAAATAATTCTCAATGTCTATAAATTTGCAATTAATTGTCATTGTCTACAAAAGTGTAAGCCTCACTTCCGATACAAATATATAAAAATGTAAATATAGTGCTGTTACAAAATTATATAGAACATGTCATATACTGATCTCCCTTTTTGTAATGCTTGTCCTTGTCAAACTATATACATCTTGCTACTGATATTCTGAATTTAACAACTTATTTAATGCTCTTATACCAAATGACATCTTTTATTTGTGAACACCTTATCTGTGGGTCATGGCTGAGATTGGTATATGGAATAGCCCGCTTACTTAGCTAAAAACTGAATAAATGAAACGAATATGTAACATTCTTTGAGTTCACTCGACCTTCATGTAAAAATTGCATACTTGAATAAATAAAGCTCCATTTGGACATTCAGTTCTCAGCAAACTGCCTTGATGTAATAAGGACCGACAGACTAGAGACCACGTTTATCTATTTATCTGTTTATAAATTACACACACACACACACACACACACACACACACACACACACACACACACACACACACACAGATAAATAAATACACAGAAACACTAACATATGTATATTCCTAAACTGTCCCTCTGTTTTTTCCCTCTGTAATAAGTGATTACAATAAATTCAGTGTTATGCATTTTTGCACTATAAGACATGGCTACTCTGTAACCCATTTGCTGGACTACTACTTGTTTGGGAGTATTGAGTTCCACACTGATGAATGGGAGTAGTTTGATCTTTTTTTCTGTAATAAATTAGGTCTGTTTTATCTTGAAATATACCAGCAGATCAGAACAATGTACTCTGGAGTTATCCAGTGAGTGTAATGGCATTTATCACCTTCTTAAAATCTGCTCAGAACTGCTTTAACGTAGGGCACAATACATCAATATATGTGCTAACTTTGAGTTGTGTCTGTCAGAGATGCTTAATCTTAATGGATTACACCCATCTATACTCTTCACGTATTGATGGCATGTATGTAATTAATAGAATTAAAAGTTAGAAATGTTGTAACTTGGTTAATCGTATGGCACCTTGTGGGTGGCCAGAGTAACCCATAATATGCTCCAGCCCCATATCAGTTCCAAAATAATATATTTGTCTCCAAAACAATAGGAAATAAAAATGCCAGTATATATATAAAACACAGAAAATAACATTTGTCATTGTTGCGATGGTTGGGCCTTCTTATGTAATGACATAATGTCGTTTTCATTGTTTTTTTTTCTGTTATTTATCTGCTCTAATTTGCTAATCTCTGAAAACATCCCTAAGATAGTCAAACAAATAGCTTATGGTTTAGTAGTAAAATTGTGTCAGTATGACTGTGAAGGAAAGCCTGAACTAATATGTCAGGTACAGTATTACAGGAAAGTTGCAAGGCTTTGGCTGCATTCAGTCTGAATGCAGGTATTTCTCAAAATGTGGAGAGAAGTTCCAGTACAGAGTGCAGAAAACTAGCTAAATCTCATAGATTTGTGGAGCTGACTGTCCAGCTTAGGATCTACTGGCTTTCAGATATAATGCACATCTAGTATAAAACAAGGGCATTAAACAGATTTGTACTAGCTGGCTAGGAAAGGTGCATGATTTCTAAGTTGGAGTGGTAAGTGCTGATAGTTCTGTTGCAGCTGGTAAAATTTGTTTTCTGAAGCAAAGTTCTTCAGTCTTTTGTATACTGAAGTACGTGAAATCACTTTAAGGTATTATAGCACTTCTATTTTTGCCAGTATGAGTAATGTACGTGTGTGTACAGGTATGGCTATCAAAACATAACCTCACAATGCTATTGTTTTCTCTAATTCTTTGATTTTGTTAGCCAAGAAAATGATTAACTGTAAACGTTTGTTCCTAACAGAAAGTTTTTATATTTACTGGAACATTTCGCAAGAACCTAGATCCAAACGGAGAGTGGAGTGATGAGGAAATATGGAAAGTCACAGAACAAGTAAGTCTTTTAATGTCCCAGTATATGTATAAATTTTCAGTTTGATTTTGATTGGTTCATACCATTTAGCATTTCCTTCAGTCTGGTATTTTTTTTTTTTTTATATATACAAGTCAGAGGGGTCTATATTAGATAAACGAAAGTTTATCTAATCGAATGCTTACATGAGCAAAAATCCAGGAACTCGAAGCTGCACCCCCCACCCCCCCACCCCCCCGCTAAATATATATTCTAACTCCGAGATCGCACTACAGTGAGGAAAGGGCAAATATTGCCAGCTTCACTGTACTGCGATCTCACAATTGCGATTTCGAGTTCCACAATTTTCGCTCATGTGAGCGTTCGATTAGATAAACTTTCGTTTATCTAATATAGACCCGGTCAGAGAATATTTCTTCATGCTCTGTTCTCTACTAAAAGTTGCATGAAGAAGTCTGTTTTAATTGTAAAAGTGTGAGATAGCAGGTTTGAAAAACTGGCCAGTGTTATGTAAACAATGATTTTAGGGGAACAGCTACAGAAGCAAATGATTTAATTCTTACACTGTAAAACGTTCCTGACTTGAGATGTTTTATTTTCCTTACCAGTTTTCATCACTTTTCAAATGATCAGAAATGTCAAAGTTTCTAAAAAGTAACCATTCATTCCAAAGCACACTAACAAAATATTTGTGAAATGCCAAGGTGCATTTCAGGTGTTAGCCATCTTTATGTTTTGCAATTGTGGCCTCAGACTATGATAATTAACTTCCACTAACAGAGGGTTTTGCTTCTATCTATCCTGCGTATGACCTTAGTTAGTAACTGAGTTATGGTTTGGAGGGGCTAGCTTTGGGTACTGAGATGGAGGGGCTGCTGAAGGCACTGAAGCTTTTCCCCACAGCAGAAATTGGGTGAAGTATAACCAACAGGTACTGTATGCTGATAGGCTGGAACAGGATGACTCCACCAATGGCATGTGCACACCCACTGACCTGGCACCAGACCCCTCAGCTATCCCTGATTTTTTGGTATGCCCCTGATTTTGGTTCAAGATTGTGTTCATTCCTTCCTAAAATCAGTGATTTTTTGTGAAAAAGTTGGGGGATTACCTGCAAAATAAAAACGATGCTTCATTTCATTCAGAAAATGCACTTTAATTAAATGTTTGCATTCTGTCTGCTTTCTAGGTTAGAAGAAACACTATAAAAATGTGCATGACCAGGGGCCTCTGTTCCTGATAATTTTTGGCTCTGTCCCTGGTTTTGGTTGTAACAGGATGAGAACTCTGCTTGGCAATATTAGAAGTTTTGTAAGATGGGATCTGGCTAGGTAGATGTAATGAAAATGTTTTTATTGCTCCTGATCACAAATGCTGCCCGTTTGTCCCGTGAAGTCTCTTATTGCCATCTGGGGATGTTGTGACATGCTGCTGCCTATACCAGTCACATGACTGTGGAGCTATGAAAAGTAGAGGAGGAGCCGCCAAGCTCATGCACTTTTCAGGGCCAGAGACTATAAACTGAATGAATAAATAATTAGGTACAAACAGACTGCGACTCTGATGGTGAGTAATCCACATATCACACATTACTGAAATGCACTTACATCCAGTGCTATTTGTGAATCTGGTCATGGTCATCAGGTGTCCCTAGCCTATCAGACTTCAGCATCACAGGGATTACATACCCTGCTACTGAGTGACCTAGCGACTAACACAGGCTTCCTGTTAATTCCTCACCCTGACATTAACTGCATGTTTAACATGTATGTTGCATGTATATGTATACAGTATATCTGATCGGCACTGATCTAAACAGGGCTAAGCCTAATGCTGATAATTTTAAGATATGTGTACATAATAGCCATCAGAATTCCCTTTGCAATAATCATCAGAATTCCCTTTGCACTTATCAACAGGCATTTTCAGATTCTTCTGGGAGCTATTAAATCACCAGTACAGTCTTTTGTGGTAATTAGCTATGTTTTGTAACATTAAAACAATGTACTTTGTGTCTTGAGGCTATATTTATTTTATTTATTTGTTTATTTCATTTTAATAAGTTTACATTTGTTTACTGGGATAGTCTGACTGGGTGGAAGCCCATTTTCAGTGGAAGCCTGGGGAGGAAAGCTACACAGGAAGTTACAGTGTATATTTTTACAAGGCATTTACAAAAGCTTTTAAAACAAGTAAAAGAATTGTAAATCAGAGTATATGATAAGCCACAAAAGGTTACAGTGTATATTTTATAATGCAATTACAAAAGCATTTAAGACAAGTATAAGAATACATCGGAGTATGTGATAAGAAGTTTACAGAGGTAAAAAGACTGTTATTTGGGATTATAATTTTACAATATATCTATATATTTGTGTGTGTGTGTGTGTGTGTGTGTGTGTGTGTGTGTGTGTGTGTGTATATATATATATATATATATATATACATATATATATATATATATATATATATATATATATATATATATATATATATATATATATATATATATATATATATATAGAGAGAGAGAGAGAGAGATTTTTTTTTTGGCAAGAATAGACCTTAATGTTAGCATAGGTGTGGCCAGAATATATATAAATGGTTAATGAATATATTGGTTGATGTTTCGTTATTGTTGTGCTAGGTTAGTAAGAAGGTAGGGGGATATGTGGGAGATTGTAAAGTGGGATAGGAGTCTGTGTGGTGCCTAGCATCACAGGGGTAAGGATATAGAGAGACTTGTGTGCTGTTAGACTAGGCTGGTACAGGAGCAGAGCCATTTGCTGGTGAGGTGGTCTTTGAGCAGTTTTTTGAATTGGTGCAGGTTGGTGGTATTAATGATGTGTTGGGGAAGTGAGTTCCAAAGTTTGGAAATGTGGTGGGAGCAAAGGGCGTCACCAGCTTTGTTGTTACTTTTGGATACATGGAGGAGTGTTTTTTTCTGAGGATCGGAGTTGGTGTGTGTTGGTATAGAGTTGGAGTATTTGTTGTAGAGATGGGGTTCTATTTAGTTAGTATACTAGTTGGTGAGAGAAAATGAGTTGGGTATAGGTTATTTGTTGAGGGAGTTCTAGCCATTTTATTCGATGTAGGGCAGAGCAGTGGTGATATCTATGTGGGGAGCTTGTGGCAAACTTGGTTATTTTGTTGTAGCATGACTCAAGTTTAGCAAGGTCTTTTTTGTTAAAGTTGGTAAAGACTGGTGCAGAGTAAAGAATGGTAGATTCCAGGTGAGTCCTAGCGATGCTTAGTCTAGATTGGTTTGTTAGGAAAGGTTTCATTCTGTAGAGACAGCTTAGTCTGATATGTGTTTTTTATAGTTTGAGCTAGGTGTAGGTCAAATTTTAACTTGCTGTCAATTATAACACCCAGCAGTTTGGTTTCTGAGGTGGGGGTTACGGTAGTGTAGTTGGAGGAGTGAATTTGAAAAGTGGGTGGGGGTTGAGTGTCCTACTGGGGAGAAAGAGCATAAACTTGGTCTTGTTTGGGTTCAGTATAAGGTTAGCATTAGTTAGCCAAGCTTCTATTTCTAGGAAGCTTTGTTGTGTTGTGGCCTGTAGTTGTGTTAAAGAGGGGGCGGTGCATATGAGGGTAGAGTCAACTGCATATTTGATGACCGAGGTGAGAGAGGTGGCTTTATGGAGTTGGTTTGTAAAAATGGTGAAGAGCGAGAGGCCTAGTATGGAGCCTTGTGGAACTCCTATGTTGACGGGAAACAGAGATGATAGCTCCTGTTGCCATCTGACTGCTTGTTGACATTTGGTTAGATAGCTATGTAACCAAGCTAGGGAAGAATGACTGAGGTTTAGTGTGGCCAGATCTCACAGTAGTTTCTGGTGTGAAACTGTGTCAAAGGCCTTAGAAAGGTCTAGAAAGGTGGATGAAACAAATGTATTATGATTTCTGTGCTGATTTATTGTGTTGGTAAAGCTCAGGGGTGCGGTGGTGGTGTTATGGTATGGGCGGAACCCATGTTGTGTGTTAAACAGGAGGTTGTTAGAGAGAAGGTAGTTTAAGAGCGGAGAGTGCATGCATTTTTCGAGTATTTTTGATATGGGTGATAGAAATGCGATGGGTCTGTAGTTTGTAAGTTTGGTAGAATTGCCGCCTTTGTGCAAGGGAGTGATGTAGGAGAATTTCCAGAGTAGTGGGACGTAGTTTTTAGTGATAGACCAGTTGATGAGGATGGAGATGGGGTAGGCTATAATGCTGGAAGCTGATTTAAGGAATTCTGATGGGAGGTTGTCTGCAGCTAGGCTGGTGGGCTTTAACTTACTGAGTAGTTTTTTGATAGTGTGGGTTGGGATGGGGTAAAGGAGAAGGTGTTACCACCCTCAGTGTTGGTGATTGGGATTGTAGTAGTGGATTTGTGGTCATAGTTAGCAATTGAGTTTATTGTATTTATGAAAAAGGAGTTTATTAGTGTTGTGGTGCTGTCATTTGAGGGACGTGTAGTGGGATTAGGGGTGGAGGCATTTCCAGGTTGTATGAATTTGTTTATGATGGCCCAGAACTTTTTGGGGCTATTTATTTTTTTGCTGAGTGGTGGTGTAGTAGGATTTTTGTCAGCTTTTATTTGGGATTTGGCTTTATTCATAAGCTGCTTAACTAGTAGTAGGCTGTCATTGTTTTTGTTTGTTTGCCAGTGTTCCCATGCTCTTTCTCTTTTTTAGTAGGTCTTTGGTGTTTTTTGTTAGCCAGGGGGTGTGATTTTTTTTATTCTAGCTGTTCTGCAGGGGGCTAGGCTGTTTAGTACATTGAGGAAGGTGGTGTTAAAGTATTCCACGGCATCATCTAGTGGTAGTGTTATGAGGGGGAACCAGTTAATTTGTTGGAGGAGGGACTTAGAGGTTTGGGTGCTATTCTTTTTGTTGTGGATTAGCCTAAACATTACTTGTTTTGGTAAAGTAAGATTGTTTCTGATTAGGTGTGTTGGTAGGTGGTCAGTCATGGTATTGGGGAGGCAACCTGTTAGTAGGGATGTGTTATGTTTTTTGTGAAGGCCCAGTCTATTATGGACTGTTTGTTAGAGCTTTTATCTATTCTTGTGGAGTTTTGTATGAGTTGGGAGAAGCCATGTAGGTTTATAAAACTTGATGGATTGTTAGAATTATAGATGGACCAGTCAGTGTTGATATAGCCCATGATGATGGCCTCTTGGTGGAAGGTTGTTGATAACCAGTGAAGTATCTCTTCAACTGTGTTAGTGTTATCACCTGGATTAATATAAATATCTACCATGAGCAGAGTTTTGTTTTTATTGATGTTTAGTTTGGAGAGGAGCAATTCAGCATTATTAAATTTTGGTGATGTGATGTTGATGGGTTGTAGTTCTAGGTCTTGTTTGAATATTATAGCTACATCGCCTCCGTGTTTATTTTGACGATCGAACCTGTATAGGTTATAGCCTGGGGGGAGGATTTCATTGATTTTGACACGTGGCTTTAGCCATGGTTTAGTCATAATGGTAATGTCAGGGGAATATAAATCAATTAGTTCGTGGAGGTTCATAGGTTCATAGTTTCATAGGTAGGTACTAGGCTATAGGCCCAAGGGCCTAAGTAAGCCTAGCCAACACGGTTCCCTGGCTTACGCCACCCAAGAAAGTTATTTTCATCTGCCCCTGTCAAGCAGAGGCACAAAAGTGATCCCCAGGGTGTATTTCCTATTTCCCATCCACTCATCAAAATTTTTCTTAAAAAGTGCTAATGAGGAACTTTGCTTGATATAGATGGGTAGCTTGTTCCAGAGTATGGGAAGTCTCTGGGACAGGAATCTATCCCTCCAGCATGTCCTGTTTATTGTGGTGACATGGTTTAGGTCTCTAGATCATGTAGCTCGGAGGGATCGGGATTTCTTTAGAAGCAGCATGTCTAACAGCTCTGGGTTTGACACAGTTTTATATGTTTGGCAGAGATCACCTCGGAGTAGGCGATGTGCTACAGAGTAAAGCTGGAGTTTTTTGAGACGGTCAGTGTAGGGCATATGTTTGAGGCCAGTAACTTTGTGAGGTACTTCTGTGGCCTTTCCAGCTGCTGCAGATGTCTTGTGGGGTACATTCCAAATGGAGCGTTGTACTCTATAATGGGTCTAATAAGTGTCAAGTAGAGGGGAACAATGACCTCTTTTTTCCTGGATGAGAACCCTTTTGTGATGAGGTGTGCCATGTAGAAGGATTTCCTGACTACTGTGGCAATGTAATTATCAAAGGAGAGACTACTGTCCATCTGGGTCCCAAGGTCTCTTATCACACATTCGGCGTTAAGTAGACTGCCGTCTATGTAGTAGTAGTTCATGGGTACAGAGCTTTTACCAAAGGGGATGACAGTGCACTTTTTGGCTCGACACCAGGCATCTGTCTCAGTGAGGCCCTTCTGTAGGATGTCCACATCATTTGGGGACTCGACTATGGCTCCTAGTTTTCAGTCATCTGTGAACTTAGTTAGCCAAAGGCCTTCTATCTTATCCTGTACTTCAGAGAAGTAGATACCAAACAGGAGATGTCTCACAACTGAACCCTATGGTACTCCACTTGTCACTGGTTTGAAGTCAGGTCATGGACTTTAGAATACTCCTTAGATCTATATTTTGGAGCAGAAGGGAGTTCCCTTTGGAGTAGGGTGGTATGATCAAGTTTTGTGAATGGTTTGTGCTGGTTGGTTTATCATTAAGTTGGGGGCCTGAGTTGGAGTGGATGTTGATGCTTAGTTTCAGTTTTGATAGTATGTTAAAGAAAGTTTTTCTAAGTGTTGTAGCTAGTTTGTGGTGTCTAAGAAGAGATTTAGGTTTGGAGCTGCTTTGGTGGTATTTGAGTGGGAGGTAGTCTATTTGTGTGCTGTTATAGAGGCTGGGAGCAGTCAGAGGGCTGTAATGATGGGTTTTGGGGATATATAGTCATCTGCACCCTGACACACAGGGTCGCTATTAGAAGATTATGATATAGTTGAGTGGCAAATTATGGTTGATTAGTGTTTCCCAAGATGCTATGAAGGACTGAATTGCACCTGTTTGAAGAGAACATTCCTTCATTTGAGCATATGCATCCTTAACATGAGTGATCTAGCAACATGGGGTATTCAAATTTTACATATCCCACAGTCCTTTGTGCCTAGTGCAGTTTACTATATATTGCCACATCTTTGAATGTTCTATCACTTTTTTGTTTTGTTACCTAGTTACCTATCTGTATGTCTGTGCTACCTAGGACACACTATACCGGTCAAAGACTGTGGGTGAGAATTCTAATATGGGTTTCACATCTGAGTAGCTGTTATCTGCGAAGAACACCACTCTACCTATATGCAGACATAATAAGCACAGGTTATTAGCAGTGAACAAACAAATAAAAAGTTGTTTTGATAAACATGCCTACTTGTAGCAAAATCATAAACTAGCTGAAGTAAATCATTAATCATTTGCAAAAGATTATGTGAAAGCCATAGGCGTCTTATGATTTTATATGTACTCAGATAATAAGGATGACTGCAGCTATGTGCAGGCATGATCAGAAAAGTTAAGAGAAGCAGCAGAAAGTGCAGCATTTATTACTCATATTTATAAAAAGTAAAGGAGTTTAAAATGTTTTATATAGTGATATCCTTTGTTGGACACCCTGATTGTTTTCTTAAAAGAATGAAAAGAGGGAGACAGGAAAAATTTAAGATGGTAAGACATAACAAAGAGTGAATACAGAAGTGAAACATCAAGGGAGTTGTGCTGGAGGAGGTGGGAGAGGAGGGTACTATATTTCTGGAGGGGGATAGACCCCCCATTTTCTTTGTATAAGAGAGTACTTTGGGTGGGAAGTAGATAAGAGGGTGTAGGAGAGAGTATAACAGAAGTTGGGGGGTGAAGATGATTCCAGTCCAGCAACTGTCTTTGTACTCAATGAATGAATCCTAGATAGGCTGAAGGAGTCTGTCCATGACCTGCTCAGCCACATCCTTGGAAAAAATACTGAAACCACATTCTGTGAGGTTTGCAAGGCTGCCACATGCCAGGATGCCTACAGGAGTGGTATTATCACTCTTACCCTTTGAGAACATACCTGGATGGGCAGAGGATGAACATTCCCTAATGTGGGTGGCACATTTATTTATTATGGTATTTATTTAACATTTGTTAATCGGGAAAGTCTGACTTGGAACAAAGCCCGTTTTCAGCGGAGGCCCTAGATATGCTCCAGGCGCTTGTCTTTGTAACATGGCTGTGCTGCTCCTGAGGAATTTGGACATGTACAAAAAATGAGCAGAAACTGGAGAGAGAGAGAAAATAAAAAAGACAAATTAATGTATAATTAAAAAGAGAGAACGAGAGACAAACAAGAAATATACCCAACAAATTTACGTATAATTTGCATCATTCGGACCTTTATTATATGTGAATAATATTTTTATTAAATCTTTATTGAACTAAAATAAAACTTATGGGAAATGCTTATGCATATATGGGAACAATGATTTTATTGCTATTAAGTCTTGGTGGAGTTTACATTTGCAGTCTTCTAATAGTAACATTAAAACGATAACACATTTGAGATTTCTGCCTGATATGGATTTGGTTGCAGTACTATACTGAAAGCACTTTAGTCCTTCTATTACCATTCTGCATAAATACTCTTGCAGTTATATATAGTATTGAAATTAGTTAAGGACAGAAAACATTATTTATTACTTGACATTTATTTTTGACTTGGTTGTAATACTGTACTGAAATCACTTTAGTCCTTCTGTTTCCATTCTGTGTAAATACTTTTGCAGTTATATATAGTAAAGAAATTGGTTAAAGGCAGTAAAAAGCATTTATTACTTGACGTTTCTTTTTGAAAATGTTAAGGCTTTTGTTTAGTCTTACCAGCACTCTAAGCAAAAAATCTCCTACATTGTTGAGTGGAGTTATACTGAATTTCTTATCCAGCTAGATAGGAAAGACATAAAATGGTTGTTTACTTTTCTCTCCCCTTTTTCCTACACATTTCTGACATGACTGTTAGTACTATTCTGTAAGTATTTCAGTCACTGTTGCACTTGCTTAGTGAAAGAATTGATAAGACTGTACTGTACTGGAATTAACTGGAAACAACTGAAATGAGACTGAAACTAAAGTCTTTATCCCTTAATTACCCAAACTCATGCTGAACAGGTGCCAGTCTCTCCTTTATGGGCCAAGTCTTGTGTACTTTTCAGAATGAATTCTCCAAACACTGTAGTTCATTCAATAAGGCTTTATTAGATGTTCGCAATAGTCGAATACCGTCTTCATTAACAGTGCCGACAATAACAGTGCTGCTAAATATATTCCAAGTTTCTGCACATATATTCTGATTGTCCTGAATGATGTAAGCAGAAGCAGTCTTTATTTGACCTGACTTCAGTACTGAGGCTCGAGTGTCTGTATTGTAGCTTAATCTTTCCAGTACTGTCAGGTCGAATGAACTAACCTTAACGGACTTACAAAATTTTATCAGAAATATATTTTAATAATGCCAAAACCCTGTAATGCTTTACATGCCCTCTTAGTCTTGGTTTCCAGACCTGGTCTTAATCTAACATTCCATTAAGGAACATTCTGTAGCTGGCAAGATTGTATCCTTCCCTTGAGAAAAGAACATTCTGTATTTCTGTATTTTCTGCACATTTTATGCTTATCTTTCCTTTCTAATAAACTGTCCCTCGTGCTTGACCAGCAAGGTTATTCTTTCTTTCTGCTTAACTGTCCTTTATGCATAACTTTAAAATGGAGGTCCCTAATCTAACAGCTGCCCCTGAGGTCCCTGACGAAAGTCTACAGAGACCTACTTCTGTAGTTACCTTACATCTGTATTGCTAACTACTGTATACAGCTTTATGCTACCTGACTCATAATCTTAAAAATACATTTTCTTTATTTGGTAAACCTAGAATTTTAAAGTTGACCACCAGATGACACTTGAGCCTTTATGGCCTGTTTGGATTGAAGTCTTTTAACTTTATGATTTAATTATAAACTGGCAATTCTAATGTTCACCACTAGGTGTCACTTCAGCATTTATTGCCTATTTGAAGTCTCTTAAATTTATGATTTAATTATAACTAGGCAATTGTTCACCAGGTTTGAAGTCTGTTAACTTTATGATTTGATTTTCATATTACGTAGATTCATAGTCTTTAGAGTCTCTAAGTCTAAGTTCTAATGTATGAATTTATATTCAAAACCTGTACATTATTCTGAAAATGAGTGTCTTTTAATTCTGTGGCTTTTAAAGCTGATTAACCTGTATTTGAAAATCTTTATTTAAGTTAGAGTATGAACTGTTCACCCTGCCTATTTTTTCCATATCTCTGTATGCTGTAATGGTAAAGTTACATTGTTTATTACCCGTGTTTTTTACCTTATGAATTGGTGCCTTAGTCTACTATGATGTAACCTTTTTCTGTTGTTCATAGATTTAAATCTTTAAATATTGTACTGTTTCTTTTTATTGTATAGCCCATGATGGCTATTTTCTGGAAACTAATTGAAATCTGCACTAAAGAGATAACTTTATAAGTGGTCTTGAGGCATAATTACCATATCCTGTGTTAACTTGTGTCTATAAATTCTCATTTGATGTTTTAACTGTAACAGTATTACTTGACATGTTTATATAACAGATATGGAAATGACTTTTACTGATGAATTTAAACTTTTTTCAGCTGTTAACTAAAAGATGTATAAAAAATCTTGAATAACTTTATGGTCCTGGAAGAATGTGTCCTGTTGTCTGTAGCTTTTTAACATTTTCCTTGCTTCTTGGCTGTGTGATGTCACACTGGAAACTTGAATGTTTGTGGAGACAGCTGTTAACTGGATAACGTCTTTCATGTTCTGAAGCAACACTGCTGTAATGTGTTGATTTAGAGCTGGTCTGCTGAAGTTCTTTGATGCTTTTTCTGAAGTAAACACTGGTGACAGCTGCATTTACTGTATGTAGAGGTCATCTGCTGTACCTATTTTGTGCATGGAGTAGTGCTGTCTTACTAAAAAGTCTGCTCTATAAAGAGAAACTGTAGTGCCATTATTTCCGGCTTATCTTGTATAGAGTTCATACTCTTAAGTTATGGAAAACACTGGTGTGCTGCTGAAAAGTCTGTTATGAAACATTAGCCTTTGTTACTGATAGAATGGAAAAAGTGTCACTGTAAACTTTTAATGAAACCTTGAAGTTAAGTTGGCTGCTGCATTAAAAACTGTACTTGAAAAGGTTACTTACTGCAACTGTTTCTGTTGAAGTTGTGAAGTGTTGCTGATAGGTTCCTTGGAATACTTGCTCTGTAAAACACATAGTTGAACGAAACATGGAGTGCTGCAGTGGAATGAAAACACTGCTATTCCATAGTCTGTAGAACACATGTAGTTGAACAAAACACTGCTATTCTGTAGATTTTTTTGTACATCTCACGTAGTGTGACTGCTGATGCAAGGTTCAATGGGGTTTTGGGAGTTACCCCAATCATAGTGGCTTGCCATTAGGGTTAGCACCTGTCCCACTTTGCGAGGGACAGTCCCTCTTTGGGCAGTTGTGTCCTGCAAAATTCTTGTAAGAATGGCAACTGTCCTGAAATATTATGGCAAAATTATTTTCTATATTTTATGTAATAGTTGCATAAAACAGTTATTCTGTATCTGAAACACCTAAATGTTATAAGAAACAGAATAAGCAACTAAAATGCTACAAGAATAAGCTTTTATTTAGGCAAAAAAGTGAAGTTCTGTCCCTTGTACTGGCCATGGGTATGTTTTGGCCTGCAAAATCAGATGCTTGTACCACAATTGTCCCACTTTGGCTATCTGAAAAGGTGGAAGCCCTACTCACCATTGAAATAATTGATAAGACTGTACTATACTGGAATTAACTGAAAATAACTGTAATTAGACTGAAAATAAAGTCTTTATCTGTTAATTACCCAAACCTGTACTGAACAGGTGCCAGTCTCTCCTTTATGGACCAAGTCTTGTGTACTTTTCAGAAAGAATTCTCCAAATACTGTAGTTCATTCAGTAAGGCTTTATTAGATATTCACAATAGTCGAATACTGTCCTCATTAACAGTGCTGCTAATAACAGTGCTGCTAAACATATTCAAAGTTTCTACACATATCTTCTGATTGTCCTGAATGATGTAACTGGAAACAGTATTTATTTGACCTGACTTCAGTACTGAGGCTCGAGTGTCTGTATTGTAGCTTAATCTTTTCTGCACTGTCAGGTCGAACGAACTAACTAACCTTAACTGACTTCCTTAACTGTATCAGTAATAATATCAAAACCCTGTAATAATTTACATGCCTTCTTTGCCTTGGTTCCCTTGGTTTCTAGGCCTGGTCCTAATCTAACATTCCATTAAGGAACATTCTGTAGCTGGCAAGATTGTAGCTTCCCCTTGAGAAAAGAACATTCTGTATTTCTGTATTTTCTGCACATTTTATGCTTGTCTTTCCTTTCTAATAAACTGTCCCTCATGCTTGACCAGAAAGACTATTCTTTCTTTCTGCTTAACTGTCTTTTATGCATAAATGAAACATAATTTCTAGGTCTATTTTATCCTTTAGCCTGTCTAATGTCTAATAACTACTTTAAAATGGAAGTCCCTGATCTAACACTTAGTATATGTTCTTATTTCTTTAAGCATTTATTCACATCTGAATTGTCATATTGTGCCAGTATTTCATTTAATGCAAGTTAAAATAGTAGTCCATCTTCCTTCAAACTGATGCATTTCTATATGTGTGCACAGCTGGTCCGTTTGGAGGGAGGGGTGTACCCTGGAATCTGACCATTTACTTTCATTGCAGGATTTACTTTCAGCTATGATTTGTGTAGCTAAGTTGTAGTTTTATGTATCATTCTGTGATTTTTTTTCAGGCAGGGGCAGAAGCTGTACACACACATAAAAAAAGTTTAAATTCCTTAAAATTCAACCTTCATAAAACAAAACATGTTTACTGTTACAGATAGATGCAGTGCATACACTTCATGACAATAATATGTGCTTTGTTAGTTTTATGCATAATTAAGTATATAAAGGGATTAAATAAAATTGTATACAGAAGCAATACAACTGCTCATCTCTCACAAAACTATGTGCTGGTCATTCACTTGACACTGCAACCTCCACCCCCTAGACTTCCACTCTGTCTAGGGTGTGGTGCCTGAGTGAGTTCAGGTGTCTTGTATGTGCAGTTAATATTGTGGAGGAAATGGCTGTCTTATACAATTATTATACTAATAAATATTTTCTGGCCTACACAACCAACATTCTTTCTTTACAAAAATAGGCTGCATCTAGTTCAACTACTAACTAAGGCAATACAAACTGTAAAAGAAATGATGTGGCAATGCAACATTTTATTTGTTTCTGTATAAATGCATACATTTATATACATAAAAAATAATTACAGGTGTACTCATACAGATGTACATCTACATTTTACAGGCATATTTGCATAGTTATATATTTTTCCTTACTCATAAATGTACATGTGTGTGTGTGTGTGTGTGTGTGTGTGTGTGTGTGTGTGTACACACACACACACACACACACCCACAAAATGATGTCATCAGATAAACATTCCATATTTATATGCAGATACATTTATGCTTTTTTGTATTAGAAAGTATAGATACATACTTGCAGTTACACATATTTCTTTTAGCAAATACCTTCAGTTATGCAACCTTTTTGTAGTTTATTTTTAAACATATTTCTAATATGAGAAATAAAATAAAAATAAATACATAAATAAATACATCCTTACTTTAGAACTCTGGCATTCTTGCCATAACTTAATCTACCCACTCAGCCAGCTTGTCATGCTTGTGCTTCTGTAGATCATTGGACCAGCGTCTGCACTAGGGGCCAGAATGGATGACCCCTGTCAGGATGACAGGAGCTCACTCATCCCTGCTAGCGATAATTTTTTTTTCCATTCAGACCTGCAAATGCAGGATTCAATCTTTTCACATATAAATCCCTAAGAAGGAAGAGCATTATTTTTGTCTTTGTATATTGTTAGTTTGGAGCACAGCTTCCTCTTTTCACAGGTGCTGCCATCATTAGAACTGCCAGTACCAGAATGAAGAAATATGTGCAGGGCTGTGGCTCACATGTTTAGAACCACTCCTTCTAGGGTGTGACATCATATTAATTAAACCCAGTTAATCAGCAGGGGCATTAAACTTGGAAATGAAATTATTGGTGAGTTTGGTTTTACAAAAAATGCTTCGTCACCTACATTTTTTTTAAGGAATACATTCACATTTCATTTATATGGTGGATAAAAGTCATTAATAAAAATCATCATTTTTATCTTACTTGCAGCTGTTACTGTTGCTGCTGCTTTGCCTTGCTATTGCTACCCTTTTGGAGTTTTTTCTTCTCCTTTCTGCTTTTCCTGGTTAGGGGTCACCACAGCAGAATAGTGGTCTGCAGAACAATTGGCAGTGGAGTTTTATTGTGTCGAGTTGCCAGCCTGGCACCCAACCTTTCACAGAAGGCACACACTCACACCTAGGGCCAGTTTAGAATGTCCAATCCACCTACAGCATGTCTTTGGGATGTGGGAGGAAACCGGAGCACCCAGCTGAAACCCATACAACCACAGGGATGACATGCAAACTCCACACAGAAGGCATCCCAGCTAAGAATCGAACCAGAGAACCTCTTGCTGTGAGGTGGCAATGGTAACCACTGCACCACCACGGCTGCCTGCTACCTTTTTGGAGTATTACACCTGAATGTCAGGAAGGAATAGTTTTGTTATACGTTCCTCATGCAGTATAGCATCAGCATTAATGATTTTTTTTTTTTGGGGGGGGTGAGTGTTTTGCAGAAATAAATATTTGTGTGCGTGTGTGTGTGTGTGTGTGTGTGTGTGTGTGTGTGTGTGTGTGTGTGTGTGTGTGTGTGTGTGTGTGTGTGTGTGTCAGTATCAGCTGCTAGTATATTTTGAGTAATTTGAGATGATAAGGTGTGCCAGATGATGTTGGATGGACAAGGATTATGCTTCATGGTTGTGCAAACTCACATGCATATAACTCCATTTTATCTTTTCTAAAGATTGTCAGGTTATTGAACAACTGTGGATATCCACACATTGCCTTGGTATTTTGGAGGTTACTGGGAACTGCTGTGTACTCTGCCCTTATCCCCAGCATACTCACATGAACCTGAAGCTGTGTTCATGACTACCTGAAGTCTGGTTGCGCAAATAAGCCTTACATCTTATCCTATTTCTGTGATTCATAGAGATAACCAAAAAAGTCCTAATTCACATAAATAACATGCAATTGACCCAGAATTTACACAAAGAAGCTTAACACTGCCATATTAACTTGCTGTTACATGAGTTAGGCAAACTTAGGAAACCACAGACTTCTTAAAGTAAGGAAAAATAATAGAAATATTGTAAATTAATATAGAAGAGTTCAAAATGATGTTACATTACTGAGTTTAGTTAGTTCATAGGTTCATACCAGGCTATCTGCCCAAGGGCATTTATAAGCCTAGCCCAGAGTTTTTGTGGCTTTCGCCATCCCTTTAGTTTGAAGAAAACTATGCCCATTATTTTGCTGTGCCTCTGTCAAGCAGAGACACTGAGGTAATCCCTGGGGTATATCTGCGATCTCCCATCCATTGGTCAAGATTTCTCTTGAACACGGCCAGCGAGGTGCTCTGCCTCACATGTACTGGGATTTTGTTCCACAGCATAGGGAGTCTCTGGGTGATGAATCTGTCCCTCCAGCACGTCCTATTAATAACCGTGTCAAGGTTTAAGTCTCCTGCCCTTGTAGTTCTGAGGGATCTAGATTTTTTGAGGTGAAGCATGTTCATCAAATCTGGGTCTGACATGGCCTTGTATGTCAGGCACAGGTCACCTCTGAGCAAGAGGTAAGCGACTGAATAGAGCTGAAGTTCTTTCAGTCGGGCAGCATAAGACATATTTTTGAGACCCTTTATCCTTTTGGTGAGGAACTTTTGGGGCCTTTCCTGCTGCTGGGTCAGATACATTCCGAATGGGGCATTGTACTCAATCATTGGTCTGATGAGTGATGAGTACAAGGGGACGATGACCTCCCTTGATCTAGATGTGAATCCCTTCATGATCAGGTGGGCAATGTAGAAGGTCTTCCAAACTACTTTAGCAACGTGAGTGTCAAACGAAAGGTTACTGTCAACCTGAGTCCCCAGATCCCTGATAACTTCTTCTGTGCTCAGTGGATTGCCACCTATATGGTAGCTAGGGTTAACCTTGTTTTTCCCAAAGGGTATGACTATGCATTTCTTGGCGTTTAACTTTAGGCCATGGCTCTGGCACCAGTTATCCGTTTCTGTGAGACCCTTCTGAAGGATATCTGTGTCAGATGTGTTTTCGACTATGGCGCCCAGTTTGCAGTCATCTGCAAACTTTGTCAGCCATAACCCTCCTGTGTTTGCTTGTACTTCAGAAAAGTAGATGCCGAACAAGAGTGGGCCCAGGACTGAGCCCTGTGGGACCCCACTTGTGACAGGCTTTGAGTCTGACATGGCGCCAGCAACTCTGACCCTGTGGGTTCTGTCACTTAGCCAGTTTGCAACCCATCTTGTGATGTATGGGTTTACATTTAAGATGATGAGTTTTTCAACGATACCTGAGTGGGGTATTGTGTCGAAAGCCTTTGACAGGTTGAGGTAGGCTGTATGGACTGCCTTTCCCTCATCAATGGCCTTGGTGACTGTTTCGAAAAAGTCGACCAAGTTTAAAAGGCATGATCTGCCTTTGACAAAGCCAAACTGGGTTGGATCCAAAGTCTGCAAGTTCCCTATGTCTTTATTTATGAGTTCCATTATGATCCTCTCCATGGCTTTGCAGATCAGGCTTGTCAAGCTGATGGGACGGTAATTTCCGGGGTCGGTGGAGGCACCGCCTTTGTGAAGTGGGACCACAGTTGCCGTGCGCCACTCCTTGGGTACGTATCCTGAGGTGAGGCTAAGATTAAACAGCTGTCCTAACTGCGGGTTTATTTCCTCGTTGAGTTCGTGGAGCACACAGCCAGGGACCCCATCCGGTCCCATGGATGCTGTGTTTTACGCCTTAGAGAGAGCAGTTCTCACCTGGGCGTTAGAGATGTTTGGGGGGCTACAATCCTCTGGTATAGATATCTCTCCTTTTGGAGGGAGGGGGGGGGGAGAAGTTTGCACTGAACCTGTCAGCCAGTATATTGGCAATGTCTGTAGGTTCAGTAATTTTTACATCATTTTGAACTAATTCTGAGCATATCTGGGAGTTTCCTCCCAGGTTTCTAACATAGCTAAAGAAGGCCTTATGATTGTCTTTTGAGTCCTTAGCGATTTTTCTCTCAAAATTTGCCTTGGATGATTTTATGAGAGCTCTTAGTTTTTTGCTTATAATGATCAAAGGTGTCTTACCTTTTAAGTATTTTGCTCTATCTTGTAGTAGCTTCCTCCTTTTATTGTAGAGCTTGTTTATGGCTGGGGTCCACCAGACTGGACGCTTGCCTTTGGTACAAAGAGTCTTTGTTTTGTTTGGGATTGCCTGATCCATGCAGTCCTGTAGGTGCTGGTAGAAGGCATTTGTAAGTGATTCAGCGGCTTGAGTAATGTTTACCGCCGGCTCGGGGGCCTTAAAAGAGACCACACTAGTCTTTAGAAGTGTGAAGTCGGCTTTTGAGAAGTTCTTCACTGTGGTCTTTTTTATCTCAGGTGGGGGCGGGATGAGGACCTCCAGTGAGATTAGTTTATGATCTGATCTCACCAGTGAGGGGTATACTTCCGGTGTTGAACATTGTGATCCCATGTTCGTGATGATGAGGTCAAGTATGTTTTCACCTCTTGTGGGGATGGTGACTAGTTGTTCCATGGCATTTGAGTTTATGAATTCCAGGAACCTTTGGGCTAGAGTGTTTGGGCTTGAGTAGTGATCCCAGTCTATATTAGGGTAGTTGAAGTCACCTAGTATGATGGTGTTTGGAGATACATTTATCCCCTCCAGTGTTTTCAGGAAAGCTATGTGAGTTTCCTGAATTTGAGAGGGTGGCGTGTAACATGCTACAAATTGCAGAGCAGTTTTGCCTATGGTTAATTGCACCTGGATGGTCTCCGATGCATCGTGCGTTGCCACCAACCTTGAGGTGTGGGTGTCCTTGATGAATATGGACACCCCCCCCTCCTTTCTTGGTGTTGTCCGGATTTTGGGGCTGGAACGCATGGTATGAGGTAAAACCTGATAGTGCTGGGGTGCTCTCAGGAGCCTTGAACCAGGTTTCAGTCACAGCACAGACATCGATGTTCTCCATACTGAGAAGGGCCTCGAGTGCGTGCATCTTGAGGTTGAGACTTCTGGCATTGAGCAGCATTACCCTTAGTTTTTTGTTTTTTGTGTTCTAGGGTGGTAGGTTTAGAATTTGAGCCTTGCCTAAAAAAGGCACTATGGGGGTGGCAAGAGCCTTTGCCAATATCCGGAAGCCCAGGGGTGACAGGTGCAAGCCGTCCCTTGCGAAGCAGCGTGGCCTGTCCAGCATGTCATCCCAGGCAGACAGACATTGGATCCCCTTTGAATGACACCAGAGGTTAAGCCAATTATTAAAGCTGATCATCTTATCTCTGTATTGTGGCATCATTCTTGGTGAGGGTAGGATACTGCTCAAGGTCAGGGTCATACCTGCTTGGGCTACATAATCAGAGAGCTCCTCAATGTCTCTTTTCATGTAGTCCAAGGAGGTACGTCTCAGGTCGTTTACACCAGCGTGGACAATGACTGAGTCGTACTTGTACCTGCTGTTGAGAGACCTGAGTGCTTGTTTTAATGATATGATGGGCAGATTAGAAGTGAATACTGTAAATCTGCCATTTGTAAATAGAAATACATTACAGCAGCAGTGGTGATCACTGAGAAAGATATTTAATTTTCTGTCATTTAGTGATTGTACACACATAGTAGAAATTGAGAGTTTTAATTGTAAGTGTTATTGCTGAATGAATAAAGACATTATTATGAATACAAGAAAGTCGTAGAGGAAGGGTGGATCTGTCAACGGTCTGCTTGCCTTATTGTGAATTCACTGTTGATAGTGCAAACAGCTCAGTACAGCCTTACTTGGATGAACTGCATGTTTATATAATTATGGGTTTTGTGTCAGCTGACTTCTGCCTTCCTGTAGATGGCAGGCATGCTTTCATTACTGTGTACTTTTTTGTGGTGTAACATCTGCAGCAGCATGTCTACTCAGGAAGTTTGGTTAAAAACAATAACATATATTTGTATAAAGAATTGAATACTGACTAGGGACGATTACCTTAAACACATTACAGTTATATCAACAGTTAAACCATCCACGTCTTTCCATAATAACAATGCAAGCAGTGAATATGGTAAGTGTCATTCACACCTTCATACTCAGCACACAGTAGTGAATGCTACTTCCTTATTGGTAATTCATTTTTTACATGGTCAGCAGTGGAAACAAACAGTTCTAGTATACTGATAAATTTGGAGGATATCAGCAGCAGAATGGCTGATGAAGATGAAGATGATGATGATGATGATGATAACATAATTATGTTTATGAGGCAGCCTGAGGAAAGTGTCATGCAATCCCCAAGTTCAATGGCAGGATCTCACAACCCACAATATGTTAGTAACTCTGCAGGAAGTGACAATGCATCACAAAGTCAAGCACCTGCTGACATTACACACATACTTGTACAGGAGGAAACCCATGCACTTCTATACCCTCTCAATAACAACATGCGTCTGGGAAAGGGCTCTTTTGTAATTGTCTTCAGCAGTTCCACTGAATTTTTTCACTGGTGTCATGGACCATAGCTCCAGTTTATACCCAGCATCACCTTAAAGGATAAAAAAAAATGAGAGAGAGAAAGAGAAGGTCGGTAAACAAAACAAAAATGGTGTAGTATTTGGAAATACATTTTACTGTGAGTACCTACTTAAATAAAATAGAAAAAAAAAAGGAAAAAAAATATTTCTCCCCTTACCAGCAAGATGACCTTTGGGCATCCTACCATGCAGGAAGAGACTATAGAGTAAGCTAGTGAGAGATATGATAATTGTGTACACTGCTAGGATGCTGGGCAACGTGTTGGTGGCACACCTGCATGCATCACATATGACCTGCAATTGATGGACTGGTAGCCTTTCCAGTTGTACTGGCCACCCTCCCATGGACCAGATGGTGTCCTAATTGCAACATGGGTGCAATATATTGTACTGAATGCCACAGGGAAATGTGGCACCCTATCAGAGGCACTCATACTCTTGGTTTGGTCCTCAGGTGACACTGGGAAGTAGATATACTGATCCATAAGTGCCAACAGTAAATCCAGGAAGAATCAAAGTATCTGTAAGGCAAAGGCCTGAGAGATACCCAAAGTGTCCTGGTCTGTCTCAGGAAGGTCTCCCTGGCAAATGTAGTGAGGACTACACATAATTTAGTATCCACAGGGATTGGAAGAACACACATCCACCCACGGCCTCTGTGGAGACCATATATATATATATATATATATATATATATATATATATATATATATATATATGTGTGTGTGTGTGTGTGTGTGTCTACAACTTGTACATAGAAAAAGTTTACATGGTCTATTGTTCTTGCTGTTCTATTTTTCTTGACATCCTCTAGATAAGAAAGTGAAACTTTTTCAGAAATGTTTGAAATGTGGGATTAAAATTACCCCTCGGTGAACATGCGAGTTTTGTGACTATGCATAGAACATTTATCTGAGGAATGTGAAGGTTGTAAGTCCTTTGGTCCAAATGTTTTGTCGGACGGAAGAAACAAATTTATCTTAAAGAGTTTGCTGCCTCCTGACCCTGAGTCAGACAAACCTAGAAAAAAGAAAGAAAGAGGTAAAGACAAAGACAAAACTAAATTAAAGGAAATGAGAAGCATTAATGGAAAAGGAAAACCAATGAATGACTGCCACATCAGATCCAAAGGTAAATGAGGTTAGAGTTGACTTCTCTGTCAATGCCTACCAACCCTTCTACTTCAGCTCCAGCTGTTTTATAAAGAAGCTACTCACTCCAGACTCTAGGAAACTGAGACCACAATGAGCACTGTGTTGAATATCACAAATCTCTGTATGCAGTTCGTGCAAAATGTAGCTGATGGAGAGTACCATACCTCAGGCTTAGGCATTAATATGAGGCATCATACCTGGCTTCACCTTTGTGACTTTGCTGACAGCTTTAAGACATCTTTCATCAATGCACCATATGATGGACCAGCCCTTTTTGGTCTACAGGCCAAGGAATAGATGCAGACGTGCAAAGAATATGGGAAGACATTATCTACCATAGGAATCAGATTGAAGTCCCCTCAGTTTTACAACAGGAACTGGAATGGAGTCCAAGTCTCTATGGTTTAGGAAAACCCAGCATCATCTCTATGATTCCAGTTGTGAAAGGGGTGGTCATGGCGAAGGTGGTCCCTTTAATGGATGCAGACCCAGAGGTCATGGAAATCTATAGAACTAAGGATATCATGGTCCTTTCTCTGACAGAGAGCATAACTATCCCTGAAGGGTTGCCTGACTGCCCCCCCTCTGAGAGCAAAATTTTGCTTCTCCTTGTCAAAAATTTGATCCTCAATCAGAGATTGTCTAATGTTCATTCTGATCTTGTGTGGCCTTTTTCAACAATTATTGTCTAGAGTTGTCTTTGCAACACTTCATGGGCAGCAGCATAAATATTTTAAGTTTTTGATAGTTTAGTCTATACCATACACATTGGCACTCTTCATTTGGGAAAAAAGGAACCTTAAGTATACTGGTCAACTGGTCACCAATAATTTTTAGTGCTTTGACATAGCTCCTTAAAATGAATACCCAGATTGTCCACAGTGGGCCAAAGCAGTGGATAAGGCTGAGAGTCTTAAACATAGTGAACAAATGCATATGGCTGGTACATGGTATAAACCACATACCAGAGCACTAGACAATTCAGAAACATTCCCTAACTTCCTAGTTTATCTGCATATACTACGCTGTATCTGGAAAAGTCCATCTATGTAGTACATATGCAGATAAGGTGTCACACCATGTTTTGCAGTTCCTAAGTTCATGAATGGCAGTGACATTGCACTATGGCAAAGAGAGAGAATGAAACTGTGACTGCAACTGAGGTGAGATGAGCTGTACTTGACTAGTTGCTTGGGAGCTGGAAGGGCCAGGTGGAGAGGATGGAAATGGTCATCACATGCCAGTTTGCCCACCCTGCGAGAAATGATGGCCTTGTTTAATTAAATTGCTTCTGCACAAGTAAGAGTCTTCCATGACAATAACAGATGTAGGACCAAGGGAAGTGAGCTTGGTGCTCCAAGCTGATGATGGCAGCCCCCTAAACACATATTTAAAATATCACAAACATGTCAGAGGGAGGGCATAAAGCACCCCTACAATGATTACCCCACAGGGGTCAGGGTTAGGGACTTAACTGCCTGTGTGGCAGCTTCTGAGGAAGGAAGGTTGATAGTAGGCAATGGGAGAGACATAACATGATAGAGAAGAAAACTGTATGTTAGTCTTACTGTAGACTGCCATCCAAGAAATAAAGATAGACTAGTCTTACAATCAAGCATGGCCACAGATGTGTGTACGCCATAAGATAACCATGTTGTGCATGTTAGACATCAGGCATGGGCACAGATGCATGTGCACCATAAGATAGCCATGTTGTGCATGTTAGACATCAGGCATGGGCACAGATGTGTGTGCACCATAAGATAACCATGTTGCGCATGCTAGACATCAGGCATGGGCACAGATGTGTGTGCACCATAATACAACTATGTTGTGCATGTTGGACATCAGGCATGGGCACAAATGCATGTGCACCATAAGATAGCCATGTTGTGCATGGTAGACATCAGGCATGGGCACAGATGTGTGTGCACCATAATATAACTTTGTTGTGCATGTTAGACATCAGGCATGGGCACAGATGCACGTGCACCATAAGATAGCCATGTTGTGCATGCTAGACATCAGGCATGGGCACAGATGTGTGTGCACCATAAGATAACAATGTTGTGCATGCTAGACATCAGGCATGGGCACAGATGTGTGTGCACCATAAGATAACAATGTTGTGCATGTTAGACATCGGTCATGGGCACAGATGTGTGTGCACCATAAGATAACCATGCTGTGCATGTTAGACATTGGGGATGGGCACAGATGTGTGCAGCATAAGATAACTATGTTGTGCATGTTAGACATTAGGCATGGGCACAGATGTGTGTGCACCATAAGATAACCATGTCGTACATGTTCGACATCAGGCATGGGCACAGATGTGTGTGCACCATAGGATAACATGTTGTGCATGTTAGACATCGGCCATGGGCACAGACTTGTGTGCAGCATAAAATAACTATGTTGTGCATGTTAAACATCAGGCATGGGCACAGATGTGTGTGCATCATAAGATAACCATGTTGTGTATGTTAGACATCAGGCTTGGGCACAAACAACCATGTTGTGCATGTTAGACATCAGGCATGGGCACAGATGCATGTGCACCATAAGGGAACCATCTTATACATGTTAGACATCAGGCATAGGCACAGATGTGTGTGCACCATAAGATAACCATGTTGTGCATGTTAGACATCAGGCATGGGCACAGATGTGTGTGCACCATAGGATAACCATGTTGTGCATGTTAGACATCGGGCATGGGCACAGACTTGTCTGCAGCATAAAATAACTATGTTGTACATGGTAGACATCAGGCATGGGCACAGATGCATGTGCACCATAAGGTAACCATCTTATGCATGTTAGACATTAGGCATAGGCACAGATGTGTGTGCACTATAAGATAACCATGTTGTGCATGTTAGACATCAGGCATGGGCACAGATGTGTGTGCACCATTAGATAACCATGTTGTGCATGTTAGACATCAGGCATAGGCACAGATGTGTGTGCAGGCATAGGCACAGATGTGTATGCACCATGAGATAACTATGTTCCATTCACCGCCATGACACCGCACTCTAAAATAATATTTGTTACCTATAAAAAAGGAGTGATACGCCTTTGCTTCTTTTAAGGTAAACATCAACAAATAGATGGCGAACTGTAAATTTATCCTAGACTTCTTTTGCCCACCTGGAAACAGGATGCTCCATATAAGCATGAGTATTGGCTAGATGATGATTACACTAGCTCTGCCTTCTAAACTCTATGAATCTTAATAAGACTAAATGCCCATAACATAGGCCAGTTAGGAATATTATAGTTCACCCCTTTGTGTTTTGTAGTCAGTTGTCATTTTTTTTGTTTTTATTTGCTTGCAAGTTTTTCCTTAGGTTTGTAGTATATTAACGTTGCACATTTTAATCACTATAGTGACTGCTATAGTGTGGGGCTCTGCAGTGTGAAATTATTCTCACTGCTTGCTTCAGTGGTACATAAAGCATAGTAAAATAAGCTGAGTGTTATTAAAGTAGTTTGTAATAGCAGTAACACATCCTGTTCTTTGCTGTTTGAAATGAGAATATTATAGTGTGGGGCACCTTTTTTCCTGGAATACCGGCAATGTTTAACAATAAAGCAAAGTTTGTGCACTTATCACACAGAGTGTTGTATTAGTCTGGAAAGAAAGCAGTACCAATTGTTACAGAAAAGAAACACTAGTAACCACAGCCACAGCTAGAATATTTGTTGTTATTATAAAATGTTAATAGAAGCCATTTTTGTTTTGGACTGACAGCATATTCCTCTTAGAACCACATCTTTACTTTTCTATAAAGTTGTATTTATTTATTTTTTAATCTATTAATCAGTGCATAACACTGATCCAGATGGACCATTTTCAGGTTCTGCCTGGAAAGTAGAAAAGAAAGAAATAAATTAGTAGAGTTAAAAGGTACAGATTATATCATAGAACTAAATGATGCAAAACTGCACGACATGTTGATATACAGCTTGTGAGAGTAAGATATGATAATTTGCATACAGATGATTTAGAAAAGTGTGGATATACAATATTTACAATATTAATAGTATGAGTTTGAAAGTGGAAGGAAAAAAGGTGGAGAAAGAAGGTATGAAAAAGAAAGGAAAGCAAGGGAAACAGAGAGAAATAGAGAGAGGGGAATTGAAAGTGTGTGAAAATGAGCTGTAGGTAGGGGTGGCAGAGGAAAAATAATATGAGGACTAAGTTGTGTGAGATTCAAGTTATATGCCCATGTGTGCTTGTCCTTTAATATTGTACTGAATTTCCAATATGCTGTTGTTTCGCTGGAGTTATTTTTCTACCTTTTATATTTTTCTTTAGTTGCATTTGTCTTATCGTTGTTTGCAGGTATTACAGTTCTGCTTAGAATAGTGGAACTGTTGTGTACAGTTCAATGTTATTTCTTACCATTCCTAATGTGTGTTAGGTAAAAAATAGTCAAAACAAATAATTATCTGAAAATACAAATAGCACATGGGCAAGCTGGAAAATTACTTACTGGTTCGACTTGTTCAAATAGTGCTGAAATATTACAATGCTTGACTATGAACAAATAAAAACATGGACATGTGACATTAGCAATAATATAGCTCTCAAATGAACAGATTTTCGCAGAAAGTCCAGATTCTTGCCTCATATTTTTGTTCTGTTTCTCATAGAATTATGGCTTTCTGACAAATCTTTGAGGGTTGAATTCAGAAAATAATGACAGACAACTGAGTTTTAGACTTCATACCCTTCAGAAAATTCAAGCTAATGCAAAACCTATTATTCACTTTTCTAAGTTTGTAAGAGCAATATTTAAAATGTATCCCTATTTTTGGTGCATTGCCCCCCCCATTATTTATGGCTTTGTCCAGATTTCTTGCTGTAAGAGGTTGAGAGGTATGGAATAGATATGCATGAGTATAAATGTTGTAGTTCTTTAATATTGCACACGATTTCCAAATTGCTTTAATTGTCTTACATTTGAGTTGTTTCACTGAAGTTGTTTTGTACCCCTTTTATTTTTCTTTCCTTGCATCTGCTTTACTGTTGTTCTGCTTAGAAAGGTTCTGTAACAAATGTTTGATTTTTATTAAACATCTTTCCTCAGGATGCTGCAATGATTAAATCAAAACACGGTGCACATGTAATAATAATAAAAATCTTTTAAAAAGCTCAAGCTGTAAAGTACAGAAAGTGCATTTAATAACATCACTACACTACTCCATGATGTGTGTTAACAAGCACCTTGCAAACATATGTGTTAACAAGCACCTTGCATACGTATGTGTTAGCATGCACTTTGCACAGATATGTGTTAATAAGCACCTTGCATACGTATGTGTTAGCATGCACTTTGCACAGATATGTGTTAATAAGCACCTTGCATACGTATGTGTTAACAAGCACCTTGCATAGATATGTGTTAATAAACAATTTGCATACATATTTGTTAACAAGCATCCTTTGTGTTAACAAGCACCTTTCGTGCATAATATGTTAACAAGCACCTTGCATTTGTTAGTAAGTAGATAACTTTGACTCATAGTTTTGTTTTTAACACACTCAGGCTAAGGGGTTCAGGTATCTTACCCATAGAGTACTCCACTGTACCTTAAGATTTCACAAATAATGATGCAGTGAATAGCATGGGGAGGGTGGCCTAATGGTTGAGGTGTTTGCCTTACAAGCACAAGGTGCAGGGTTTGAGTCTCACAAGGGATAATTGACTAGGTTTAAAATGGCTCGCAAGAGCAGTTAGCTTAGTACTAACCTATGAATTGTGCATGTGGTTTTGTTTTATAGTCCTGTTTTCCTTTTCGCACAGGTTGGATTGAAGTCTGTGATTGAACAGTTTCCTGATAAACTTGATTTCATTCTGTTGGACGAGGGTTATGTTCTGAGTAATGGGCATAGGCAGCTGCTGTGTTTGGCAAGATCCATACTCAGTAAAGCAAAAATCTTACTCCTTGACGAACCAAGTGCTCACCTGGATCCTATGTAAGTTCTGCTGTTTTCTATAAGTTTTATTAACAACAACATTGTTTGTATGTATATACACTTCATACTGTCTCAATGCTCTGGTAGTTTAGGGTTATGAAAATAAGTGGGAAGTTGAAGAAATCAAGAAAGATGTACGCAACACTTCAAACTCCCTGTACCAGTTACAAATTTGTTCTGTGCTGGGATCATTAAAAGGGGCATACCATCCCCCATAAATAACTTAAGACATTGTAATTAGTATCTTAAGTGATATTTAGATAAAACGAATAGTGTTGATGGCTATGAGTAAAATGAAGACTCACCCTCATAGCACAGATGGCAGTAAGAAGTAACCCTATGTTATAAACTAGCAAGCACCTGCAGGAAGTGTCATCAGGGGTTAAATCCAGCAGACATTTTTAAATGAACAAATGAACAGCAAAATATATATATGTATATATATATATATATATATATATATATATATATATATATATATATATATGTGTGTGTGTGTGTGTGTGTATTGACTATACATGCTTCTGTTTAGTTGCTGATGTTCTTCGTCTCACATTGCTGCAGTCATAACCTGTGGGTAGTCCGCTGTCCTCGGTCGGCCCGAATACCAAAGTGTTAGGCTGGCGTCGGTCATAGTCGCTCAGATCTGACGTCAGTACGCAGTGGTTCTAAAGCGCATGACTGACGCCATATCCTCAGTCTTTCTTGCTGCATGGTCCAAAGCAGAAGCAGCATTTGCAAGTGCCGTTCGGCGTCCTGAAATTTTCGTATTCTGAGTTTCAGACCGAAGACCAAGTTGGGCTAAGTACCCGTTAGAATATTTTTGTCTTTTCTTGCCTCAGTTAAATCCGGATGTCAGAAAAAGTTAATAATTGTATTTCTTGTGGGAAACAGATACCTCATAGGGACTACCACTCTCTCTGTATTCCTTGCTTGGGGCCTGAGCACGACGTAGTCGGGTGTCGCTTTTGCGCTAGATTTAATAAGCGCACCATTAAACGCAGGTTAGATTGTGCTAGACTTGTTTTTGGTAAGCGGTGTAACTACAACATGCCATCGGATCCTCCGACGCCCGCTACCGCTAAGAAGCGAAAAGATAAATCGTTAAAGTCTAAGCAGGATGAGTCGTCCGTTGCGGACGCCGGTTTTTTGGAAACTACGGTGGAATCTGTGGATCCAGCCGAGGTTTCAGCTGTGTCTCAGGGGGGGAGCCTTTAATATTACAGGAATTGGCCTCTCAGAAGTTAGGTCAGGCCGAGGGGGCCTCTCAAGTTTCTGTAGTTCCTTCTTTACGTAAGGTTGTTAGGCCTTCTACTTCTGTCACTAAAGCACCTTCTAAAGCTAGGCCTGGTCTTTCTGGCACAGGCGTCAGCCCTAGTTCTGCAGGCTCTGTTCCTAAAAAACATATGCTGAAAATGGCAGAGGATTTGATGACTTTAATCAGAGGTTCTATGCGCCCTCCAGATAAGAGGCCTAGGGTGGAGACAGAGGTGGAGGGTTTGGAGCATTCCTCAGATTACTCAGGATTTTCCTCCCTATTCTGATTCGGATGCAGAGGACTCCTGTCCTTCTGCTTCTCCTCCAGAGGATTTTTCTTTTTCTGAAACCCTGCATTCCATGAGGGAGCATTTTAAGTGGGAAGGTCAGGATTTCTCCGATTCTCGTAAGAGGCTTAGGGAATTTTTGTTTTTACCACAGCATAGGCCCTTGGCCATTCCCCCCTGTTTTGGATGTTGTTCAGGATGTTTTTTCTGAGGCTTCCCGTAATCCTGATTCTTTACCTCCGGCCCCTGTCAAGCCAGACAGGTATTACAGAGTTCCAGAGGCTCATAAATATTTATATAAGAGTCCTAGAGCTGACCCAGAAACTATTAGCCAGGGACCTAAGGGTGTCAGGGCTTCTGTAGTAAAGAATCCAGTTCCTCTGGATAAAGATTCTAGAGCTTTGGATAGGTGGGGTAAAAAAGTGTATACCTCCTCCACACTAGCTATGAGGGCTTTGAATTGCCAGTTTCATATGCTGAAGTACCAGAATTTTCTGTTAAGTCAGTTGAAATCTAAGGTAGATGCTTTAGCTGAGGGTATAGAGTGTAAGGAATTGCAAGATTTAGTTCATGCCTCTGATCAGGTAGGTAAGCATTCCTTGCAGTGTGGCTTTGATGCTCTTCAGGCTTCTTCCAGGGTGGCTGCCACTGGTTCAGTTATTCATAGGCACGCCTGGCTTAAAGATCAAAATTTGTCAGAGCATGTTAAAGCTCGAATTTTGGATGCTCCCCTCCAATCTGAAGTTCTTTTTGGTTCTCCTGTGGAGTCAGTTTTGAAGAAAATGGAAGACAAAGCTAAGTCCATGCAGACAGTTAAGGAATTTTTACAAGTGCAGCCCCCTAAGTTTAGCAGAAATTGGCCTGCAAAAGGATGGGCTTATCCTTCTTCCGATTACCAGTCTAAGGGCAGATCTAGACGTGGTAGGGGCATAGCTCATGCTCAGGGTTCTTTCAGACCTAGGACGTGGAGTTCTCCTGCACAATCTTCTGGTGAGGGCAGGGGTCAGCCTTTTCGTAAACAGACCCAATGACCTGTATCTCCAGCTGCCAGATTCCTCCTGTCTGGCAGCTCCTCTAGGAGGAAAGTTGGCACTTTTCAAGCAAAATTGGCTTTTGGTCACCCAGGACAAATGGGTGTTGGACATTATAGATCGAGGCTACAAGTTTTATTTTCACACCTTGCCTCCTTTCAAAGGCATGCCGGACGTACCTCCTCAGCAAAAGCTGGAGGCTCACAAACAGATTTCTTTACTTTTAAAAATGGGGGCTATTCAGGTGGTACCTCCCTCAGAAGTAGGCCTAGGATTTTATTCTCACCTGTTCCTTGTGCCAAAGAAGGCGAACACTTGGAGGCCAATTCTGGATTTGTCTATTCTCAACACATACCTAGACATCCCAAAATTCAAGATGTTAACTTTACAGCAACTTCTGCCTCTGCTAGGAAAAGATCACTGGATGGTAACTCTGGATCTCAAAGAGGCTTATCTTCACATTCCTATCAGGCCCAGCTGCAGGAGGTTCCTGCGTTTTCGGGCTGGTACTTTTCATTATCAGTTCTCTGCATTGCCCTTTGGCTTATCTACTGCACCCAGGGTGTTCACAAAGGTCCTGGCTCCTGTGATAGCCTTCTTAAGACTAAGAGGAATACAAATTTATCCTTATCTGGACGATTGCCTGATTCTTGCTCAAGACAAAGTCAAGTTACTTCAGCATCTACAGTATGTAATGGCAGTGTTAAGGTGCCTAGAGTATTCAGTGAACGAAACAAAGTCCAGTCTAGTACCCTCGCAGGACATGTGCTTTCTGGGTGTGAGACTGAATACAGCCTCTCAGATGGCTTTTCTGACCCCGGACAAACAAAGAAATCTTCCCCTATACTTTCAGCAATTATCCCTTCTGTCCAGGCTGACTGCAAGGACAGTCCTTCAAGCCTTGGGGTTCATGGCATCTTGTATTCTGGTACTTCCCAATGCCAAACTACATATGAGGAAGGTACAATGGTATCTCAAAAGTGTATGGACTCAACACTGCCATGATTTGGACACTGTCATTCAGATAATACCTTGCATCCAAAGGGAATTTTTGTGGTGGGCTCAGGAATGTCACCTAAACAAGGGACTCTCTGTGACCCGACCAGAGGCGAGTCAGATCTTAACGACAGATGCCTCGGACATGGCTTGGGGAGCACATTTCAATGGGAGATGGGTTCAAGACACGTGGCCTCCCAGACTACAGCATTTGCATATCAACATGAAGGAGATGTTAGCAGTCCAATTTGCACTGATGGCTTTCAAGGATCTACTTCAACCGGGACAGGTGTTGATTCAAACAGACAACACAACAGTCATGTGGTACATCAACAAGCAGGGGGGAACCCATTCGTACCCTCTTTGCAGACAAGCTATGATTTTGTGGGAGACTGCTCTGAGTTTGCACCTCACTCTTCAAGCAAGGTTTCTGCCAGGAGCACAGAACTCCTTAGCAGATGTTTTGAGCAGGCAAATGGTGGATCCCCATGAGTGGAAATTGGATCCTTATGTATTTCAACAGTTGACAGTGGCTTGGGGAACTCCAGACATAGATCTGTTCGCGTCCCCACAAAATTTCCAACTGCCAAAATTTTGCACAAAGATGTTTCACCCAGAAGCTTGGAAAGTGGATGCTCTATCTTTCAGTTGGAACAACCTTCACGTCTATGCCTTTCCTCCTCTGCCTCTCCTTCCCAAGGTGCTCTTGAAGGTCAGACAGGACAAGCCTTGCATGATCCTTATAGCTCCAGATTGGCCACGTCAGCACTGGTACCCTTTGCTGAGGAGTTTAGTTTGGGAGCCTCCTTGGCCTTTGCCAACAATTCCACACCTTTTGTCTCAGGCAAGCAATCATTTCCTCAATGTCAGGATACAGTCCCTGCATCTGACAGCCTGGCATATTCTGTTTTAGACCCTGGGGGGTCGCAGCTTCCTCAACAAGTTTTAAATGTCATTTTGGAAGCCAGGCGGCCTAGTACAAGGAAAGTTTATGCTGATAAATGGAGGAGATTTTTTCTTTGGAGCACAGCAAAGAGCTTTGATGTTTCACGGCCTAATTTGAGTGTTACACTACAATACCTTACAGAATTATTAGACAAGGGTTTGTCTTTCTCCTCCGTGAAAGTTCATGCTGCAGCCATTTCTGCTCACTATGACTGTGACCCACCATTATTTTCTCACCCTTTGTTTAAGCAATTTCTTAGAGGGGCAAAGAACATAAGATCCCCACGTAGAGCTCCTACTCCTTCCTGGGATCTCAATTTTGTGTTGGAAAAGCTGACTTTACCTCCTTTTGAACCTGCAGCTACAGCTGAGTTGAAATTTTTGTCTTGGAAGACTGCTTTTTTGTTGGCCATTACGTCTGCTAGAAGGGTATCTGAATTACAGGCTCTAATGGCAGTTGAACCTTTCCTGATATTTCATAAGGATAGGGTATCCCTGCGTACTAACCCTACTTTTATGCCTAAAGTTGTTTCTGATGTGGCCTTGAACCAATCTATTCATTTGCCTACTTTTTATGCTGATCCCCAAAATAAAGGGGAAAAAATTTTGCACTCTTTGGATATTCACAGGCAGTTACGTTATTATTTGAGCAGAACTAAAGGGTTCAGGCAGTCTCAACAGTTATTCATTTCTTTTGCCTTGGGTTCACAAGGAAAACCTGTTTCAAAGCAAACTATTTCTAAGTGGATTAGCCATTGTATTGCTTTTTGTTATTCTCATCATGGAAAGGAGGTTCCGGCTGGGATTAGACCTCATTCCACTAGGGCTACTGCCACTTCTACTGCTTTTTTAAGGGGAGTAGCTACTAAGGATATTTTGGAGGCAGCTACTTGGAGTTCAGTGCACACTTTTACTAAACATTACCATCTCCCTCTTTATTCCAAATCTAGGGCTGGGTTTGCCACTGCAGTTTTACAGGGCATGTTAGCAGCTCCTAGTGCTTTTTGATTTTGCCATCCTCTCTTACCTTTGCTTTGGGATTCTACCCACAGGTTATGACTGCAGCAATGTGAG
The DNA here is from genome assembly GCF_019279795.1 of Protopterus annectens. NCBI lineage: Eukaryota > Metazoa > Chordata > Ceratodontiformes > Protopteridae > Protopterus > Protopterus annectens. The sequence goes on from NC_056745.1 coordinate 1,427,462,898, forward strand.
ACGAAGAACATAGTACAGTTTTGTACCTACCATAAATGTAGATGTTTGAGGATCCACATTGCTGCAGTCCAATTTACCCTCCCTCCTTCCCCTCTGTAGTTTAGGGTTGCTGTGTTGCTTTTGGGGTAATTATTTTTTCTGTAATTGGTGGTTGGGTATTTTCTATTTTTGGCTATGGCCTTTCTTTTTTAGGCCTTCTGACATCTGGGGCAAGAAAGACTGAGGATATGGCGTCGGTCATGCGCTTTAGTACCACTGCGTACTGACGTCAGATCTGAGCGACTATGACCGACGCCAGCCTAACACTTTGGTATTTGGGCCGACCGAGGACAGCGGACTACCCACAGGTTATGACTGCAGCAATGTGGATCCTCGAACATCTACATTTATGGTAGGTACAAAACTGCACTTTTTGCTTTAGGAACTAACATGAAATATGAGAGACCATAACCAGGTCTACAGCTAATAAACTACCAGGTCTACAGCTGATAAACTAAGTAAAATCTCATAGTGGTAGAAAGAGAGGATTGGGGTGTAAGGTATATAGTTTTGTGGAATATTTATAAGTATGTCTAGTTGGGGGGCAGCAATGCAGGGGCTAGTTGTCTTTAATGTTTTTAGTGACACTTTACCTATTTATTTACCACATCCACAACTTGCCATTTGACCAACCCCTTTGCTCCTGGTATTCAACACTGGCAGCCTGCCGTTCCGTTTTTTGCAAGGTTTGGATACTGGATATTTTTTTTTAGTGTGCTAGCTTAGCCTTTTCTTCCCAGAGGAGGTGATTTTGTTCATAAATTGAATTTATTAGAGAGAAAAATGATATCAAACTTTAGAACAGTATTCTCTAGGGGTTTAAATCTTGACATTAATGTTTGTCCATAAAATTAATATTTAAAGTGAATGTTTTATGTGTTTTGTTGTTATTAAAACATGGTCTTAATGTGTTTAAATAGATGTGATTGGATAATGTTTAGAAGTTAATTAATTACATAATTGAATGCTTAATTAATTTATTGGCATCTTACCTGTATTTAAGATACACTGTGAAATTGATGAATTATCCTGATAAGGCGAATTGCCGAGGTACCCGATCAGTAATAAACTGGTAGTGACTGAACAGTTTGGTGTTTTTTGTTTTTTCGTGCATATGTGTGATGTGTAAGATGAATAGTGAAAGGGCTGACTTAAGAAAGTATTATTTCATGAAGAATGTGAGAAACAAGCCATATAATGTGCTGTCAGTGGCAGCAGCACATAGCACATCAGTGAAACAGGTAAGGGATACTTGGGACGGATGTAGGATCGGAGGGAGTTGGAGTAAGTTATGCAAAGGTGAAAGACGATGCAACACTGATAGACTTAACAGGGCCACTTATATAATGTGACAAACTGTAGCTGCTCTACTTTCTAGAACTGTACATTTTGTTATGCTGATACAACTGCTTTCTTTCCATTCATTGAAAAGTTTAATAGAAAATGAAGGCACCTATATCTGTATGAAATGAACTGTGTGCTTTGTGTTACACTATACTTTTTGATTACTAACTAGTTCAGGATTTGTTAATCCAGTTTTAAAGTCTCTTAAAAAATGCCAAACATCTTTAAAATTCTGAGGTATTACAATACAGGTCAAGCTGCTTCACACATCCAGAATTAGGTTCCTGGTATATCTACACAGTTAAGTTCCTACACATTCAGAATTAGGTTCCTGGTATATCTACACAGTTAAGTTCCTAGTACTCCATAAGTAGATCTACATACCTCTCTTTAATACCATGCTGACTTTTAAAAGCTGGTATTTCATTTGTGATCAGAGTTGCAGTGCTCTGCACATGGTCTAAACTGTAGCAAATGCTTGCTACATTGTAGCAAGCAGTTTGCCACAGTTTTTATTTTTTTTAACTATAACATGAACTGTGTGGTACTCCGTGCAAGCAGGGTATAACCTGTAGTAACTGTTTGCTACAGCTTAAAAAGATTTTTTTTTTATTTAAACATGAGTGCCGTAGTGCTTTGTTAAGCGAGGATACAAACTATAGCAATAGCTATAGCAACAGTTATACCAAAAAGAAGTCTTTTTTTGTTTAAGCTAAAACATGAGTGAAATAGCATTCTGCGCAGGCAGGGTAGCAACTGTTTGCTACAGTTTAAAAGAAGACATTATTTTTTATCCTTTTTGCTTTTTCAATAAAATAAGTTAAAGGAGGGTTAGAGGCAGGGCTCGTAAACAGGACCTAAATGGTTGGGGGAGGTGTGGTGCGCCGTTAGAAGGATTTTTTTTTTTTCTTTTCTTTTTTCACTTGATGTAAGAACAGGAGGAGGGGTTAGATCTAACTGCAATAAGCTGATTATTGTGATTGCATAGTACTGGCCTAGGGTGCTGGTTGAATTATCCATGCTTCTGTCTGGTAATCTACAGACAGGCTTCTGATACTCCACAAATAAATCTATAGGTAGGATTCTGGGACTCCACAAGTAAATCTGCAGGCAGGTGGCTGGAACTGTACAAGTAAATCTGCAGGTGAGATTCTAGTACTCCACAAATAACTCTGTAGGCAGGTGGCAGGTACTCAACAAGTAAATCTGCAGGCAGACTTACGGTACTCCACAAGTTGTTTAACGTACACTGCTGTATCCATATCTTTAAGTTTGTTTGTGGTAGCACTATATTACTCTGCTTTTACATTAGGAGAACCGGGATTATTCATCTAGTGGCTGTAGGTGTTTACCTGGTCTTTCTGACTGGGAAGCCCACAAAAGGGCTCAAAGTATTTTTTCCTTGCACTTCTCAAATATACTGTGACTGTACTTCAGCAGTGTATTTTACTACTGCATTTGTTGCACTTTAACTGTGTTTCATACCAACTGCTGCTTTTACTTAATTTAAGGAAAGATCTATTCCTGCTGTTTTATACTGTTGCTATTATTAATTCAGAAAAAGCTGTGCTGCTTTTTACACTGTTGTTTATTTAATAAAACATGATCCTGCTTTTTTTCTGTTGTATTGTTGCACTTTTGTTGGCCATAGTATAGACTGGATTCAGACAGGCTGAATTCAGTTGTGTGTGTAGAATGAGCACTAAAAATCAGGACATCTTTTTTTGGAGAGGTCCCCCCTGTACCCTCATGGCAGGAGTGTACATTAGGACTATATAATTGAAGGTTACTGGTTCAGGGCTCAATTTGGGCAATTTCATTGGTGCAGGGCTCAGGTTGAGCTTTTTCATTGGTTTTTTTGTATTAGCTGCTTTGCTCTTGCTTGCACGTAGCACACCATCATGCACTACCACACAGAAGGGATAACTCTTGGCAATTATAGCTGCAAAAGCACCAATAGAAGTATTTTCCCTTAGAAGTGGTTGCTATCTAGCAGAGCAGTTCTTGAATAGCTCTCAGGTGTTCAGTGAAAAACACACAGCAGATATTTTACCTCTTACCTATCAACATCATACCCTATATATCCCCTATTTTATAGACCTTCTACTGTACACCCCATAGGTTATTCACCCTAAAATAGCTCCCTGTTTGATACCCTTATTTTTTTCTCCTTATCTGCTGACATGCCATATTTAAACCTTGCATTATGGACTATCACTTTCCCTCTGTTTCTCCTGCCATCCTGGCAGACATGTTTTTTGAGGCAGTGTAGCAACTACCTCATGTACACTGACAGCCTCTTACTCCTAAATCACTCAAGTAAAGTTTGTGAGAGATGCTCCTACACTAAAAATCTGGAATCACTGCTCTCTCATGTCCAGAACAACAACACTAAACAGGTAGTCAGCTCACATACCACGACTCCTATTTGTAATATGCACCCAACACATAAACCTTCATATGTAGAGGTACTCTCCAGAAATCTACATAAACACCAGAGACCTCCAAAACACAAACATGCTACACTTAACACAACACCCAAACCACCCAGTGCACATAAAAACACTAGCACCTATGTCTCACCAAATAATCCCTTAAGGCAATGTACAGCTATTCCAGATGTTTTAGTTATAGGTGACTCTATAGTGAGACATACAAATACCACACTCACCAGGTTGAAAAAGGAGAAAGTTATAGTCAACTGCCTGTCTGGTGCAAGGATTCACCAGATCACTCATGCACTCAAGTCTCTCATCAACAAGTACCGTTATGACTCTGTCATAGTTCATCTTGGTATAAACAACTTGAGATGGTACCTCTCTGGACTATATGAAGAGAGACATGTGTCCCAGGTGGGTATGTCCCTAACTTTGAGCAGCATTTTACCCTCACCTAGGATGATACCACAATATAAACAGACAATGACTGACTTCAATAACCGGCATAGTTTCTAGTGTCATTCTAAGCGGATCCAGTTCATGTCAGCTTGGGACATGGTGGATAGACCACACTGCTTTTCCAGAGATAGTCTTCACCAGGCACTTCTAGGCTTTCGGTTGCTGGCTAAGACACTTGCCTCCCCTATAATGCCTTTTTTAGGCAAGGTCACAACAGCAAAACACCCGATGTGAAAATATCAAACACAAAGAAAGTAAGGGTCATGCTGCTAAATGCTAGGATTAATTAATGTTAGGCTTAAATCAGAAACTGCACTCCCTGGAAGCACTCCTCTCCCTGGAGGATGTTGATGTCTGTGCAGTCACAGAAACCTGGCTCAAGGCTACAGAAAGTACCCCAGCCTTGCAAGGCTACAATGCCTTTCATACTTTCAGACTGCAAATTAAAGGTGTGAGAACCAAAGGAGGTGGAGTATCTGTCTTCATTAAAGATTATTACACCTCTAGACTGGTTAGACAAGAAAACTCTATGGCCCTATTCCAAGTCCATATTACAGTGGGCAAGACCCCCCCCCTTTCAAATCATCATCAGTTACAGGTCCCCTTCCATGAAACAAGATGCCCACACAGCGTATTTAGACCTACTTGGGACAATTAAGGTACAACCTAACACCCCAGTCATGGGTGACTTCAACTATCCTTCCATTAATTGGGAAACTTATACAAGCCCAAACTCACTCGCATAGAAGTTCCTGGACTTTGTTAAGTCAAATGCCCTGGAACAAATAGTGCACCACCCCACAAAGGGCTCCAATATTCTAGACTGGTCCTCATCAGTATGAGTGACGAATGCAATGCCTCAAGTGTATGGCCATCACTGGTTAAATCCAACCTTAAATCAGTCATTTTTGAAGTAACAATAGCATCAGAACTTCCCAAAGGAGAAGTTAGGTTAAAGAAACTTCACCAAAGCTACTTATACCCTCCTAAGGGAAGGTATAATTGACTTCCAAGCTCCAGTTTTCACAGATGGCATTGATTGCTATACTAAGGTATACACCACACCAATGCACTGTATAAAGATCTACACAAATGTGTAGACACAGCTGTGCTGGATAGGATTAAAGCAAAATCCTCAAGAAAAAACAAACCATCCTGGTGGACATCTAGCATTAATAAATTATGCAATAAGTGAAAGAAGCTGCAGTCTAAAAATATAAAAGTGACATCCCAGAATTGGAATAGCACCCTCCTCAGCTTAAACAAGCAAATAGGACAACTTGTAAAACCATCAAAGAGCAACTGTGAGAAAAATTTGGGAACCATAGCCAAGGATAACCAAAAGGTTTTCTTCAGCTACATTTGCAACCTAAAAGGTAGGACTCAGATGTGTGCTGAGCTAATTGTGAATGCATCACACACACTGACTCTGCAGAAATTGGAATCCTGCTAGCAGACAGGTTTGGCAAAAATTTCACCCCCCCTATGCCCCCCCAGTATAACACAAACCATGTCGTCATCATCTCCTACTCCCTGCATCTTCAAAGAGCAAGTCATCAGTGCTTTCCCAAGGCTAAGAACACAGCCTCCATGGGATCAGATAGCATTTTGGGCTGCGTTCTTAATGTTCTAAAACAAGAATGAGCTACTCCATTAGGCAGTCTATTCAACCACAGCCTGAGTGCTGGCTTTGTCCCCACTGAATGGAAAACAGCGACTGTTATCCCCCTTCATAAGGGGAGCTCAGCAACAGACATGGGTAACTATAGATCCATAATTTTAACCAGCCTCATGTGTAAGACATTGGAAAAAATCATCATGGACCTCATAAATAAGGATATAGGGGACCTCCAAACCTTGGATCCGTCCTAGTTCAGTTTTGAAAGATATATATATATATATATATATATATATATATATATATATATATATATAGATTTGTATCAATTAATTGAAAGACCATTTCACTGACACTCATTTCACTGAGACCAAATCACCTAAAGCTTATTTCACCTAAAACTTATTTCACTAACAAGTAGTACTGTAAGGCAAGTCAAAGGTATATGTCCTTTTCCCACTGTAATGCGATCCTGGTGTTAGTATATATATATTTAGGGGGTGGGGGGGCACAGCCCCCCACATTGGCGGGGTGTAGTGGGCGTAGCCCCCCACCTAGTTCGGTTTTACCAAATAATGTAAAACAAAACCAGACAACAGAAAACCAAATTAAGTAGGACTGTGCCCCCACATCCACTAATGTGGGGGACTGTGCCCCACAACCCCCCCAACTATTTATTTATTTATTTTTTATTTTATTTTATTTTACATTTGTTGACCAGGCTAGTCTAGCTGGATTGATGTCCATTTTCAGTAGAGGCCCGGGGAGAAAAGCTCCACAATCAAAGAAAAAAAAACAAGAAACTTGTACCAAATAATAAGCACTTCATAAAACAATGGTAGTAGGAGAGCCAACACAAAATACATCAGGTGGACAAATTATAAAGAAAGGAATACAAATAGAGTTATAAAACATTTGGAGTCCCGATATCACAAGACATGTTGAAAGTATTACAAAGAGGATTATCATTGAATATAAAAATATTAATTTTTTTTTTTTTTTTTAGTAGTTCAGTGGAATTGTTGAAGTTAAAGTTGTCAGCTAGTACTATAGTAACTATATATACTAACACCAGGACTGCACTATAGTGGGGAAAAGGACATATACCTTTGACTTGGCTTAGAGTAATATTTGTCAGTGAAATGAGTTTTAGGTGAAATGAACTTTTGGTGAAATTAACTTTAGGTGATTTGGTCTCAGTGAAATGGGTTTTCAATGAAGTGATACGAATCTATGCATATATATATATATATATATATATATATATATATATATATATATATATATCTATATGTAGAGAGAGAGAGAGAGAGAGTACCGATATATTATTTTGCAAGGAAATATTGAATGGTCTTTCTTTGCTTCTCAAAATATCGATCTAAAAACATCAAAACACAAAACAACACATACTCTTGAAAGAATTTTAATATCATTGCAGTCTGATTTCCAGTGACCTTATGATTCATCCATAACTTGTCTACTCATATTAAATATGTAACTGCATAGTTTGCACAATGCACACTATGTTCATTCACTTATTGTATGACATAACGTCTGTATGTCAGACCTACTTAATATGAATCAGAGCCACGGTACTTATGCACGTAGAATTAGTGTGCAGTGACAGAGAAGGCATTTGTCTTCCAACTGGACTTAACATCATTGTCAGGTACTGTTGAAATGAAGTGGTTGTCTGTCAAGCAATAGCCAGTAAAACTTAATATCAAAAGTAGCATTGTGGTTCGGATATGTGGTCTTGGGGATGTGAAAGAAGAGGTTAAGTGCTGCTGAGATATAGTTGCAGGATTAAGCCCTTGGGGCTACGCAGTTTTCTCCTCTCCAGAGTCTCATCCTTTTTTCACATTGTTACAATGCCTAATCTAATTATTTTTTTCTAATCTGTAAAGATTAGATATATTTTGCCTGTAACAAGCTGTGATAATATTTAATGCAACTGCAATCAAATTAAATTTCTTTCTTTTTTTTTCCACTTGCAGAACATTTCAGTTTTTAAGAAAAACACTAAAATATGCGCTGGCAGACTGTACTGTCATACTTTCAGAGCACAAAGTTGAAGCAATGATGGAATGCCAGCAGTTTTTGGTAAGCGACACGTTTGTACTAAATGCTTTATTAAATTTTATCAGCACAAAGGGCTAAAGTTATGCTAATTAACATCATGCTGTAGTATTTGACTTGATATTTGTAGTACCAGTTGCCTACTTTGTGATTCTAAACATGAAATGAAACTTAACCCAAAAGTATTTGGGGGTTGTCTCTGTGAAAAGGTGTTTATGCCGACTACAGTTTTACTGAAGGTAACTTGTATAGTATGGTTCATAACATGCTAGACATGATGCTTCTGTAAGGTCTGAGTGTCTTTATGGTATTGCAAACTAATAGCAGTAGCATTTTTTGTATTGTTATGGATGATGGTTAAACACTAGAAGTTTATCTATTTCTACTTGCTTGTTACAGCTTTTAGTTTAAAGTGGCTAACATGATTCTTATGTACTTTGACACAGAAACTTAGTTTGCAACAGGAAATTGTATGCATTTCTGTTTTTGCGTTTGCATATTCCTGATATTTTTATTACTGTTTGTGCAGAGTACTTCAAGTACTGCATGCACTGCTAAGATTTTTATCCTCAAGCATTTTAAAGCAGTTTGCCAGCCCCACAGAATGAAATAAATACATTTTCTCTACATAAAAAAAACAGTTTTCGGTTACTTTAAACAACTTTTAAATTGTCAGGAAAAAAAAAAACAGTCCAGCACAGTCTCATGACAGTCCATTAAAATACAAACTCCTAACTTTAAAATAAACTTCCTGAAGAGACAAGTATTAATAATAATCAAAAAATTATTAAATGGAAGGTTCCCCACAAGAAGGGACTTTTCTGCCCAACAATGAAACAACACAAGCCAATCGTCGATACTTAAAAGCCTCAAAGGAGTGTGTTCTTCTGCAGCAGTAAACCTCTTAAGGGCTTGGCTCCCAGACTTGTGTCTTAGTCAGCTCAGCTCAAGTTGCCTAACAGTTTAGGTGCATAGAAGGTGCCCTTAAGCCTTGGAAGCTGGCCAGCTGTTATATCCTATGCATGATGTAACCCATATAGGCTATTGCAGTAGTGATCACTTGAACATCTACAGTTATGGTAAGGGTACTTACAAAACAGTACTTTCTTCTTGTTCTTAAGGAACTTGGGATGCAGTCTGCATGAAATGAAATATGCAAATATAAACCTGCATCACATAAATCTCTTCTTATTTATTTTATTTATTGACATTTGTTAACCGGGTTGGTCCAGCTGGGCTTGTGGCCTATTTTCAGTGGAGACCCGAGGAGAAAAGCTCCAAAAAAAAAAAAAACACAGTTTACAGCGAATCAAACATTTGAGTCAAAAATATGGTCAAAATCAGTTATACAAGAACTTTAGAGAGACAAAGCAGAAATGCAAACACGCGATATATACATATCAATATTTTTACAGACTAAAAAATATATTTATATATTTACAAAAAGAGTTAAGTCCACCAGTGTTGATTGTAGAGTTTAATAAGTATCCACAATAGTGGAGAACTTAGCTGTATGTGGAGTGACTGAAAAGGTATTTATTAGGGTTGTGGGGAGCTTAAGTAGGGGCTTGACAAGGACATATTTTGGAGTTGAGTAGATGAAGTTTGAGCTTTTCTTTAAAGTGGGATGGGTGAATGATGGAGCACCAGAGGTCAACTCCTCTCTGGTCAGATCCGACCACAAGCTAATCACCCTAGATATCCATATCCCACCCCCACCACCCATTAAGGAAACCACCTTCAAAAACTACTCCAAAGCCAACTTCATGCTTCTTAAGACAAAAGTGGCAAAATTCACGACACCCATGCAGACGGAAAATAGAGGTACGACTGCTGAATCTTACAAAAATGCACTGTATAAGCACATACACGAGTGCATGGATTGTGCCATCCCCAACAGAACCAAGACGCTATCCTCCAAAAAAAGGAAGCCAATCTGGTGATCCCCTGCCATAAACAAACTGTACAACAGAAGGATGAAGCTGTTGCAAAAAAGAATAAATTCACAAGATTGGAGGAACTCCCTGGTCAGCCTCAGCAGGAAGCTGAGATCCCTCTTAAAATCCTCCAAAGCCAGGTATATAAATAAAATTGCTACTGATTCCAAAGACAACCACAAAGCATTCTACAGCTATGTCAAGAATCTCAATGGCAACACTCAGATCTGCTCTGAGCTACAGTACAATGGCACTAAATATACTGAACCAAGTGATATTGCCAACATCCTGGCAGATAGGTTCAGTGCTAACTTTACCACCGTCTCACCCTCCAAAGGGCCCATCTTAATACCAGAAGAATGCAAAGCCCCTGTAATTATGGATGAACAAGTAAAGACCACACACTCCAAAACCAAGAACACAGCATCCGTGGGACCAGACAACATCCCAAGCTGCGTACTGCGTGAACTACAGAACGAACTGGCACCCCACCTAAGTACCATGTTTAATCATAGCCTCACCTCAGGCTATGTGCCTACTGAATGGCACACAGTGACAGTTATCCCACTCCACAAAGGGGGTGCCACCACGCACCTCGGAAACTACCGCCCTATTAGCCTGATGAGCCTGGTCTGTAAGGCCATGGAACGTATCATCTTGGAGCTTATAAACAAAGACACAGGAAACCTCCAAACCTGGACCCCACTCAGTTTGGGTTTGTAAAAGGTAGAGCATGTCTACTAAACCTGATTGACTTCTCTGAAGCAGTCACCAGAGCCGTAGATGAGGGCAAGGTAGTGCACACAGCCTATCTTGACTTCACCAAGGCTTTTGATACCATCCCCCACTCTGGAATTATAGATAAACTCACCAAACTGGGAACAAATCCCTATGTCACAAGATGGGTGGCCAACTGGCTCACTGACAGAACCCACACACTAAAAGTAGCTGACTGCAAGTCCGACTTCAGACCAGTGACAAGTGGAGTACCACAGGGTTCAGTCCTGGGTCCTCTCCTGTTTGGCATCTACTTCTCTGAAGTGCAGGCCAGCACAGAAGGTCTTTGGCTAACAAAGTTCACAGATGACTGCAAACTGGGGAGCCATAATAGAATCACCTAATGATGTAGACATTCTACATAAGGGTCTCACAGAGACAGATGCTTGGTGTCAAAATCATGGCCTCAAACTCAATGCCAAGAAGTGCATTGTCATCTCCTTTGGGAAAAAACTCTGTACCCATGAACTACCACACAGGCGGTAGCTCACCACCTCATCACAAAAGGGTTCTCCTCTAGAAAAAAGGAGGTCATTGTTCCTCTCTACTCATCCCTCATCAGACCCATTATAGAGTACAATGCCCTGTTTGGCATGTATCTCACAAGACACCTACTACAATTGGAAAGGCCACAGAGATACCTCACTAAGAGGATTACTGGCCTCAAACAGATGCCATATGCAGACTGTCTCAAAAAACTCCAGCTCTATTCCATCACATATTACCTACTCAGAGGCGATCTCTACCTAACATACAAAGCTATGCCAAACCCAGAGCTGTTGGACATGCTCCAGGAATCTAAACCTTGTCACCACAATAAACAGAACATGCTCGAGGGATAGATTCCTGTCCCAGAGACTTCCCATACTCTGGAACAAACTACCCATTCATGTCAAGCAAAGCTCCTCATTGGCCCTCTTTAAGAAAAATCTTGACGACTGGATGGGAAATAGAAAATTTACCCCGGGGAATCACTTCTGCGGCACTGCTTGACAGGGGCACAGGAAAATAATTTTCTTGGGTGGAAAAAGCCAGGGAACCTTTTTGGCTAGGCTTATATAGGCCCCAGGGTTCATAGTCTGGTACCTACCTATGAACCTATAAATGTCTCTTAGGAGTTTGTTCCAGGCTTGGGTGATGGAGTTTTTATATAGGAATTTTCCAGCAATTTTTTGGGTTGGTAGATTTGTAGTAATTGCTGGTTAGAGGTATGTAGTGTCCGCAGAGGAGTGTAGATAGAGATGAAGGACGAGAGAGCAGGGCAGGATGGAGATTTGTAAAGACTGAAGTGTAAAATTTGAAGTTGTGACAGCAGTAGAAGATGGGGGAATTCTAACCAGTGGAGAGTACTTAGGGCAAGGCAGTGATGTGTACTGCATGGACAGTTTGTGATAAATATAGCTATCTTGTGGTAAGTTTGTTGGAGTTTGTTTAAAGTAGTAGTTTGGATATTAGTGAGTACTGGGGCAGCATACAGAAGGGAGGGGAGGAGAAGAGCTTGTGTAAGTGAGAGTCTGACATTTGTAGTTAGAATTTTTTGTTGCGATACAGTAAACCAAGTTTCTGGTGAGTCTTTTTTATGCTTTAGAGGATGTGCAAGTTGAATTTGAGTTCATCTATGATGATCCCAAGGTGTTTAGTGTGAGCATCAAGTTGGATAACAGTGTTATTAGAAGAAGTAATAGTAAAGGTGGATTTGAGGTGAGAGAGAGATCAGGGGAAAAATAATAACAGCTTGGTCTTTTTAAGGTTGCGAATGAGTAGATTCCTGGACAACCACTGTTCAGTGGATAGGAAGGCCTGTTGAGTAAGAGTGTGGAGATTGGAGATATTGTCTGAGATGGAGATGAGAGTCGAGTCGTCTGCATATTGGATGAGGGAGGATTGTTTGCACAAAGTATAGAGATTATTAATAAAGACATTAAATAGTAGGGGACCCAGGATGGAACCTTGTGGTACCCCGGTTGGGACAGGTATGAATGGAGAAGTGGAAGAGAGCCATTTAACAGATTGCTGCCTGCAGGATAAGTAACTAGAGAACCAGGCAAGGGAGGAAGAAGACAGAGTGAGGTCTGCAAGTTTAGATATAAGTAGGGAATGGGAGAATGTATCAAAGGCTTTGGAAAGGTCGAAGAAGAGACATGATATGAGTTTGTTATTGTCTAGGTCTTCGGCAATGGTATGTGCAAAGGATAAGAGGGCAGTAGTTTTGCTGTGGTTGGGACGAAAACCATGCTGAGTGGGAGTAAGGAGGTTATGATGGAATAGGTAGTTGAGTAGTTGTGAGTGGATACATTTTTTGAGAATCTTAGAGAGGGGAGATTTAGCTATAGGTCTGTAGTTAGATGGGTCTGTAGAGTCTAAACCTTTATGCAGGGAATATTGAAAAAAGATTTCCATAAGGTAGTGATTGTGGATTCCTGACTAGATCTATTGATTAGTATAGATACTGGATAGGGAATGGATTCAGCAGCAAGTTTGAGGAAGGTAGGAGGTAGATTGTCAGTGGAGGGAGAGTAGGGTTGAGTTTGTGAAGAAGAGATCTGATGTAGGAAGCAGGAACCGGATGTAAAGAAAATAGTTGTTTGTTAGAAGGATTGGGAGGGGTAGGCAGAGAAGTTGTGTGACAGCTGGAATGTATGAGTGTTTGAATGGTTTCAATAAAGTGTTTATCGATAAGAGTAGCTGTTTCCAGAGGAGATGTATTTGGGTAGGGGCAGGGAGCTGAGGGGCAGCCTGGAGAGAGAATTTTGTTAATAGTATACCAGAACTTGCGAGGGTTGGATTTGTTATTGAATTGGACAGAGGTATAAAAGGACTTTTTGTCATTATTAGTTTGTTTTTTGTAAGATTTCTGAGGTGTCTATAATTATGTAGCAGAGGTAATTCCTTTGCTTGATCCAGGCTTGGTGTGTATAATAATGTAGCAGAGGTAATTCCTTTGTTTGATCCAGGCTTGGTGTGTATAATTATGTAGCAGAGGTAATTCCTTTGTTTGATACAGGCTTGGTGTGTATAATTATGTAGCAGAGGTAATTCCTTTGTTTGATCTAGGCTTGGTGTCTATAATTATGTAGCAGATGGAATTCCTTTGTTTGATCCAGGCTTGGTGTGTATAATTATGTAACAGAGGAAATTCCTTTGTTTGATCCAGGCTTGGTGTGTATAATTATGTAACAGAGGTAATTCCTTTGTTTGATCCAGGCTTGGTGTGTATAATTATGTAGTAGAGGTAATTCCTTTGTTTTATCCAGGCTTGGTGTGTATAATTATGTAACAGAGGTAATTCCTTTGTTTGATCCAGGCTTGGTGTGTATAATCATGTAACATAGGTAATTCCTTTGTTTGATCCAGGCTTGGTGTGTATAATTATGTAACAGAGGTAATTCCTTTGGTTGATCCAGGCTTGGTGTGTATAATTATATAGCAGAGGTAATTCCTTTGTTTGATCCAGGCTTGGTGTGTATAATTATGTAACAGAGGCAATTCCTTTGTTTGATCCAGGCTTGGTGTGTATAATTATGTAACAGAGGTAATTCCTTTGTTTGATACAGGCTTGGTGTGTATAATTATGTAACAGAGGTAATTCCTTTGTTTGATCCAGGCTTGGTGTGTATAATTATGTAACAGAGGTAATTCCTTTGTTTGATCCAGGCTTGGTGTGTATAATTATGTAACAGAGGTAATTCCTTTGTTTGATCCAGGCTTGGTGTGTATAATTATGTAACAGAGGTAATTCCTTTGTTTGATCCAGGCTTGGTGTGTATAATTATGTAGCAGAGGTAATTCCTTTGTTTGATCCAGGCTTGGTGTGTATAATTATGTAGCAGAGGTAATTCCTTTGTTTGATCCAGGCTTGGTGTGTATAATTATGTAGCAGAGGTAATTCCTTTGTTTGATCCAGGCTTGGTGTGTATAATTATGTAACAGAGGTAATTCCTTTGTTTGATCCAGGCTTGGTGTGTATAATTATGTAACAGAGGTAATTCCTTTGTTTGATCCAGGCTTGGTGTTTATAATTATGTAACAGAGGTAATTCCTTTGTTTGATCCAGTCTTGGTGTGTATAATTATGTAACAGAGGTAATTCCTTTGTTTCATCCAGGCTTGGTGTGTATAATTATGTAGCAGAGGTCATTCCTTTGTTTGATCCAGGCTTGGTGTGTATAATTATGTAGCAGAGGTCATTCCTTTATTTGATCCAGGCTTGGTGTGTATAATTATGTAACAGAGGTAATTCCTTTGTTTGATCCAGGCTTGGTGTGTATAATTATGTAACAGAGGTAATTCCTTTGTTTGATCCAGGCTTGGTGTGTATAATTATGTAGCAGAGGTACTTCCGTTGTTTAATCCAGGCTTGGTGTGTATAATTATGTAACACAGGTAATTCATTTGTTTGATCCAGGCTTGGTGTGTATAATTATATAGCAGATGTCATTCCTTTGTTTGATCCAGGCTTGGTGTGTATAATTATGTAACAGAGGTAATTCCTTTGTTTGATCCAGGCTTGCTGTGTATAATTATGTAGCAGAGGTCATTCCTTTGTTTGATCCAGGCTTGGTGTGTATAATTATGTAGCAGAGGTCATTCCTTTGTTTGATCCAGGCTTGGTGTGTATAATTATGTAACAGAGGTAATTCCTTTGTTTGATCCAGGTTTGGTGTGTATAATTATGTAGCAGAGGTAATTCCTTTGTTTGATCCAGGCTTGGTGTGTATAATTATGTAGCAGAGGTCATTCCTTTGTTTGATCCCGGCTTGGTGTGTATAATTATGTAACAGAGGTAATTCCTTTGTTTGATTCAGGCTTGGTGTGTATAATTATGTAGCAGAGGTCATTCCTTTGTTCGATCCAGGCTTGGTGTGTATAATTATGTAGCAGAGGTCATTCCTTTGTTTGATCCAGGCTTGGTGTGTATAATTATGTAGCAGAGGTAATTCCTTTGTTTGATCCAGGCTTGGTGTGTATAATTAGGTAGGTCATTCCTTTGTTTGATCCAGGCTTGGTGTGTATAATTATGTAACAGAGGTAATTCCTTTGTTTGATCCAGGCTTGGTGTGTATAATTATGTAGCAGAGGTAATTCCTTTGTTTTGATCCAGGCTTGGTGTGTATAATTTTGTAGCAGAGGTAATTCCTTTGTTTTGATCCAGGCTTGGTGTGTATAATTAGGTAGCAGAGGTCATTCCTTTGTTTGATCCAGGCTTGGTGTGTATAATTATGTAACAGAGGTAATTCCTTTGTTTGATCCAGGCTTGGTGTGTATAATTATGTAACAGAGGTAATTCCTTTGTTTGATCCAGGCTTGGTGTGTATAATTATGTAACAGAGGTAACTCCTTTGTTTGATCCAGGCTTGGTGTGTATAATTATGTAGCAGAGGTAATTCCTTTGTTTGATCCAGGCTTGGTGTGTATAATTATGTAGCAGAGGTCATTCCTTTGTTTGATCCAGGCTTGGTGTGTATAATTATGTAGCAGAGGTCATTCCTTTGTTTGATCCAGGCTTGGTGTGTATAATTATGTAGCAGAGGTAATTCCTTTGTTTGATCCAGGCTTGGTGTGTATAATTAGGTAGGTCATTCCTTTGTTTGATCCAGGCTTGGTGTGTATAATTATGTAACAGAGGTAATTCCTTTGTTTGATCCAGGCTTGGTGTGTATAATTATGTAGCAGAGGTAATTCCTTTGTTTTGATCCAGGCTTGGTGTGTATAATTTTGTAGCAGAGGTAATTCCTTTGTTTTGATCCAGGCTTGGTGTGTATAATTAGGTAGCAGAGGTCATTCCTTTGTTTGATCCAGGCTTGGTGTGTATAATTATGTAACAGAGGTAATTCCTTTGTTTGATCCAGGCTTGGTGTGTATAATTATGTAACAGAGGTAATTCCTTTGTTTGATCCAGGCTTGGTGTGTATAATTATGTAACAGAGGTAACTCCTTTGTTTGATCCAGGCTTGGTGTGTATAATTATGTAGCAGAGGTCATTCCTTTGTTTGATCCAGGCTTGGTGTGTATAATTATGTAGCAGAGGTAATTCCTTTGTTTGATCCAGGCTTGGTGTGTATAACTAGGTAGGTCATTCCTTTGTTTGATCCAGGCTTGGTGTGTATAATTATGTAACAGAGGTAATTCCTTTGTTTGATCCAGGCTTGGTGTGTATAAATTTTGTAGCAGAGGTATTTCTTTTGTTTGATCAGGCTTGGTGTGTTATGATTCCTTTGTTTGATCCAGGCTTGGTGTGTATAATTATGTAACAGAGGTAATTCCTTTGTTTGATCCAGGCTTGGTGTGTATAATTATGTAACAGAGGTAACTCCTTTGTTTGATCCAGGCTTGGTGTGTATAATTATGTAGCAGAGGTAATTCCTTTGTTTGATCCAGGCTTGGTGTGTATAATTATGTAGCAGAGGTCATTCCTTTGTTTGATCCAGGCTTGGTGTGTATAATTATGTAGCAGAGGTCATTCCTTTGTTTGATCCAGGCTTGGTGTGTATAATTATGTAGCAGAGGTAATTCCTTTGTTTGATCCAGGCTTGGTGTGTATAATTAGGTAGGTCATTCCTTTGTTTGATCCAGGCTTGGTGTGTATAATTATGTAACAGAGGTAATTCCTTTGTTTGATCCAGGCTTGGTGTGTATAATTATGTAGCAGAGGTAATTCCTTTGTTTTGATCCAGGCTTGGTGTGTATAATTAGGTAGCAGAGGTCATTCCTTTGTTTGATCCAGGCTTGGTGTGTATAATTATGTAACAGAGGTAATTCCTTTGTTTGATCCAGGCTTGGTGTGTATAATTATGTAACAGAGGTAATTCCTTTGTTTGATCCAGGCTTGGTGTGTATAATTATGTAACAGAGGTAACTCCTTTGTTTGATCCAGGCTTGGTGTGTATAATTATGTAGCAGAGGTCATTCCTTTGTTTGATCCAGGCTTGGTGTGTATAATTATGTAGCAGAGGTAATTCCTTTGTTTGATCCAGGCTTGGTGTGTATAATTAGGTAGGTCATTCCTTTGTTTGATCCAGGCTTGGTGTGTATAATTATGTAACAGAGGTAATTCCTTTGTTTGATCCAGGCTTGGTGTGTATAATTATGTAGCAGAGGTAATTCCTTTGTTTTGATCCAGGCTTGGTGTGTATAATTTTGTAGCAGAGGTAATTCCTTTGTTTTGATCCAGGCTTGGTGTGTATAATTAGGTAGCAGAGGTCATTCCTTTGTTTGATCCAGGCTTGGTGTGTATAATTATGTAACAGAGGTAATTCCTTTGTTTGATCCAGGCTTGGTGTGTATAATTATGTAACAGAGGTAATTCCTTTGTTTGATCCAGGCTTGGTGTGTATAATTATGTAACAGAGGTAACTCCTTTGTTTGATCCAGGCTTGGTGTGTATAATTATGTAGCAGAGGCCATTCCTTTGGTTTGATCCAGGCTTGGTGTGTATAATTATGTAGCAGAGGTAATTCCTTTGTTTTGATCCAGGCTTGGTGTGTATAATTAGGTAGCAGAGGTAATTCCTTTGTTTTGATCCAGGCTTGGTGTGTATAATTAGGTAGGTAATTCCTTTGTTTGATCCAGGCTTTCCAAGCTCTCTCTGTTTTTAGCATAAGGGACTTAGTTTCTTTTGAGAGCCAAGGAGCATAATTGGTTTTATTATAACCTTCCTAGGGGGAGCAAGGGAGTTCAGGGTATTCAGGAAGATGCTATTGAACCTAGTAACTGTGTCACTGAGAGGGATTTGTTTAAGGGTGGACCAGTCAATGGTGGATAGAATAAAGTTGAATTTGACTACATTAAAATTAGAAAGTTTTTGGCAATCTCTATAAAGGTGGGATTTGGGGGGGGGGGTTGAGCGTTGTATTTAAGGACCGAGGTGGGGAGGCGGTCGCTAAGTTGATATGGTGGGTAGTTGGGTTATGGTAGTGGTGAAGGGAGTTGGTGAGTATCCAGTCAGTTTTTTAGCTGGAAGAAGAGTTTTTATGGAGGCGGGTGGGTGAAGATATCAGTTGATGGAAACCATGCCAGTTGATGCTGAGTAGTGAAGAGTCAGTTTTAAGTTTAGACCAATCTAGGTTAACATCACCTAAGATGAGGGTTTCATAGGGAATATTGTGGAAAAACCAGGATAAGATATTCTCTCAAGTGGATGACTTGTTTTCAGGAGGGATATAGATGGCGGCAGCAGCTAATTTTATGTGAAGGCTAAGGTGGCAATTAAGGATGATGAGTTCAGCTGGATGAAAGTCGGGGGTGGGTGTGGGGAAAGGTGAGAGACTGAGGCTATTGGAGTGGAGGATGACTACCCACACCCATTTTTTTGGGGAAATCTATCAGAGCAATAGATGTTATAGCCTGGTGGGAGAATTTCATTGTTAGTGATATGTGGCATAAGGCAGGTTTCAGATAATGAAAGGATGTGAGAGTTTGCATGTGTTATCCAGGCATGGAAATTGGTTATTTTGTTGGTTAGGCTTTGAATATTTAGAGAGTATATTGCCAGGTGCTTGGATACGGATGAGTTTAGTGTAAGAGGCTGGTTATGGTGACAGGTGCTTGGGGAAGGAAGGGAGGTAGAAGATAAGGGGAGTGTTTGATTAAGGGGAGAGGGGGAGGGGCCAGGGTTGGGGTGGACATCCCCAAATATGAATAAGTTATTAGTGAGAAGAGGGAGTGCAGTAGTAAATAGATGTAGTTTGTGTAACTTGGGTTTAGATTTGGAGGTCGGAGGGTGGATTTGCAATATAGACAGTTTGTGAAAAGAAGAGGTGGAGAGGTTGAAAAGGGCTGGGGAGATATGAAAGTAGGAAGTTGTAGAATGAGTGTCAACGGTACAGGAGATAGGAGAGCATAAAAGACAATAAGGAAGGTGTGAGTGATAAGAGGTTAGAGCAGAGAGAAGAAGTAGGAGTGAGGTGGTAATGATTAGGTGTTTCATTTTTGATGGAGGGTGTAGGGGTTATAGACAGGATGTAATAGTAGGGGAAGGAAGTGATGTATTTATGCAATGAGGAAGTGATGTGGAAATTATGGAAGTGATGCAAATAGTATCCATAACTGATAAATACTGTGTGTTTGTTAATTTAAACTGAGACCACAGTAGCCTGCTAATACAAGGTTATCCTGTTTTTCCACCTGAGAAATGGTTCAGAAATGACTTACAGTTTCAGAGCAGTCCTTGGTCAATTCTGATTGTTTCTTAAACACAAACCTGTCTTTGCTTTGGCTCATTAGCAGCAGTACAAAAGAACTGCCTGCTCACACCCTTGTTCTCCCCCTCCCCCTTCCCTGTTTATTACCTTAAGCCAATCCCAAAGTTAATAAATATTACCTGTGGCAGGCACCATTTTTAAAACTACAACCACCCTTTGAGCACCTCATGCTCGGCTCTGCCATAGAACTTATTAAAACTGCCTGAACTGGGGCACAGCTAACCGATAGTTTGTGGAAATACAGGGTACCTACCTGAGTCTCTACATTCACTATCATATGTTCATTTATCAGTTTACTGTTACGTGATTGCTTCCAGCCCCCTCATAAGAGCAACTAACAGGGTCTCCACCCTGCCCCCTATTCCCTCCCACCCCCAGTGGTCCTACCTTTATTACACTCACAAATCCCTCCCATCTTTCCAATAGCCGACCACAGCACTAAACCCAACACTACCTCCTCCATCTTCCTACTACTGTCACTCCTCCTCCTCAGCTAACATGTACAAGCATACCTTACCTATGCTCACTGCATGCACTGTCCTTGCATATCTTACATCCTAACAAAACTCCATCATTCCCCCACTCAACCACTACCACTGTACTACTACTCACACCACCACTCATGTCTCACCCTCACTCAGCTCCCCTCCCACCAACTCAAGAACTGTCCCTATGCACCCCCCCGCATATTCTACCAACTATATTTCTCAAACATAAAGCATCCCTACAACTTAACATAGTAACCCTCCCACCATACCTATTACCCACAGAGCACAATCATAAAGTTTCCCTAATAAACAAACACATTCAAAAACTGAGAAAACTAATAACCTCATGCATATCAAAACTAGCCCTAAGTGGAGACATCCACCCAAATCCTAGCCCTACCATCTCCAACCCCAATCCTCATAATTAGACTAGAAACCACAACTTCTCCCATATTACAGCCAATAGAAAGCCAAGTGACTTCCTTCTACTAAGCCTAAATATTAGAAGTATATCCAACAAAGTCCATGAACTCCATGCCACCATAGACTTGTACTCCCCAGATATAGTCATCCTGACAGAAACCTGGCTAAAACCTCACATTACCAGTGAGCAAATCCTCCCTACCGGTTATGGCATACTAAGAGTAGACCAACTAAACAATAAAGGAAACGGTGTAGCTATAATATTTAGACAGCATCTAAACATCCAGATCTTAAAATCATCAGCTCCACAAATAGGCAATGAAGAAATAATATATGCCAACCTCAAAATAAACCAAAACAAAACCATCAAACTGGATGCTACTTCCCACCTGGCCAAAACATCCTTCCACTAGAAAACCTCCTCAGCTGGTCTATCCACCATCTCCCCCAAGAAACTATAATTTTAGGTGATTTCAATATTGACTGGCAATCCTGTTCAGGCAACCATCCAACCCATCATGTAAACCTTCATGGCTTCACCCAACTAGTCCAGTCGCCAACCAGGATAAATAAAAACTCCAGCAAGCACACTACCCTGGATTGGATACTAGGCAGTAAGAGCCCCCAGTCATATATAACAGGCTGCTTATCAGATAGCCTCAGTGATCACTCCTTAACATTTCTGCTAAAAAAATACCTATATCAAGCTAAACCTGCCATCTACCGTCAAATACGTAAAAAACTAAACTTTAACCCATTCACATTCATCTCATCCCTCAAAGAATGTAACTGGCATCCTCTAAAGTACCTCAGTCTTGATGACGCAGTTGAATTTTTTAATACTACCTTCCTGAGCATCCTTAATTACCATGCCCCCATAAGACTTTCCAGAACAAAAGCACAACCCTCCCCATGGTTACAGAAAACCACTAAGTCAGAAATGAAAAACAGGGATAAAGCCTGTGAGCACTGGTGCAAAACCAAAACCCCCTCAACTAGACAGTAATTCCTAGAACTACGCAATAGAGTCAAAAAGCTAATAAAACAGGACAAATTCCAATACTGCCAGTCTGCCCTAGACTCCTCCCATCACAGCCCCAAACAATTCTGGTCCTCCATAAACTCCATCCTCCACCCAGGTAAAGTCAGTATCCCTCCTCCTTACATCCCCCACTCCTCCGAAAATATTGCTACCTCATTCAACACACACTTCACACAAACCATACTATCACTACCTAAACAACACAACCCCCCTCCCCTTCAACCCACACCTTCAACTGGCAATCTTCCCACCGCCTTCTCTTTTTCTCCTGTACCTACCTCCAACATAAAACACTCTTAACTAAACTTAAGCCCACCAAATTAGCAGTAGACAACCTCCCAAGTGAATACCTACAAATCACAGCTGATGCTCTGGCCTACCCTGTATCCATCTTGATTAACCGATCTCTGTCAGAAAGTTACATTCCCACACTATGGAAAGTATCACATATAATTCCCCTCCACAAAGGCGGCCCCTCCATAGAACTAACCAATTACCACCCCATAGCTATTCTCTCTCCACTGTCCAAAATACTAGAGAGACGCATTCACTCTCAGGTCTCAGACTACCTCCTTACTAACAACCTCCTTTCCAATACTCAGCATGGTTTCTGACCAAACCATAGCACCACCACTGCCTTACTCTCCTTTACTAACACTATCCTTCAGTATAAAAACAATGGTTATCTCTCCTCTGCTACTTTCCTAGACCTATCTAAAGCATTTGACATGGTCCCACACAAACAACTCATCTCTGTCCTCAATAACCTATCCTTCTCTCAATCAGTCACCAGCTGGTTTCAGAGTTACCTGTCTGACCACCAACAATCTATGTATGGCAGAATGACATATCTCTCCAACTACCTGTCTCTATAGGAGTGAGCCTGAGCAGAGCGAAGGTGAATGGAGTGGGCAAGGCCAGGTCAGCAGTGTGAAACAGCACTGAAAATAACAATCAGAAAGGAAGCAACTGTGAAAATCAGAGATGAAGAGGTAAGAAGAGAGCAAGCCATAGATGGAAATTGCCTATATAAATTTAAAAACAGGAGACAAAGGGTACAGAAGACATGCTAGGGGTTAAATAGCACTCTAGAATGTGGCTGGCAGCATTAAACCTATATATACTGAAACTATTGAGAGTTAAAATAGCATTAAACTAAAAGCTATTGGTACTTTGTTTGTTTGTGTCTTTTGGCTTTTCCCAGTTAGGAGTCACCACAGCGGAACTACGGTCCGCTAACGATTGGCAGTAGATTTTTATGTGCAAAGTTGCCAGCCCTGACGCACAACCTTCAACGAAGGTACGCCCATTCACGCATGTCTCCACACAGAAGACGCTCTAGCTGAGAATTGAACAGGACAATGTCTTACTGTGAGGTGACAACGCTACCGCAGCACCACCACCGCAGTAAAAGCTATTGGTACTATTGTTAGTTAAAACAAGGAATATGGTAGACTGCTGGCATTGTGCTGCCTCCTCGTGGCCAAAGTAAGTTACTACAGCCAGAAAAAAACTAACCTGCATGTGTGCCCACCTGCCCTTTAGTAATACTTTAAATGATAAGGAGCAGTTCACTTTTTAAAAAGCAGATAGTCTTCAAAACTCATTCAAAGTGTGGATAAATTATAGTAGAAGGAACACGTACAGTTGAGTTAGAAAGCTGTGGTTTTCAGTTTGTTTTTGGAGCTGCTTTAGGCAGGTAACTTAAGCAGATTTATAACACTTTCACAAGGTATTTTGCTGGGCGAGTCTGTTGGGCAGGGGATGACCACAGAGTGTTTAACCCATTCGGAGAAGCTGCAAGAGGTAAGGGGGAACACATACAAAAGGTTATACCAAGAAAGTAAGAAAAGACATATGAGAGACCAGACCTAGAAAAACCCTAGAGAATCAGAAGGATAAGTGAGGTATAATACAGACTAGAAATAACCAGTGTAGCAATAACAGTATTCTCAGTTGACTAAGCCCTGAAAGCAGAGCAGTTACTACTTTTTAAACAACTAATGTAGCACTAAAAGTAAATACAGTTTTTTGTACAGAAAAAAACAAATATTAGCAAACACAGTTAACTAAGCCCTGTGAGAAGAGCAGAAAACATTCTTAAAATTCTGTAATGTAGCACTAGGAGTAAATGCAGTAGTTTATACAGATAAAGCAACTTTCAGCAAACACAATTAACTAAGCCCTGCATCAGTCAGCCTTACTAGGTTGCAGACACCTATAGAATTAAATCTTCCACATTGTGGAAAGCTTTTTAGAATCCCAGGGATTATTTCGCTAGGTTCATGTAGGCATGCGTCATGATACTTTCATGGAAAGTGAGCCATGTTTCCAACCACTGTAAAAAATGTTCCCTTCCTTCCATATTGAAAATGTATCCTTCTTTGTGAAATGTGTCTTTTATACGACTCCTTTTCTTAGTGTCCTGTAATCAATTAGCAGACCTGGATTACAAGTATCAGAGCAATCATTCAACTACAGATGATGCACTTGTATATGTTTCACACCATAATAAAGGGAGACAGGCTTCTTAGAAAACTGTGACTCTTAGCAGAGTTCTTAACTTTTTTGTGCTTCCTGACTGTCCCTGAAAATGGAACACATGAATGTCCTTCCATATCACTCTTGCAGTATTCCTTACTTTAGAGATCCCCTGTCAATGGTAGCCCAATGTCTGGTCAGTATACCAAAGCCTTAGGATTTCTAGTATATTGTATATCACACATATGGTTCTCACTCACTGCATAGGGCATAAAGGTGATGTAACGATGTACCTACCTCAGAAGTGAAAAGCTGCAGGAGGAACAACATATGAAGAAAAAGGAGGAACATGTGCATCCAGAGGGGAAAGGAGGGGTAAAGGAAAGGGTGAAGAGGGAGGGAGCGAATACTGCCAACAGTGAAGGGAAGGACATCTATTGTTATGGTAAGATTGTATACAACTGTACTATGTCCTTCCATATCACTTCTTCCACAATAAGCTCAGAGGAAGCTTGTGCTGTCTGGTGTTGATGTGAGTTTCAAATATTAGAGTACTCTGATTTCATCTTCTTGTCTCAGTTGTACAACTTGTTACAGGTGGCTTGGACTCATGCCCATCATAAATGAATTTCACATATCTTGATGAGCCATCTCCAGTGTTTTATCAAGTCATCTTATGTTCCTTGAATAACTGAGTGTTCCTAGTTGCGTTGAAGAATGTGTTGGTGATCCTTATTTCACACAGCCCTTCTCTTGTTCCTAATGATCTTGGAATTCCCACCCTATTTCTAACCTTCATTTAAATGGGAAAGTTATTATGAAGTTTGTTTATTCACAGCTTGAGTTTGTCATATGGGATTAGGGGTTCATCACCCATTCCATTCCAGTTTCCACTCAGCTAATGCTCCATGATCTACAAAGAATTATGATCAAATCTTTCTGATCATAACACACATAGTGTGTGTTTATGACATGGATGTCAGAATTTACTTCTCAAGCTTGGCCCTTATCAGAGTCATGATCTCAAATGGCAAGAGGTCAGTGCTGTTTTTCCTTCCTGGTCCTCATGAATCTTTGTTCAGCATTTGACATTGTAGACCATAACATTTTTTGGGCTGTTTACAATTTTATTGACTGATACTATCCTAGACTGGTTTATATCCTGCCACTCTGGACGTACCAAGTGGATTGTTTCCACTGTAAATACCTTTTCCAGATGCCATGTCCCCTTAGGTGTCCTGCAGGGATCACTTTTGAGTCCTTCATTATTCACCTTATGTATGTTGACATTAGGCAAACTTATTAAGGAGAGATGTTTACAGTATCACTGCTATACAAATGATACCCGAATTTACATCTCCTTCCTCAGAAAAATATATCTACCCTAGATTTCATAGGTTCATAGGTTGGCACTAGGCTATCAGCCCTAGGGCCTATACAAGCCTAGCCGTAACAATTCCCTGGCTACTTCTTCCCACATTATTTACTTTCCTGGACCCCTGTCTAGCAAGGCGACTGACGTGATCCCTGGGGTGAATTTCCTTTCTCCCATCCAATCGTCAAGGTTCCTCTTGAAGAGGTCCAAAGAGGCACTCTGCTTGACATGTATGGGCAATCTATTCCAGAGTCTGAGGAGTCTCTGGGTCAGGAACCTATCTCTCCAGCATGTTTTGTTTATTGTGATGACAAGGTTTAGATCCCTGGAGCATGTAGCTCTGAGGGATTGGGATTTCTTTAAGTGTAGCATGTCCAACAGCTCTGGGTTTGACATGGCCTTGTATGTTAAGCAGAGATTGCCTCTGAGTAGACGATATGCGACAGAGTATAGCTGGAGTTTTTTAAGGCAGTCAGCGTAGGGCATCTGCTTTAGGCCTGTGATTCTTTTAGTGAGGTATTTCTGAGGCCTTTCCAGTTGTTGCAGATGTCTTGAGAGGTACATACCAAATGGGGCGTTGTATTCTATAATGGGTCTAATGAGGGATGAGTACAGTGGGACAATGACCTCCTTTTTTCTGGATGAAAAGCCCTTCATGATGAGGTGTGCCACATAGAAGGATTTCCTGACTGTTGTGGCGATGTGGTTATCAAAGGTGAGACCACTGTCCACCTGTGTCCCTAAGTCTCTTATCACACTTTCTGTGTTTAGTGTACTGCTACCTATATGGTAATTCATGGATACATGTTTTTTCCCAAAGGGGATAATAATACATTTATTGGCATTGAGCTTGAGCCCATGGCTCTGGCACCAAGCATCTGTTTCTATAAGGCCCTTTTGTAGAGTATCCACATCATTTGGGGATTCAATAATGGCTCCCAGTTTGCAGTCATCTGCAAACTTTGTTAGCCAGAGTCCCTTAGTGTTGACCTGTACTTCAGAGAAGTAGATGCCAAACAAGAGCGGCCCCAGGACTGAACCCTGAGGTACTCCACTTGTCACTTGTCTGGAGATGGATTTGGAGTCGGCTACTTTTACAGTGTGGGTTCTATCAGTATGCCATTTAGCAACCCATTGGGTGACATAGGGATTAATGCCCAACTTAGTAAGTTTATCTATGATTCCAGAGTGGGGGATGGTGTCAAAGGCCTTGGCAAGGTCTAGATAGGCTGTGTGGACCACCTTACCCTTGTCCATGGCTCTGGAGACTGATTCAAAGAAGTCAATCAGGTTCAGGAGACAAGATCGGCCCTTCACAAACTCAAACTGGGTAAGGACTTGGAATGCATTCATAGCTAAAAGAATTGTAAACACCTGAAGCTCAACACTCTCAAGACAAAAGCTGTATTTATCCACACCACTCTGAGCTCTTCTAGCCATATAATTTTGGTTCCTGCCGTTATACATCCCAAACAAACCACTCCTCCTCATTCCCATGATCCAGTTATATACAGCTATACCTTGCCCACACCACACATTTCATTCACACCTTACGTACTTTTATTTAACCATGCTTATCTGCTTTCCCTTACACCCATCACCTTGAATTCTCATCTCCCCCTACTATAATTATTTGCATCTTACTCTACTTCACCATCACAATACAATCACCACCTCAAACTATCTTACATTAACTCCAGGCCTACCATCTTCTTTTCTACTATTCACACACCTAACTAACATTGCACCATATGTTTACTACTGTCCAATCACATCTCCCTCACCCCTCCTTATCACAAACCACAATGCAAAACACAAAACCAAGTTGTTAAAGCCCACCTTGAAGTCAAAACATTTCCAGCCTTACCTTCAGCCGCTCACGTCACTAGATACCATACATCTCTATTTACACCTCACATTGGATTCTAACACATAAATACCACTTTTACTATTCTTAAACTCACCATCACAGTTGACATGCTCACCTGCCTAACCTCTTTACTCTTAATTCTCAACCTCGCTACAACTATATCCTCGCATACACCCACACACCAATACACATGAACAACCTCTTCCAACCATTTCCCCAATAAACAACACATCTTGTTGACTATCCACACCCACCCTAAGTGTGATGGTTCTCACATATCTCCTCCCAGCTTTTACCCTATACCCTTCTATATTATTCAAGCTACAGATTGGCCTCCTCACCTGATATGAAACCACACTTGACACCAGTACCATCATCTATGAATAAAAACACTTCCCTTGGTACTCATTCCTCATTATCTATCTACTCAAATGTGGAGACATGCATCCTAAACCAGGCTAACCCTCTAATCCTAACCACAAGAGTAACCCCACAGATTTAAACATACTTACACTGAGCCCCACTGCATGCCTAGATTGATCAAAATAAACCTGACATACTAGCCCTTACTGAAACATGGCTACACCCCAATGTAAAATACTCAGAAATAATATCTCCAAACTTAACAATAACCAGAAGAGGTAGATCTAAAAAAAGGGGGGAGGGATAGCCCTTCTATATCCCTCTACACTCAACATCAGACACTACACCAGTAATATACCCATCTTTTCTAATCAAGAAAAATATACAAGTATAAAAAAGTGTGGACAACACACACAGCTCTTATAAAATAAAGGATGTTTATTTTAATACAGGCAGTAAGCGCTTTCTCATGGACCCACCATGCTTCATCAGACTATGCAAACTTCTAGAGAACCACACCTTATATATAGTCACAATCCAGCTAACAAGCCTAATATCACCAAGGTAACTAATAACATAATTATAGGCTGAGGTGGTGCAGCAGTTAGTGTTGTTGCCTCACAGCAAGAGGTTCTCCGGTTTGATTCTCGGCTGGAGCGCCTTCTGTGTGGAGTCTGCATGTCCTCCCCGCAGTTGAGTGATGTTTGAAGACATGCAGGTAGGTGCATGCGTGAATGGGTGTACCTTCGTTTTTAAGTTGGGCATCGGGCTGGCACCTCTGCTCCATAAAAATCTACTGCCAATCATAAGCGGACTGACGTTCCACTGTGGTGACCCCTAACTGGGAAAAGCCAAAAGGCATTACTAACTAGTAACATAATTGACAATATTAAAACTGTATTAAAAAAATAACAATTAACTAAAATAAAAACTTCTAAAATGATGCTCAAAACGTAGCATCATGTATGATAAGAATAAAAATAAAATCACCATAATTCTAAAGTATTATATAGATATAAAAATTCACTAAAATACAACAATGCTCTAAACATCGCTCATCTACTCATATAAATTTAAAATAGAAGAGATATTCCTGCTTAGCTTCACAACTTCGTACTACATTGATGAAAATTGTTTTGCAAATCAAATTCTGTTCGCAAATGGGTTGTTCAGAATTACCTAGCACAACACTACAATGGCATCTAGACTCAGAACTTCAAACATAACATTGAGAGATTCAGATTTCTTAAGATTAAATAATAATTTTTCAAGTTGCTCACCAATAATGACCTGTATATCAGATTTAATAGCTGTGATTTAATCTACTACTGCAGGGTTGAGCTATGTTTCAGTTATTATGGGAGTCTCTGGTTTATTGTATCCATTCCAGGCATGCAATTCTCTATTTTGAATAGACAGTCCCTTGCATTTATGTGGCATAATTTTAGTCTTTTAGGGGTGGTTTTTGAATAATGTTTGAGTTAGAATATACTGGGCTAGTATTTGGCTGACTCTCACTGTAGAAATGATGCTCTATAATTGTAGTTGGTTATTGCTGGAATAAATAGTGTTTTGGCTTTTCAAACAACTCAGACTCCCTTATGCGTACACAGCAATTTAAGGATTGGCACTTACAGGAAATATAATAATTCTTGTAGGGTTTATTAGTTTGATTCATATGTCTCTTTTTGACTGATAGTGATCATTTTCATGAAAGCAGTTCTGTAATTTATAGTAACAGTTGTAAAACAGCAACATCTGTTAATTTATTACTGTTGTTAAAATTGTGAGTAGGGTTATAGTTATCAGTTTGTACAGTGACATTGTTTGTGGTTTAGTTGGAATGCTGAGTTAGATTGATGGTTATTGTAGAAGGAAATTGATGTTTGGTAATTTGTTTTCCTATTACATAAGTGAGTAGGAGACCGCTTTCTATAAACATGCAAACCACTGGGTTGGCAAGGGTTGAGGGTGAGGGGAAAGCAAAGCAGGCCACCAATCACAGCATCATCATCATCATAAACCCCCTTTTTTCCCATTTTTGACATGGGCTTGGGGTGTTGTATCAACTGTTGCCATCTCTCTCTCTCTCTCTCTATTTAATGTCATTCTCAACCTTCTTTGACACTCATGCCTGTCTGTCATAAATGTTCTCTCACACTGTCTAGCCACCTCTTTGCTGGACGTCTTCATTTCTTCTTGCCTTTTTCTTTTCTGTCCCAAAATCGTCTTCACCATTTGTCTTCTGCTTTTCTACACATGTGCCTGAACTACCATAATCTGTTTGCTGCCATTTTCTTCAATTGGAGCTATTTTGGCTTCTGCTCTTATGTTCTATTTACTTTATCTGTCCCACTCATCTCAGGCACTTCATCTCCATCACCTCTATCTCATCTGCTCTGACTTTACTGCCCAGTTCTGTAGCATAACGTAGTACTGGACTCACCACTGTTTTGTACACCCTTTGTTTTCAGCTTCTTTGGCATTCTTCTGTCATACTCTCACCTGACACTCTGTGCCAGTTGGCTGCAGGCCATCTGGTTGTAGCTCTGACTTCCTCATTCAGACTTCCTTTCTCTTCTTGATCTGCCAGCTCCGCGTAGTAGGATAGTACTCTAGTAATATAATACAGCTCAGTAAGAAGTCAGTGTGAGCCACTGCTGCTTGCCATATGAAGATGTAGGCATTGATCTGCCAGCTCCGCGCAGTAGGATAGTACTCTAGTAATATAATACAGCTCAGTAAGAAGTCAGTGTGAACCACTGCTGCTTGCCATATGAAGATGTAGGCATTGATCTGCCAGCTCCGCGTAGTAGGATAGTACTCTAGTAATATAATACAGCTCAGTAAGAAGTCAGTGTGAACCACTGCTGCTTGCCATATGAAGATGTAGGCATTGATCTGCCAGCTCCATGCAGTAGGATAGTACTCTAGTAATATAATACAGCTCAGTAAGAAGTCAGTGTGAACCACTGCTGCTTGCCATATGAAGATGTAGGCATTGATCTGCCAGCTCCGTGCAGTAGGATAGTACTCTAGTAATATAATACAGCTCAGTAAGAAGTCAGTGTGAACCACTGCTACTTGCCATATGAAGATGTAGGCATTGATCTGCCAGCTCCGCTAGTAATATAATACTCAACAAACTAATATACTGCACTACACTGCCTGCTGATACTAACATTAAGCTGCATAGCTGTAGCACACTTGTGGGAAGGTAAGTCTGGTACAGCTATGATATAGCTAATTTATTTGTTGTTTTTGTTTCTTTTTTTCCCTTTTCTTCCAAAAAAAACTTTTTTTTTTCAAAAAAATTTCTGTTTTCCCCCCTTACCTTATTGGGAGGAAAATCAAGCTGATGTTATGTCCTAAGGGGGAAAAATATTGGCTCAGCAAGACCAGAGAGAATGCATGCATTGAATTATATATATATATATATATATATATATATATATATATATATATATATATATATATATATATATATTGATTAGAGTGTTTTCACACCTGAGTGATAATTATACAGAAATAGCTTACAGCTCCAGGGACAAAATGTAAGTACTTATATAAAATTAAAGACAGAGACAAGACTGTAGGCTGGCTAACCCCAATCACAGCAAGTGGTGGCCAGTTTATATAGTGCTCATGCAGACTACACTTATCTGAAGCAAAATTACTAACAGCATCCAAAGACAACATTAATTAGTCAGAATGGTATAATGCATAGCCAACTACAGAAGTCTGAAGTATTAAAATGTTAGTGTTCCACAAGGTATGTTATCTTATGGAGTTAGTCAATGAGGACTTGGGTATCTCACAGTATCCAGGAACAGGAAAACTGTGTTCCACTTGTAGTACAGTCTTTGCCAGTAGTTTGTTTATATAATGTTAATACTGTATAAGAGTTTTCGTAAGTGATGAGCTTTACATCTAAATAACAAGTCTAAGAGTACAAA
Organism: Protopterus annectens; assembly: GCF_019279795.1. NCBI lineage: Eukaryota > Metazoa > Chordata > Ceratodontiformes > Protopteridae > Protopterus > Protopterus annectens. The sequence goes on from NC_056745.1 coordinate 1,427,494,786, forward strand.
GCACAGCTGTTTGGATACGGAAGTAGATTTGCCTGTCCCATTCAGCAGAGCAGTGCAGCTCCATCACACTTTGGGTGGATGTGGTTAGACAGCAAACAGTGCAGCTTCATCATACTTAGGGTGGGTGTGGATAGTCAGCAAGCAGTGCAGCTCCATCACACTTAGGGTCAGTGTGAATAGTCAGCAAGCAGTGCAGCTCCATCACACTTTGGGTGAATGTGGATAGAATGCAAGCAGTGCAGCTCCATCACACTCAGGGTGGGTGTGGTTAGACAGCAAGCAGTGTAGTACCATCACACGTAGTGTGAATGTGGATAGATAGCAAGCAGTGCCGCTCCAGCACCTAGTCAACAAGCCATCAGATACTAGGTTCATACATAGGCACCTACATAGTTATTGCTGTTGTCAGAGGCTTGCTCATTGTGTTGTTATGAAAACCAAATTGTGTAGCTGTATCACGCTTGAAGGTGGGCCTGGTAGTCAGCACAACAGCAAGTCCTGGGTTCATAAAAAGTCACCTAAATAGTTGTTGCTGCTATCAGTAGTAGTTCACTCAAGTTGTGCAGCTATATCATGTTTTGAATAGGCATGGGTAGTCAGCACTGGTTTCATTTAAAAACATCTAAATAATTGTATCAGTTGCTTGTTCATTCTTATCCAGACTGGATCAAGCTGAGAACTTGTCCTAAGGGCAGGTACAGTGGATCAAAAGGATGAGAGAGCAAATATATGCTGAGAGCACTATATTCCTTTGAATGTATGACAGCTGAAATTCAACACTTCAGATGACAACTGATTGAGCACAACTTGTTGATCGTCCACCAATAAAAAAAAAGAAGTTTTATGTTTTACAGGGGGCAAGCCCCTTGCACCCCCACACCCCCTGCTAATTATATAAAGCAGTTCTGAGATTACAGTGGGGATATGGCAAATTCCCCAGTCTCCACTGTACTGTGATCTTGCACAAAACAACTGCCGTCATGAACGATCAGCTGATTAATGATCAGCTGATTTTCGATTAGCTGTTGTGGTGGGTTTCTGGGTTCAACAAGCTATTTGACAACTTGATGGAAACCCATATATATATATATATATATATATATATATATATATATATATATATATATATATATATGTATAGACATATAGATATGTATCTATGGTTACGTATGATTAGTCATCATGTAACTTGGTCAACAAACAAAACAGCAACCAAAACATGCAGACCAATTCTTATAGCTCTAATACAACGTGTAGACAATCAGTACATCAAAAAAGGAAACACATTTCCTTTTCCGATGCTCTACCCAAAATCTGACCGCATTCAGCTCAAATTTGTCTGAATAGTGTCAGTGTCATGGGGAGGGTTTTTCTAATTTAAGAGGCACATTATGATTTACCTCCCCTGCTCTACCTTAGTAATACATGCAAACCCTTGTCCTTTTCCATGCCCCTGCCTCTAACCCTAATGTGCATCTTTAATTAAAAAAAAAAAATTCTTTCCAAAACACTACCGTTACACAAGTCAGCTTGGACACCCCCCCCCCACACATATATACTCGATATCCCATAACCTAACCCTAACCTTGAACACCTACAGTTGCACACACAGCCTTATCTAACCCTTTTATGAACCGTAACCCACACACATTCTCAGACACATACATGCAGCTACTGCACATCCCATTTACCTGTTTCAGTGAAGCATACAGCCAACAACATATCCTTTTGATAAACCAGATGTCTGACCAAAAACCCTGCATTCCCACAGAAATTAAAACAGCTTTGTTTCTGTCTGCTGTTTGTGCCTGTAATCTGTCTGACTTTGTCTCAAAATCTTGCCCTGAACTTAGACTCAAATTACTATCTAATAGTACTTGGTAAGTGCTTTAATGACTTTGAAAGCCTGCAAAATATTTTTTCTCTCTTTTTATTTGTAACTAGTAATACATGGAGCAGATAAAGCTCTATGCACCTCAAAATAGTATGATCTGCTCTCTGATCCGAACCAGATATTATGCATTCCTGACATGAGTGCCAAGATTCACCTTTCGAGCCTTGCTCTGAAGGTGAGTTTCTTGGTATCCATGTCTCAAACACATAATGATATGATTACAGTGACCTGACCTTAATCCCCTCATCTTTCTCTCGCTCTCTCTTTATATATATATATATATATATATATATATATATATATATATATATATACACACATACAGACAAGAGTACACAAAATGACCTAAAACAGAAAAAGGTCAACAGTAAAAATACTGACAGCAAAATATATAAACTGAAAAAAAACATCTAAACACAAAATATTAACAAAATTGAAGTTATAATATGGAAGGGTTTATGTCCTTTCCTCACTGTTATATGACTTCAGAGTTGGTGTGTAGATATATATGTACGTGTATGTATGTATATATATAATTAGTAGGAGGTTGGGAGTGCAGGGGGGCTTGTCCCCCAGCAAAAACATTGGCCGTGAATAAGGTGAGTTTGGTCAATATTTTATGTTTAGATATTCTTCAGTTTAGATATTTTGTTGTGAATATTTATGAGATCAGCAGTCCAGACTAAGATCAGGATGCAGCACAATTGACCCAATGTTTGCAGTGAGATAGATAGTTGAGAAGATGCTAGAAATGAGGAAGGGGTTCAACTGGCATTCCTTGACTTGGAGAAAGCATATAATAAGGTCCCAAGAAAGACTTTACTGACAATGTTATAATGTTTTAGATCATTTAAGGCAACCCTATATGTATGATAATGTATAGATTTTTATATATATATATATATATATATATATATATATATATATATATATATATATATATATATATATATACATATGTCTGTATGTGTGTGTGTGTGTGTGTGTGTGTGTATATATATTATATATATACACATATAGATATATAGATTCATTATCATTCACTGACATGCAGAAACGTTGATATGTATTGCATCAATTTCTGTATGTTGAAACTCAGTGAAAATGGAGAAAAGACAATGAAACTAAATAGCACTACCCAAGCTGCTGAACAAAAGGAAGGTAAGGGAATGTGTAAAGCTATGGTTAGGGGAATGTCAGTGTTAGAGTTACAGTTAGTGTTAACATACTGTTAAGATGGACAAGGGAAGCTACTGAACCTACTTGCACGCTAACAAGTTTTTTTATTTTATTTATTTATGTGATTTTAGCAGTATGGTGACTTACTGGTGAAGATCTCTGAGCCACAAGTCCAAGTTTGTCTGTTCAGTTTGTGTGTGTAGGTTTTTTATAAGAATGCCAGGTTCTATTCACTTTCCAAAATCATGCAAGTTGATTAGTTAGTTGGCTAGTTTAAAATGTCCTTTGATATCTGTCAATATATATTATCATATCATTGAATTTAATTTTTGTGAGACAAAAACTGCAAAAATGAAATATACGAATGGCAAATTTTTCCCAGGGCAAGCAAACACTTGCCCAATAGTCAACAAAACAAACTTCACAGTAAATAAAACTCACCTAGCTGGGGGTGGGAGTGAGCTATGCTCCAACCCCCAATGTGTGGGGCTTCCCCCCCCACACCACCCCTAACTATATATACCATCTCTGGGATCGCACTAGAGTGTAGAAAAGGGCATGTTGGACAAGTGTTGATTTGCCCTGGGACAAATTTGCCATTTGGGTATTTCATTTTCATGATTTCCATCTTATGAAAATAAAATTCGATGATATGGCCATTCGAGTATTAGAAGGGGATCCATACATATAAAAAAAATATATATATATATATATATATATATATATATATATATGTCTAGATATAGATATCTAACTATATATATATATATATATATATATATATATATATATATATATATGGGTCTACCTTATTACGCTGAAAGCTGAGAAGAACGACAGTGAAATAACCGACACCGGAAGATCGACAACAGAGAAGACTGACAGTTGAGAATCCCGATGTTGAGAACACTGACATTTAAGGTAAGTGTGCGATAGGGACGGACATTAGGGTCAGGGTGTGGGTAAGGTAAGTGTGTGATAGTGATGGACGTTAGGGTAGGGTGCGGGTGAGGTAAGTGTGTGATAGTGATGGATATTAGGTTTAGGGGCGGGTTAAGTGAGTTAGGGTTAGTGTGCGGGTAAGTTAGGTGTGCGATAGTGACAGACTTAAGGGTTAGGGGCAGATTAAGTGAGTTAGGGTTAGGGTGCGGGTAAGGTAAGTGTGCGATAGTGATGGACATTAGGGTTAGGGTTAAGGTTAGTGCATATATAGTTGTGTATGTAAGATTTAGTGTAGGTTTGTAAGGTTTTTGGTGTGATTGTGTTGTGTGTGTGTTTTTCGGGAAAGTTATTTGTTTTGTTGATTGTCGAGATTGTGGTTTGTCGGACATGTGAAGTTTCGTGCGTCAAAGAAAAATACTTCAAAAGACCAAAAGCATAAGGTTCAGTTCAGGTATCTTTATTCTTGCGCAAGGAGACAAAAAATGTAGTTACAGAGTTTGTTTGACTAAATCAGGAAGTGTCACAATTATTATACCTTTCTTTCAAGGCATTGCCCACTACGGCTGATGTAGCAGACCACCAGTTTACAATTATGTTACTTTACAGGTGTTTCTCACATTTCTAGCTGACTCTTCAAAGTTTAAAAAAAGATTTTTTTAGTAAACAGGATGGCCTTGACGACCACCGGTCAATTAGAACTTTCTTGCCATTTGATGTTACAAGTCTAGGTACTATGGCTAATTCAAGCACAATGCAAGTACAGATTTCTGAAGCAGTTCATTGTTTATAGTATCTAACTTTCTTGCAGCTTGTGCACTTTTTCATTAGCACGAACAGAGCTTATTGTCCATAATGAATGGATCTTCAGAAATTATTATTATTCTTCATTTAATTTCCTGACCTAGCAGAAAATCATCTGCTTTCCAGTACATTTCCAAAGCATAAACATGTATTTTGCTGTGCTAGCAACTAGGTCAGAGTGCATCTTGCAGTGTCAGAAAGTACAATTTCAGAAAAGCATGTTTTCAGTTTCAAATAGAACTAATGCTGCATATAGAATAAAAACATGTTAATCTTCCCTTATTTAAAATAAGCATTGCACACATATGTTAATACATATTTTTCTAACATTTCCCCCCGTTAATACTTTTTATTCTATTTCAAAAGCATAAACAGTTTGTTTCTTCTCCTAACCCCTTCCTCTGAGGATTTGCAGCTAAGAGATTCATTCAGTTTAAACTTATGAAAGTGTTTCCTTTTTCAACATTTCTTCAATTTCAGTACTTTGATACAAAATCTCAGAAACTGACATCTCTATAAAATCTTTAATTTTTTCATGCAGGGAATACCACAGCAAATACATGCTCCTAACAGAAGTAATCCCACACAAATGGCAATCAGGATGTTCATTAGGATGGAACCCCACCTCCCAAACAAATTCTGGAAAAAGTCCGTCAGTGGGTTCGGGCCTGGCCTGGTCATGTCTGACACTTGCTGAATCACTTCTAAATGATCGTTGATCTCGTGTTTATTGTTGGGAATAAACAAACAACACTTGTCTTTGATTAAAGCGTACGTACCACCTCTCGCCGCTAGGGTGAAGTCAAGAGCCATGCGGTTTTGAAGCACCACAGTTCTCATTGCATTCAGTTCATCAGTCATTAATTCAAGAGCAGAAAAAGTTGCATTGCTCATGACCTCGGGAAGTTTGGATAGTTTTCTCAGTTCCCAAATTGATTTAACTGCACCATATGCAGGAGCTATGCCAGCCCAGGATATGATAGTGTCACTCAAGTCCATGTGTGCTAGTTTACTTTTGTCTTTCACGGAGTTATGGTTTCTCCAGCCTGCTATGATCTGTCCCACCAGATTCTCAGGTTTCTTGATTGGATTTTCAGGTTTCTTTGCGACGTCTCTGATGTTTAGAATTCTCCCATGAGGCAAAGCTGTAGTGTGTCGTATGGCCGGGACCAAGTAACCCAAAAAACAACTGCCGGACCAATTCTCAGGCAACCATTTGTATGCCTTTTTCCCACATATGAAATAACAGTTTTCTACCTTACTATTGATATACACTTTCCCTGCATGAAACATTTTCTTATCTATAATAGACAGTTGCTTTAAAAGAACAGGATTATGTTGTATATCACTGACAGTTTTATGCAAGGACTCAAAGTATGAGTCATAATCTGCATCACAAATCGTTTCTGTATTTTTAGCATTTTTAGGTTTAATATAACATTTATAAGAAACTGTTACATTACATTTGCTCCAACCTACTTGAATCGTGTCATTCTTAAAAAAATCATACTATTCCTGTTTGTGTAACAGGTAGGAATAATGCAATTTTGTCTCTAGATTTTACAGGTGTAGTCTCAAAAATCAAGTTTTCCCAGGTCTCATTGACCCCTAGCGGGACAGCAGCCATCAATAATCCCCTGTATGCTGTTGGTATAGCTGTGCAAATCCAACAATTTGAAATTTTAAAAGTCTCAGCATACACATATTTGATTGCTTGGTAAGTGTTAAAGTTCGGATGCCAGTCTATGAGTGTTGAATCACATTTGTTCAGTCTAGCTGGTGTGGCTGTAGAAAAGAAAGGCCACAGCAAAAGCCACAGCAAAAAGAACATTGTCACTAATGCAGTTATTAAGATGATTATGCAACACTGCTGAAGACGTTCAGCATTTCTATTGTCTCTAAGTGTTGTCATTCTACTGCTGCTGTGTGTTAGCAAGAGTTTTATCAAGTTCAAAGTTTTTGACGGGTTTACAGTGTGTCAAATGAATCCAAGATGAACGTTCCGCAATCTTGACTGCTGTGGGTGTGCTCAGCAGTACTTGATACGGACCTTCCCACTTTGGTGTCGTCCAATTCTTCTTTTTGATTGTCTTCACCCAGACCCAACTGCCTGGGGCTACTGCTACTTTGAATGGTTTAGTTTGGTCTTTATCTGAAACAGAATTAAACTGTAAAAGATGTTTGTTATTCAGCATACTCCTCATATACTCTGCAAGTGTCCAATCTGCTTCCTGGTCTGCAGGCATGAGAGGTTTCCACTGAGGTATATAATAAGCTCTTCTGAAAATCTTTTAGAAAGGAGTCAATCCTTTTGCATTCGGAACAGTTCTCATGCTCAACAGTGCCAGGGGCAAACAGTACACCCAGTTCTTCTGTGTGCCTACCTTGAGTTTTTTAAGCTTATTCTTTTAAACTCCATTGTGCCTCTCTACTAACCCTGCAGATTGAGGGTGATATGCACAGTGATGTTTTAAAGAAATCCCAAAATACTGGCTTAACTGTTGTATAGTTTGGTTAATGAAATGTGTACCATTGTCACTGTAGATCCTTTCCGGTATGCCAAATCTAGGAATAATTTCTTTAACTAGGGTCTTTGCAACAGTGGTTGCATCTGGTTTACTAGTCGGAAAGGCCTCCACCCATTTGGAGAACATATCCACAATGACAAGGCAGTATTGTTTGTTTTCACATTTGCTCAATTCTATGAAATCCATACAGATAGTATGAAACGGATACGGTGGTGTAGGGAAACTCCCTTGCTTGGGCTTTAATGCCCCTTGTGCATGATGTTTATTACAAGTGTGACATGACAGGCAAAATTTTTTAGTGTAGTTTGTAAACACGTATGTAGCGAATACCCAATTCACTAACTGTACCATCCCCCCTGTTGAGACATGGCTCTGCCCATGGCTCAACAAAGCTGCATATCTAAATAAATTAGACGGTAATATCGGTTTTCCCTCTTTGGAGATGTACAGCCCTTCCTTGAGAATTGCTCCTCGTCTTTTCCATTTTTGTTTTTCAGCTTGTATAGTAAGTGTCTGCATTGTTTTTAACATTTCTAAGTCTAAAATCTCAGAAGATTGTAATTCCTCGTTCAAAAGAAATGCTTCTGAGGCTGCTTGCTTTGTAGCTGTGTCAGCTCTCGCATTGCCTTTTGAAATCTTATCTTGTTGTTTTGTATGAGCTATGCATTTACAAATAGCTACTTTCTGAGGCAACTGAATAGAATCTAACAAATCTAAAATAAACTGTGCATGGTTAATCTGTTTGCCAGTAGATGTCACCATTCCTCGATTCTTCCACTGCTGTGCAAAAACATTTACAGTAGAAAAAGCATACTGGCTGTCTGTAAAAATGTTTACGCTTTTACCCTTTGCTAAGGTACATGCCCGTGTCAAGGATATCAACTCTGCTGCTTGTGCAGATAAGTTATGTGGTAGAGGTTTCGCTTCTACAATCTCAGTATCAGAAACTACTGCATAACCTGTTAGGTTCTGTCCTGTAGGACTCCTTTTGCATGAGCCATTCACGTAATATGTCACCTCGGCATCATCCAAGGGAACATCCGTAAGGTCTTTTCTAGGCAGTGTCTTTTGCTGAATTACCTGCAGGCAGTTGTGGGGTGTGCCATCCACAGGAGTTGGGAGCAAGGTAGACGGATTCAAAGTAGTACATCATTCAATTGTCATGTGAGGTTGGCTCAGCAATATAGTCATACAAGAAAGATGCCTAGCAGGGGAAAGATATGCTACTTTTTCTTGCAGTAAAATGAGTGCGACTGCATGAGGCACTCTCAATGTGAGACGGTGGAATAATACTACTGAGGCTGAAGCCTGCACTGCCATTGCAGCTGCAACTACTGCATGTACACGGTGGGGTAGAGACCATGCCACTGGGTCCAGTTGTGATGAATAATAAGCAATGGGGCATTGTTTGTCCCCATGCTGTTGAGTCAATACTGATGTCATATAACCTTGCTTGCAATCTACAGTTTGGGAAAAACTTTTGTGATAATTTGGTAATCCTAAAACGAATGATGATGCTATCAATTGTTTCAGTTTGCAGAAAGTTAATTCTGCTTCTGGTGTCCATTGTATTAAATCTTGTGCTGCCATAGGCTTCTTAAAAATCAAGTCAGTTAAAGGTGCAGATTCCAAGGCATAGTTTGGGATCCAGCTTCGACAAAAATTAGTCGTACCCAGGAAGGACATCATTTCCTTCTTGGTTGTGGGTTTTGGTGCTTGCAAGATCGCTACTTTTCTGTCTTCATCTAATGTTCTGCCATCTTTGGATATTACATATCCAAGGTATTTCACTTGTTTTCTCCAAAGCTGCAATTTATTTTTGCTTACTTTGTGTCCTTCAACTGCTAGGAATTTTAATAATGCTATAGTATCTTCCTTACAATCTTGCTGGGTAGGGGCGGCCAGCAGGATGTCATCAACATAAAGTAAAATTTGACTACCTCTCGGTGGGATAAATCCCACTAAATTACTTGCCATTTCTTGTGAGAATATCACTGGGCTTTCACTATAGCCCTGTGGTAGTCGCTTATATGTATACTGCTTCCCCTGAAATGTAAATGCAAACCAATACTGGCTGTCAGGGTGTATCGGTATCAAAAAGAACGCGTTGCTGATATCTACCACAGAAAAATAATTCTGTTGAGGTTTTAAATCATTCAACAAGGTATGTGGATCTGGCACCGTAGGTGCTCTTGGTATTACTGCGTCATTTACTGCTTGTAAATCTTGGACCATACGCCATTCTCCATTTGCTTTTTTAACTGGGAATAAGATTTCACCAGTATTCTCTTCTTAAGTAAAGCTGCTACGATTGGTTTAATACCTGCCTCTGCATCTTTTCTCAAGGGGTACTGTCTTTTTTGTGGTCTAAATGCTGACTTTGGCATGATAGTAACTGGTCCTGCTGTGCGAATAAGTCCTACGTTTGACTTTCCTGTTGACCAGAGAGTTTCTGGTATGTCTAACCAAGCTTTTGCTTCCTCTTCTAATAAGAGGGCTTCTCAGCTGTCTTTGCTGGACTGCAAGTGTACGGCTGGATGTGTTTGTGTTATCCAGTTCAGTTTTTGTCTTTGTATTCCCTGTTCTGACAGTTCTGACTCTGTCTGTTTTTCCCATTTTGTGATTTTCTCTCCTAGGTCTATTCATTTTAAATCTTCCTCTTTAATTAAACTAACATGCGGTAATATATTCGATTTGTAAAGTGAAAAGAACTCCTGGGGTAATGAACAGCTAACTGCACTGTTCCCTTTCATGTCCCAGTACAGATTACACAGTACTAATCTGTTTGCATGATTTCTAAACAATTCTTGTTCATATTCTTTGTCAGGTCCTGGTGTATTACAATAATACAGAGTACAGTGCAATAGGTGTTGTATGTCAATACAAAGGGAGGGGAACTTACTGATAGCTACATTCATTAACTCTTCAGTTACTGCTCCAGGGCCAGTCGTAACTAAGTCCTGGCTATACCAGTAAAATGTTTCTCTTTCCGTTTGCACTGCAAAAGTATTAGTTTGATGCTGTGCTTCCATACCCTGCATGGTTGGAACTGCTGCTATGCCTAATAGTTGCATAAGATCTCTGCCCAAAAGGTTCACTGGGCATTTTGCAGAAACAACAATTTTGCGTTTCTGGGTTAATTCTGAAACAGGATCTGTTATTGTAATGTTATGGGAGAGAGGCTCCCGATACAGCTGCCCATTAGCAGCTTTTACTAGTGTAAAGTCATGTGATTCTGAATTTTCTGGTAGTTTGGAAGGATGTACCAGGGTTCGTGATGCCCCTGAATCGCACATAAATTTGACTTCCCTCCCTTCTACCAGGAGTGTCACTTCTGGTTTTGTGTCAGCTAGATAGAGCTCTAAGCTCAGTAAGGCTAGGTCTAATATTTCATTTTCTTCATTTTCGGTAGCTTCCTTCACTTCCTCTATTATCACATTCTCTGCTCCTTTTATCACATTCTCTTTTGTCCTTTCTCTGTTATTCCTATCTAGTGATTCCTGACTTTCATATAGTCAGTCCTCACTTTCATCGTTTTTGTCTTCCACTGCTGCCTTCTTATTTTTCTTGCAATCCCTTGCCAAGTGTCCCTTTTTCCTGCATTTGAAGCACTCACCTCTTTTCTTTCTCCCTTCAAAGTCCTCTGATCGCTGATCAGATTGTTTGTTTCCCTGGGCATTCTTTTTGCCCTTTTGTCTGGACTGTACTAAATAAACTTCTCCATCTTCCACAGCAAATACTTGGGCTTTCTTTTTCTTTTTGTTATTAAAATGCCATTCGGCATGTCTAGCATATTCAAGCAGTGATTATAATCTGCTTGTACGATGGTCTACCATATGTTTAGTAATGAAACTACTTATGGGTGCAATACTGTCTTTCAAGAATGCATTCTTTAACTGCTGCTCATATGGGGAATCTTGTGTCTGGTCTTCAGGCACCTGCATTCCACAGTGATTGTTAAAACATTCTAATAATCTAGCAAAATATCTATCAACAGTTTCACTTTCTTGTTGGATGCATTGATTAATGCAAGTCCAGTCTGCCCTAGGCTTCCATTTCTCAGAAATTCGGTCTGTCAGACCTTTCACTCTGTTATCTAGTTCTGCGCTGCTATGTGGGAGGGGCCTAAGTGCAGCGTCACGGGGATTCCAGTTGCCACTGATCATGTGCCAATCTGGACCTACTATTTGTCTGACTACTTTTTCTACTTCATCTCCGTTTAAGTGATAACTTAATCTCATGCCCTGTAAGTCTTCTAAGAACTTTCTAAAATTAACTTTTGGATGGGGAATTCCCTCTGTGGCTTTCCAGATGTCTTCCAGTGTCCACGGTCTGTATACTAAGAGAGTTGGGTCCTGCCCTTCTTGTCCTGCCTGAGGATTTGGTACTTCTATGAGTGGGCATATCTCTTCTTCACTCATAGCCCGTGAATTTCAATTCATTTCATATAATTCAATATCCCCTTTTAAATTACGTGTTCGAGACCTAGTCTCGATAGGATCTCTAACAAACGGTAATGGTTTAATAGGAGCAACTGGATATCGTGGAGGTGGGCCAGTTTGTTCTTTTGCTTCATATTCCGGTAAGGGAACTGGAACCGGAGGGGGTGGAGGGACCGATGCTATAACTAAGTTATTATCCTCTTTGTCTAGAAACATTGCTTTTGAATTTTTATTATTTTGTACTCTTCGGTTTGCTTCCTCAATCCACCTGTGTGCCTGAGAAACTCCTAATTTATGCTGTTTTTTAACCCGACCTTTAGAATCGGTTTTTAGCTATCTAATAAGTTTGATTAGCGAGGATCTTTCTAGTTTCCCATCAAATTCATATTTATTAACCCATTTAGTATAATATCTAACGTCGGTGCGCTGTGATTGCATATATTTTGCGTCTTCGGTTAACGGTGGGCTTTGGGGTCTTTTTGTTTTTGTGCATGTATTACCCATTTTGTTCTAACCTTTTAAATGTTACATAACCCTTTTGTTTTTAATGTGGTACCACCAAGTATTTACAGTCCCTTCAGACTACCTGCCTACTTATTCTGTTTCCCTGATCTATGACAAGATAGCAATATTTCTGTCCCTGAATTTTAACAAAAATTCTCACATAACAAATACAATCAAGTCCCTGATCTAAAACAGAAAAAAGTAGATTCACCCTACCTGAGCCTCAGCGATTGGTCACTCACTGTTCAAACGGAACCCACCTTCAGTCGTAGATCAGAAAAGTGGCTGGCTTCTTTTGTACGACAATTCAGTCGGAGGTCTTTCAATGAAGAAGATCCGATGTGGTATCTTCCCTGCGCAGTTTCATGCCACCTGGCCCATCTGATCCCAGGCTAAACGAGGGTTTCCAGTCCGAAGGACCAAAAAATGTCAAAGAAAAATACTTCAAAAGACCAGAAGCATAAGGTTCAGTTCAGGTATCTTTATTCTTGCGCAAGGAGACAAAAAATGCAGTCACAGAGTTTGTCTGACTAAATCAGGAAGTGTCACAATTATTATACCTTTCTTTCAAGGCATTGCCCACTACGGCTGACATAGCAGACCACCAGTTCACAATTCTGTTACTTTACAGATGTTTCTCACATTTCTAGCTGACTCTTCAAAGTTTAAAAAAAGATTTTTTTAGTAAACAGAATGGCCTTGATGACCACCGGTCAATTATAACTTTCTTGCTATGTGATGTTACAAGTCTAGGTACTATGGCTAATTCAAACACAATGCAAGTACAGATTTCTGAAGCAGTTCATTGTTTATAGTATCTAACTTTCTTGCAGCTTGTGCACTTTTTCATTAGCACGAACAGAGCTTATTGTCCATAATGAATGGATCTACAGAAATTATTATTATTCTTCATTTAATTTCCTGACCTAGCAGAAAATCACCTGCTTTCCAGTACATTTCCAAAGCATAAACATGTATTTTGCTGTGCTAGCAACTAGGTCAGAGTGCATCTTGCAGTGTCAGAAAGCACAATTTCAGAGAAGCATGTTTTCAGTTTCAAATAGAACTAATGCTGCATATAGAATAAAAATGTGTCAATCTTGCCTTATTTAAAATAAGCATTGCACACATATGTTAATACATATTTTTCTAACATCGTGTTTTTGAACTTTCGGTTTTGTCATGTCAGTTATTTCGTTGTCGGTGTTTTGGCGTGTCGGTGTTATCAGGTAGACCCATAGATATATATATATATATATATATATATATATATATATATATATATATATATATATATATATATGGGTCCACTTTGTAAATTCAAAATACTGAAATCTCGAATTGCAGTATTTTGAACTTACAAAGCCGCAGACTCACATTTCCGAAACCGGCAGAAAAGCGAAATTCAAAATACCGAAGCACGGATATTTTGAATTTCCGCTTCCGTTGGTATGGTCTGTGGATGTTTAGGTTTAATTTTGGTAAGTTTGTGTGTTTAAGTATGTTCATAGGTTCATAGGTAGGTACTGGGCTATTGGCCCTAGTGTCTATATAAGCCTAGCCAAACGGTACCCTGGCTTGTATGCAGCCAATATGTTGGTTAGGGGTTTAGTGTGTGTAAGTGTTGTGATTGCTATGTGTGTGTTTGAGGGACTGTAAGATGTGTGTGTGTGTGAGTTTCATTTGTGTTTCTGTTTGTTCAGTCTTGGAGTTAGAATATATAAGTAGGGGAGGTGTGGGGGCTGCAGCCCCCCACATGGGGGATGCAGGGGGACTTTCCCCCACGGCTTATACGTAGTTTAGATGAGTTTGTTTGATTGTGGGGCGGGTGTATGTTTGTGTGTAGTGTATGTGTAGCATAGTTACGGGATTTTGAATTTCGCGGCTGTGTGTTTTCGAAGTTGTGGTTGGGTTTTCGGCTTTGTGGTTTCGAAATACTATATTTCAAGATTTCAGTATTTCGAAATTATAAAGTGGACCCATATATATAAATAAATATATATATATATATATATATATATATATATATATATATATATATGTGTGTGTGTGTGTGTGTGTGTAGATATATAGCTAGATCCACAAAGATATATATATATATATATATATATATATATATATATATATATATATATATATATATATATATATATATATATATATATATAAGAAATGGTAAGACTGTTGTATACTGGGATTAACTGGAATGAATATCTTTATCTGTTAATTGCCCAAACTTGTGCTGAACAGATGCCAGTCTCTTATTTACGGGCCAAGTCTTCTTGTACCTTACACAATAATGCTTGCAAACTGTAGTTTGGTTAAGAATGCTTTATTATGTACAGTGAAAATCAACAAGATCCAAATAACATAATATTCTGTCATGCTGGATAACAGTAACAGTGCTGATAAAATATAATAGTGCTGATAAATTTATCCAAAGGTTCTGCCCATATATTCTGATCCTCCTGAATAATATCAACTGAAACAGTCTTTTCCTCCTGAATGGAGGAGTCTTTCAGCTTTTATTGGTATAGGTCACCACAGCGGAACTCCCGTCCTCTAATGACTGGCAGTGGATTTTTACGATGCCGAGTTGCCAGCCCGACGCCCAACCTTCAAAGAAGGCACGCCCATTCATGCACGCACCTACTTGCATAGCATCCAGGAACTGGTGGAGTATCCTGGATCCAGATGCCTGTGACACCCCCATCATATCCCCAGTTGGTCTTTGAAAAGTACCTGTAGCTAGTATCCTAAGGGCTACACATACCTTTGTCTCCAGTGGGATGGGTTCCTCTCTGTTAGCTCTGGCTCTGAGTTGAGGATGGCAGAGCTCAGTGAGTTCTTGTAATATGTCCTTGTCCACCTTGTAGCGGTCTACAATCTCCAGCTCATGTAGCTCCAGGAAAGTTACCCTGGCCTGAACACTCTTCTCCTTCTCGGCCTAGGCCTATTGTCAGCAGCACCAGCAGCACTGACATCAGCATCTAGCGAATACAGATATAGCAGACCTTCAGCAGCCCCTAGCATTATCCCAGTTAAAATTCCCAAGTCTCTACTCCAATGGCCCAGAGTATTGAAGGAAAATCAGAATGTATGGTGTATGCATATTGTATAAAGTTCTGCTTTAGGTCCACCATGTGGGATGGGCTAATTATGATGCAGTTCACTTGCCTAGGATATAATGAATATAATTTTACAGGCCCCACTAATGTTGGATATTTGACCTGACTTTGGTACTTAGGCTTGAGTGTCTGTACTGCAAAGACCTTTTCTGTATCAGTCCAAAACTAACTTAACTGACTCAGCTGCCCATGTCTGAAGTATTTCCTATTAACACCAAAACCCTGTAATGTTCTACATGCCTCTTTAGCCTTGGTTTCCAGGCCTCATCTTGAAGATACCTTACAGTGCTTAACTGTTTATTTTTTATCTAGCATTCCATTTCAAGTGCACGTCTTTCCCATGAGAAAGGAACATTCTGTAGCTTTCTGTTGAGAACTGTCATTTCAGCACATCTCATGCTTGGCAAGCTAGAGTATCTTTTTCCTTCTACCGATCTCTTTTTTTTTTTTACCTGAAACTGCATGCATAAATGAAACACAAGTCTAACTCTATATTTCAGGCCTGTTTTACTATTTATTCTGCTTTATCCCTAACCACTACTTTTAAGTGAAAAACCTCAATCTAACATATATATAGACACTAACTAAATAGGAGCCGAGTACCTACAGCATGTTCTTTCAACTTCATTAAAAGGTGATCTATATAGAATTCTGTCAGTATATGAAAATGAGGTCATGATACAAAATGGATGCAGTAGTACTTACTTTTATAGGAGGGAGTCTAGAGCGCAAGAATAAACCAGGCATCTAAGGATATGTGGGAAGAGACTAAAAAGATAATGCAAAAACTGAGAAACTGGAAGATCGTGTTTATTGATATAGATAGTAAGATGCAAGCACTGAAATATTTTTAGTCAAAAAAAAAAATAAATAAATATTTTTAGTCAGTTTAGTTTTACATACAGGCCACTCATATTTACATCAACCAGAGGAAACATTATGGGCAGTAATTCAAGAAGGAAAAGGGCAAGGGTCAAGTGGGGTAAGTTGATCCTTCCAATAGAACAAGGTGGTTTAGAATTATGTGATATGAAAGGATATTTTAGGGCTGCACAGTTAAGGTTCATATACATAACACTAGCACAAAGCAATAATTCAAAGTGGAAAGGGATGCTGATGAAGCAGGGAGAATTCAAGAAATAAGTAGAGAGTGGGATTTTGGATGCAGATCCTTAAGGAGAATAACAGAATACAGAATAATATAATTATAGGAACCAATTAGAGGAGGTAGAAAAGATTAGGAAGAGATCTTGGATAGGCAATTCACAATAAACTGATGCGACATCTGGATGGCTCCCAAATATGCAACAAAGTCTAGAAGATTTAGGATTTTTGATTGAAAGTGTTTGATTAGTTATTTGTATACCCCAAGCAGACTCCAAAGAATTTTTCCACAGGTAGATGGGAAATGTTGGAGATACGATGGGGAAGAAAGAGATAACTGGTAGCATGTTTTGGGAGTATAATGTGTTAGGCAACTTTAAAAATTCTCTACAGAGTACTCTGTTAGAAATAGTGAGTGAGCAAATGGATGTAACTAACAAAATTGTTTTTTTGAACTGGGATACAGGATATGAATTCCTAGACATAGTAAAGCCTTGTAAAAGTTTAATTCTGGTGACTGCAAAAAAGGACTTACTGGAAAATGCACTCAAAGGTTAAACCATTTGAAGTATTCAGTATTGTAACAGAGATAAAAGAACTGGAAGTATGATCTTTAGAAAAGGGTAGGAGCACATTTTAAAAGAAAAAAGGAAATTGTGGGAACAATACATGCAGAATAAACTTTTGGAGGAGGAATGAGGTTTTAATTGAAGGCAGAAAATGAGCAGTTTACATAACATTGGAATGATGATAATTATACAAAAAAACATATGTAATATATAATGTTTGGGTACTTTTCCGTTATCGGGGCAACAGGCTAAATGTGTGCTTCATGTGAAGTCACTGCTTTCTGATAGTTTTCTGGGTTTTCCATTGTCGTCTTCCTCCCCTAGTATTCCTTTTCTGTCAAGTCAGCAGTGGTCATTTCAGTGTTCTGTTCTGTCTTGAAATTTGGCTTTGCGGTCACAGAACTCTTGCTGTTTCATCGCAAGTCCCTGCTGTCTATACAGGCAGTTGTACAACAATCCCCGGTTAAATGATACAGAGGGTGTGAAAGACCGACATTACTTTCTGAAAAAAAAAGGAAGTGTTCCTCCTTCCGACCATTAGCTGATTTGTAAGTATCATTGTGTTAAGACTGATAATAATGGGATGCCTATCTGTCTACGTGCATACACTGCGAATGGGAAGATCTGAAGTCAGTGCTTCTTCTGCTGTTTAATAATAATTGCAGTTGGGATACAGCCTCTTAGCACAAAGCGGTGACTTTATTCCCTTACAAAGCAACTGATGGTTGGAAAGAGGAGCACTTCCTTATTTTCTCACTCCCTAGCTAGGAATACCCGGAGATCTTGCTACAGTTTTATGGTGCATAGAAAATGAAGAGGCAAGCAGTGGTAACAAAAGGTGAAAGACCCAGAAAAATAGGGTTCAGACAAACAGAACTCAGTACTAAGAAAGGGCTGGATATGCCAAACATTTGCATTGCACAAATCTGCGAACTTGAAAAAACATTTTGATTTTTATTGCCCCGATAACGGAGAAGTACCAATGTTTGTAACTGGGAACATGTTAATTAATATGGTTTGCTTTCTTTTATATAAATGTATGTTTGCCTATGTCTTAACTGATAATTCAATAAATGTGTTTAAAAAAGAATAAACTAGGCACTGAGGAGTAA
Source organism: Protopterus annectens (assembly GCF_019279795.1). NCBI lineage: Eukaryota > Metazoa > Chordata > Ceratodontiformes > Protopteridae > Protopterus > Protopterus annectens. Next base: position 1,427,512,989 of record NC_056745.1, read on the forward strand.
CAAACTGTAGGAAAGTTTCTTAATGTAAGGCAGAATCACAGATGGCATTGAGCATTGTGCCCTTAACCGTTATAATTCTAATGTATGATCTTTATTTAATATTTATTGCTTTTGTGGCTTTTGTGTTATGTTTATACTGTTGCTGTTCAGGAGAATTTAAAAATGTCGTCTTGTTCTTGGCAGGTTATAGAAAATAAACGGGTACAATGTCATGATTCCATTCAGAAGCTTTTAAATGAAACCAGTTTCCTCAAGCAAGCCATTAGTCAGGCAGAGCGTCTTAAACTGTTTCCAGTGCACCGCAGAAACTCAAGTAAGCGAAAAGGTCGGCCTGCTATCTCAGCTCTGCAGGAGGAAACAGAGGAAGAGGCACAAGAAACAAGACTCTGATGAAGCATCGGCTACAATTAAACTCTGAAGATTAGTTCTCACATTTGAAATGGAGCTTTTACATCTTAATTTGTGACTTTGGACTGAAATAGTTGAGACATTTAATCTTTGCAAAGCCGTGAAGTTCCTTTCCAGGATGGAGCTGCACAACAAATGGACTGCCTTTTGAAAGTGGGATAACTTTTTCTCATTCCAAGCGATTACTTCATGATTTCCTCAGATTGAACAGGACTTCTTCTGATAGGGTAGACAAGGAAGGATGTTGCGCAAGTATGAGAAAATAAGTCAAAATTGGGATATTGACAAATTTTATGTTCAGAAAGGTTTACTGAATCTGAACACAGGCAGATTTCTATTTTTTCAGACTTCCCTGTTTGCCTTTTCTGCAACTTTTAATCCACTTATTTCCAATGAACAGTTTTCTAGTTTATGCAATTTATTTATTGACATTTGGATGCGTTGTAAAGAAAATATATTTTCATGATGATTTTCATGCACTGTACACATTGCCTTCTACAACCTAAACTTTGTTTTTAAATATTTGAAATGTTACAAACTTTCAAATGCTTATAAAATCTTTACTGCCAAAACAATTGTTGTAAGAGAATACTTGGTACTGGAAAATGTGTTTTTGTAATGTAAAAAGTAAATTAAAAATGTATTACATATATTTTATGATTGTCCGCCAGTGCAAACAATTTGAAGTTTAAACAGAATGCTACAAGACATGCATGCTTTTTTCAAGTAATGCATTTCCTTCTAAAGAATGTTCTCTTTTGTTTATACACTGTGTCTACATAAAACTGTTCCTTTCATACTAGTTATTGTTCTTCACTCTTAGACTTTTGCAAATCGTTTCCAGGCCTGAAGAAGAATGACCTTCATCCTGGCATGGTTGGAAGCCCTTGAGGACTGTGACATATGCTATGACACTGGAAGTGTCACTTCCAAGTATTCTGTATTGTCACATGAATGAGATATCATTTAGTGATACATTCTTGTACATCCAACTGGATGATTCCTAAGAACATGCTTGTGAGAGGAGAATTATGCATTGAACCTTAGACCTCCCTATAGCCAGCTCCAATTAACCTTATCAGTTCCTGAACCTTGCAATTTTTCCATCAACACTAACAAGTTAAGAGTGGAAACATGGATGTGAATCAATTTTTGGCACAGTTGACTGATGCAAATGTGTTTCATTCATGTCACCTGGGTTTATGATGCACATATGAAATTTTAAAATAACCTGTAATACAGACCATGGATATGCATAATTTATGTAGGAATAGACTAAGCACATATTTGAGTCATCGATCTGCAAGTAAATATCAGCAGATAACATTGTCTGTACATTTTCATTCATGGGCATTTGTCATGGGTACATATTCATCTTGAATGTATGAAACTCCTCCTGTGTTAAGCTGTGAACATTAAAATAAACATTTGAATTTGACATATATGTGTCATTTGATGAAGATAGACTAGTATTCTTATTAGCCTTACCATTTACTGCAGGATTGTTTCACACATCTTCTTTTTCTGTTCTTCATGCATATCCCAGTAGCCCTCTCAAATACCACTTTGCAGTGTTTTATCTTCATCTTTCATCATCACCATCTCTGCAGAAATTTAGTACCTTCAGTACTAGTTAAAATTTTACTTCCTTATCAACCTTATCTTGGTTTAATTTCTCTAAGACTTTTGGCTTTCTAGTATCATGATGGGAATGGACCTCATTCGTAAGTCAAAGTATGATTCAAGTTCATGAAATTAGTATTGTTTCGGTCGTTGATGTTAGCCAAAAGTGCCCTTCGCAGCATTTGCAGTGTGCTCAAAATCGACTCCTTGTGTAACTCATATGGAGTTACATGTATCAACATATCTAAATACAATTGTAAATTTTTTTCTATGAGACCCATTGCTTTTACTACTGTTAGAACTGTCTAGGTATCCTTCTTCCACACTGACCTTGCTTGTGCCTGCAAATCCTGATATTTTATGACTTTGTGTCGCTGTATACATAAGACACTGTAATCACTGGGTGTAGGAATTTCAGTGATCAATGCTACCTCTCTCTTCTTTTCATGAACTACTATATCTGAGTTTTTTGCATCTATTTGTTGAACTGTTGGTAAAGGGTGATCCCATATAATATAAACTTCATCAGTCTCTATGATGGTTATGACTCATGTTTCCAATACTTGTCAGCTACTTCCATGTTATAATGTTTGCGCAATCTCCAATGCAGCATTCTTGCCACATTATTGTGCCACATTACTGTGCTGCCTTTCAATATACAGGCCCACTGTTAGTAGTTTATCACACCCAGCAACAAGATGTGCGAGTGTTTCTACTTCTGTTTTACAAAACCTGCATTTGTCTGTTTCTCTGACATGTTCAATGGACATTGTAAACCAACATGTATGTAGTCCACTATCCTGGGACACCAATATTAACTTTTTGTCTTTTGGTTTAAATTATCCTCTTCTTAACCACTCTTGTAACAGATCCTGTTCAACATGAGGTTCCTGGAGTTTTCAGTACTTGCAGCTATATTTATACCTTTTCCACATTTCTTGCCTTCTCATCTGACCCTTCTTATATTCTTTCTTTAGTTGTTTTGTGCCACACCAAGTGTTTTGGCACGTTCAGTTATTACCTGATTTTTTTTGTCTACTTCTGGTTTGATTTCCATTTCCGCTTGACACAGATGTGTTTCTGCTAAACTAAGCAGGGAAGTAATTTTAGACTTGATCTCCTCATGTTTTAAAAGTTTTATTATGCTTGTATCTAGTGAAGACAACAGATATGTCTGTAGTCCTGCAATTGCAGAGCTATACATGTAATCATTTTGGAGGAGACCCATATCTCTTTCAGAATAAGGAGTATATAATCTTGGTATGCATTGATTTTTATATAGCATTTGATAAGCATGAATTATTTTTCTTTTTTCCTGTCCAACTGACCCAGTACATTTGGAGACAAATAAATCATCCCAAAACTGTAAGTTAGAACAGGAAGAACAAATTGGTTTATAGCGTGCACTTTTCCTAGATGTCATCTAAGAGTAAAATCTCCTGTTTGACTCCAGTGATAAAGTAAGTGTACACATCTCTCCTCATCCTGTTATTTTGTCCATTGTGTGCTTACATCCGCCTTTCGTCATATGTTGCTATCAATCAGAATATCTTTGGAGGCTGTCTACCAGTGTCATATCCTTGTTTCTTCACTAAGACCTCTAGAATTATTTCAGCTAAGGATTAAACATTACCTTATTTGGTGGAAACATGACATCTGCTTTCATGTAAGTCCTGGCCTCCACAACTGTGTATTTTGTTCCAAATATGGACTTAATGGCATCTTAAATGGTAGAAACATGACACCTGTTTTCATTTGAGTCCACGTCTTCATTACACATCCCAGTCTGTTTTGACTTTCTCTTTAACGTAATCACACTGTGTTGCATATATAGCCACGGTGGTACAGCGGTTGTGTTGTTGCCTCACAGCAAAAGGTTCTCCTGTTCGATTTTCAGCTAGTGTGCGGGCAGCGCCTTCTGTTTGGAGTCTGCATGTCCTCCCCGAGGTCGAGTGGCCTCCGAAAGACTTGCCTGAATGGGCGTGCCTTCGCTAAAGGTTGGGCGTCGGGCTCAACTCGGCACCATAAAAATCTACTGCCAATCATTAGCGGACCGGAGTTCCGCTGTGGCGACCCCTTACCGGGAAAAGCTGAAAAGACAAACAATGCACTGTGTTGTATATCTGAGGTTAGGATTAATGACCTATCAAGCAATAGCATAGGTATAACGACTGTTCACACAATATTGAATGACTAAGATGAAAGCTAGTAAGCTATTCCACACCTTTTTACTCTTCCTTGTTATCTAAATCCATTCTTCACGATCAGCATTTTATTCATGCCCCCACCTGCAAACTGTATAATTTTGAAGGCCTTTGCATTAAATCCTGGTGCTATCTATATACCATGCTAGCACTAGCATGCGCTGTTTAAGACTGTTTCTCAGGCCTGCATAGAGTTCAGTTTCTGTAGTGATCAGGAAATGGATTGGTTTGTTTTCTACCATACAATTTATACTTGCTGCATGTAAGCTAAAAATTGCCATCCCTAATGGTTTCCTTCTCATTGCTGGATAACTGAGCCCCCAAGCCCTTCTGTGTTTGAGGGAAGCCTTCTAGCTTGTTTATTTCTTATAACTAGCCAGTTTTCTAGTTTCAGCACTCAAATCTGTTTCTTTGATCTCAGCACTTGTTCAGAAAAAAAAAAAAAAATTTCATCTGCTTTTACTGTACTTGTGTTTTTATCTACTTCTTTTTACTTTTGCATCATCTTAAAATACTCAATAGTATTTATTACTGCTTGGTGTAACTCATTCTAAGCCTTTTGGTTTAAACACTTGGGCTTCGGACCAGTTAGTTGTTTTGCACTGAGAGGGTTTGTGGTCTGCACTGTTGTGGCAGAACAGGTAGCTTACATCCTTCTAGGTTGAGAACTGCTGATTGAGGGCTCAGTGTCTGTTATTCTAAAAGTGTATTAATTCTGGTTTAAGCACTTGGGCTTTCAAGCCAGTTATTTTACATTAAGAGGGTTCGTGGTCTGCACTCTTGTGGGAGGAGAGGCTGGACTCTGCCCTTCTGAGCTGGGAATTTCTGGTTAAAGGCTTATAGTGCATGCATATCTGAACTGTTCCTTACTGAAGTTGGTGCGCCTTGTTTGCTGTGGCATAGACTGGATTCGGGCCTGCTGGATCTAGCTTTGTTTGTGTAACTTGAGCACTAATCCAGACATTCTCTAAAGTATTCAATGGTATTTATTACTGCTTGGTTGTAACTTGATTAAAGTGTAGCTATCATTCAAGTCTTTTGGATTAAGCACTTGGGCTTCAGAACAGTTGTTTTACATTAGGAAGGTTTGTGGCAAGCACTGTGGTGGCAGGACAGGTAGCTTTCATCCTTCTAAGTTGGGAACTGCTGATTGAGAGCCCAGTGTCCAAGTGTATTAGTTCTGGTTTAGGCACTTGGGCTTCAGGCCAGTTATTTTACATTAAGAAGGTTCGTGGTCTGCACTCTTGTGGGAGAAGAGGCTGGACTCTACCCTTCTGAGCTGGGAATTTTCTGGTTAAAGGTTTATAGTGCCTGAATATTTGAACTGTATCTTACTGAAATTGGTTCACCTTGTTTGCTCTAGCATAGACTAGATCCAGGCCTACTGAATCTAGCTTTGTTTATATGCTTGTTGTTTGTTTGCTTGTTATTTCCCTGGAAGCTAGTTCCACCTAATACGCAACTTCTCAGCGCTTCTGTGGATCACTAGTGATATCTGCATTGCTTACTGTACTTATTTCCTTGTTTCACTTGAAAGAAAGTTACTGTTTGTCGTTTTTGCATTTAGTTACTTGTAACACATTGCACTGAAGTTACCTGGCACTTGCTCACTAAAGCAATTATATAAGTCAGCACTAAAAATTAAAAGCACTACACCCTCACTCCCCACTGGCCCTTGTTTTCAATTAAGGATTTCCCAATATTATTCTAGCATGTCCAAAGGTCAGTTGTCAATCTCCTCTCCGGTCCAGCTGGTGAATCTGGGAATCTTGAGGCAATGTTATAACTGCCTCATGTACACAGACAACCCTCTCCTCCTCCCACATAACACAAATACTTGCGAGAGATGCAGCTATTTAGCCAAACTGGAGGCTGAGCTCTCTCAACTCAGGACTGGCAAGACCAGACAGGAGGAGAAGGCAACTACACACACCACAAAACCAGCCTCACATAATGCTACCACTCCACTGAATCAAACACATAAACACACAAAGACATACTCGGAGGCTCTGAGTAAAATTTACCTAAACAGCAGAGGCCTCCAAAGCAGACACCCAAACAACTGCTACCTCAAGACACCCCACAAGCAACACATAAACCACAAAAGCAGTGTGCAAAGCAGTCACAGCCCTTAAGGCCAAATACAACACCAAACATACTTGTCATAGGTGACTCCATAGTCAGACACACTGACGTCCCACTCACCAGGCTGAACAAGGAGAGGGTCACAGTAAGCTGCCTATCGGGCGCTAGAATCCGCCACATAACACAAGCACTGGTCACTCCATGGCAAGTACAAATATGACACAGTCATTGTCCATGCTGGTGTGAACGACCTGAGACGTACCTCCCTGGACTACATGAAAAGAGACATAGAGGAGCTCTCTGATTATGTAGCCCAGGCAGGTATGACCCTAACCCTGAGCAGTATCCTTCCTTCACCAAGAATGATGCCACAATATAGAGACAAGATGATCAGCTTTAACAATTGGCTTAATGTCTGGTGTCATTCAAAGGGGATCCAGTGTCTGTCTGCCTGGGATGACATGCTTGACAAGCCACGCTGCTTCGCAAGGGACGGCTTGCACCTGTCACCCCTGGGATTCCGGATATTGGCTAAGGCTCTTGCCACCCCCATAGTGCCTTTTTTAGGCAAGGCTCAAATTCTAAACCTACCACCCTAGAAAACAAAAATGGGAAGAAACTGAGGGTAATGCTGCTCAATGCCAGAAGTCTAAATCTCAAAATGCACGCACTCGAGGCCCTTCTCAGTATGGAGAACATCGATGTCTGTGCTGTAACTGAAACCTGGTTCCGGCCCCAAAACCCGGACCACACCACAAAAGGAGGGGGTGTATCCATATTCATAAAGGATACTCACACCTCCAGGTTGGTGGCAACGCATAGCTTCGAAACCATCCAGGTGCAACTAAACATAGGCAAAACTGCTCTACAAATTGTAGCATGCTACAGGCCACCCTCTCAAACTCAGGAACCCCACACAGCCTTCCTGAAGACACTGGAGGGTATAAATGTATCTCCAAACACCATCATATTGGGTGACTTCAACTACCCGAATATAGACTGGGAACATTACTCAAGCCCTAACTTTCTAGCCCAACGGTTCCTGGAGTTCATAAATTCAAATGCCATGGAACAGCTAGTCACTGTTCCCACGAGAGGAGAAAATATACTAGATCTCATTGTCACAAACATGGGGACAAAATGCTCCACACCAGAAGTATATCCCTCATTGGTGAGATCTGATCATAAACTAATCTCACTGGAAATCCACATCCCGCCCCCACCCCAAGCAAAAAAGACCATAGTGAAGAACTTCTCTAAAGCAAACTTCACACTACTCAAGACTGGTGTGGTATCCTTCAAGGCCCCTGAGCCAGAGGAAACCACAACCCAAGCTGGGCTAGCCCTTACAAATGCCTTCTATGAACACCTCCAGGACTGCATGGATCAGGCAATCCCAAATAAAACCAAGACTCTTTCCACAAAGGGCAAACGTCCAGTCTGGTGGACCCCAGCCATTAACAAACTTTACAATAAGAGGAGAAAGCTATTACATGATAGAACAAAATCCATAAAAGGGAAGTCACCCCTGATCATTATTAGTAAAAAATACGAGCACTCATAAAATCAACTAAGGCCAATTTTGAGAGAAAAATTGCCATGGATTCAAAGGACAATCATAAGGCCTTTTTCAGCTATGTTAGGAACCTGGGTGGAAACTCCCAGATATGCTCAGAATTAGTCCAAAATGATACAAAAATCACTGAACCCACAGACATTGCCAACATACTGGCAGACAGGTTCAGTGCAAACTTCACCCCTCTCCCCTAAAGGAGAGATAACTATCCCAGCCGAGTGTAGCCTCCCGGACATCTCAAATGCGCAGGTGAAAGCTGCTCTCTCTAAAGCTAAAAACACAGCATCAATGGGACCGGATGGTGTCCCCGGCTGTGTGCTACACGAGCTAAATGAGGAATTAAACCCGCACATAAGGCAGCTGTTTAATCTCAGCCTTACCACAGGATACGTGCCCAAGGAGTGGCGTACGGCAACTGTGGTCCCACTCCACAAAGGCGGTGCCTCTACGGACCCTGGTAATTACCGCCCCATAAGCTTAACAAGTCTAGTCTGCAAAGCTATGGAGAGGATCATAATGGAGCTCATAAACAAAGATATAGGGGACTTGCAGACATTGGACCCGACCCAGTTTGGCTTTGTCAAGGGAAGATCATGCCTTTTGAACTTGGTTGACTGCTTTGAAACAGTCACCAAGGCCATTGATGAGGGAAAGGCAGTCCATACAGCCTACCTTGACCTTGCAAAGGCTTTCGACACAATACCCCACTCGGGTATTGTAGAAAAACTTACCAGCTTAAATGTAAACCCATATGTCACAAGATGGGTTGCAAACTGGCTTAAGGACAGAACCCACAGGGTTAGAGTTGCTGGCGCTGTGTCAGACTCCAAGCCGGTCACAAGTGGTGTCCCACAGGGCTCGGTCCTTGGCCCCTATTGTTTGGCATCTACTTCTCAGAAGTACAGGCCAACATGGGAGGACTTTGGCTGACAAAGTTTGCAGACGACTGCAAACTGGGCGCCATAGTGGAAAGTGCATCGGACACGGATATCCTTCAGAAGGGACTCACGGAAACAGATAGCTGGTGCCAGAGCCATGGCCTGAAGTTAAACGCCAAAAATGTATAGTCATACCCTTCGGGAAAAACAAGGTAACCCCAAGCTACCATATAGGTGGCAATCCACTAAGCACAGAAGAGGTTATCAGGGACCTGGGGACCCAGGTTGACAGTGGCCTTTCTTTTGACACTCACATTGCTAAAGTGGTTAGAAAGACCTTCTACATTGCCCACCTGATCATGAAGGGATTCACATCCAGATCTAGTGAGGTCATTGTTCCCCTGTACTCTTCACTTATCAGACCAATGATCGAGTACAATGCCCCATTCGGGATGTATCTCACCCGACATCTGCAGCAATTGGAGAGACCCCAAAAGTTCCTCACCAAAAGGATAAAGGGACTCCAAAATCTGTCATATGCTGCCAGATTGAAGAAACTCCAGCTCTATTCAGTCGCATACCGTCTGCTCAGAGGTGACATGTGCCTGACATACAAGGCCATGTCCAACCCGGAATTAATGGACATGCTCCACCTCAAAAATCCAAATCCACCAAAACCACTAGAGCAAGTGACTTAAACCTTAGCACGGATATAAATAGGACGTGCTGGAGGGATAGATTTATCACTCAGAGACTCCCTATGCTGTGGAATAAAATCCCGGTCCATGTGAGGCAGAGCACCTCGCTGACTCTGTTCAAGAGAAATCTAGACCTGTGGATGGGAGATCGTAGGTTTACCCCAGGAATCATCTCTGTGTCACTGCTGGACAGAGGCACAACAAACTAATGGGCACAGTATTTTTTCATATAAGGGGTGGCATAAGCCACAATAATTTGGGCTAGGCTTATAAATGCCTTAGGGCAGATAGCCTAGTATAAACCTATGAACCTATGAACCTATGAACTCACTTTTTATCATGCTCCCCTATTTCCTTTCTGGCAACCATTATGTGCCTGCCTCCCCAGATTCAGTCCCATAGACATGGCCATCTCCTTCCTCTTCTTTTTCTCTCCTGGTTGTTATTGGTCTTGCTGCAGTCTTTGTGTATCCCATTAAAAGGATCTTGCATATCTTAGTCATGACCCAGGTATACATCAGACTTGAAAGGTGAAGCATTTATTATGGGAAGTCATAGTGTCCTCTGACAAGCTGTTAGAAACCATAAGATTAGTTAGACTTCACCATGTTTTTTCCATTATTTCCGCTATGACGGAAGTGAAAGTAAGCATCCCATGGCTATCAGAGTGACCTTCCTTCAAACTACAGAACAGTCTTTTTTCCATTACTTCCTCTAGGAGAAATGAAGTGAAAGTAATCAACTCATGGCTATCAGAGTGACCTTCCTTCAAATCACAGCAAAGTCTTTGACCATCCCCAAAGTCATCAAAACAGTACTTTGGGCCTGTTAGTAGAAAAATCAGCATATACTGTACTGTGCATTAATAGTCTCCCCTAGATGTAAGTGTGTGTACATACTACGCGTGCACACACACACACACACACACACACACACACACACACACACACACACACACACACACACACACACACACACACACACACACACACACACACACACACACACACACACACACACACACACACACACACACACACACACAGTCATGCACTTGCATGAAATAACCACATTTGGCTTGCTACATTATTCTTGTGCTATTAATTTGTAAATAAACACATATATTCATGAATGCTATACTTATAAATTTAACCTGAACCCAGAATAGAACAATACTGGGTAGTTATTGTTTTAGGTATGCATTTTCAGATTTGATTGGACCTCACCTGAAATAGATGTGTGCCTCCCAAGGAAAGCTGTTTCACTGGTTAAAAAAATGCTGAGCTACTCGGTAATTGCCTTTCCCTTTACTAGGAGTCAAGACAGGGATATACAGCCATGTCAAGGTTCCTGCAGTCAAGTATGACAAGTTTCCCAGTGCACTGTGTGTGTGGTCAGTCTACATTTCTGTTACATCACGTAGCAGCCTCTTCTTCCCTGTTCTCCATTTCTTATGTTTTCTTAGATGTCCTTCAAGGATGCATCTGCAGTCATAACAAATGGGTTGTCCTGTCGTCAGGCAGCCCTTCGGTCGGCCGGATTCCAAAGTCTGGGTCCGGCTTCGGCTGATGTCGCACTTCACCCGACGTCATCTCTGCTGGTCTTCGGGTATAAAGGCATCAGCCGACGCCATTTTCCTCAGTCTTTCTTGCCGCGTGGCGCCTGAAGCAGAAGCTGTTCGCAAGTGCCGGTCGGTCAGATCCAGAGATTACTACTACCGAATACTACTTCGAAGACTTCTAAAGCTAAGTACCCGTTGGGGACTCTTTCTTGCCTCAGCCGATGTCAGAAAAAGTAAATAACTGTTTAACTTGTGGGAAACAAATACCTCATAAAGATTTCCACTCTTTACTGCCTACCTTGCTTAGGCCCAGACCACGACGTAGCAGCCTGTTTAGCCTGTGCTTCCTTCAACCGACGAACGCTTAGGCGTCGGTCGGAGTTTGCTGAACAGTTTTTCGGCTCAGATTTTGCGTACATTATGCCGTCGGATCCTCCGACTACCCAAATTGTTAAAAAACGCAAAGAAAAAGACCGACACTCGCGGTCCGCGGTTTCGCCGAAACCACGGTTAAGCAAGCGAGTGTCTCGGTTTCGCGAAACCGAGAAAATGGGTCAATCTTCAGCCGAATCCATGACTACTACTGAGGCTCCCGCTACCTTAGTTGAATCGGCCTCTGAAGTTTTGCCTACTACTGTGGTTCCTAGTGAATTATCAGACACCATCCCTTTGGATGTCTCTACCCCAGCACGTGGTGCTGCTAGGCCTCCTGCAGCCATGTCTATTAAGGCCTTTGCCAGGGCTAAAGCAGCCAAAACTGTTAAATCAGTGCCTGCTAAGCCCCCCTCACACAGGCCCACTTCTAGTTCACAAATGCTTACTCTGGCAGAGGATTTAATATCCTTAATTAGGGGATCCCAATCTCACCCAGACAGGGCCTCTCAGCCTCCAGAAAAGAGACCTAGAGCAGAGCCCCCCGAGCCAGTGTCCTCTGATGATTCTTCAGATGACTCAGACATTACAGATCAGCCAGATGCTCCTTTTTCTACTTATGAAGATTCCGATGCTGAAGAATCCATTCCATCTGCCTCTCCACCCGAGGAATTTTCCTTTGGAGAAACCTTACATGCCATGAGAGAACAATTCCAATGGCAGGGACAAGATTACTCAGATTCAAGAAAAAGGCTTAGGACCTTTCTGCACTAACCACAACATAGGCCCTTAGCTATACCTCCAGTTCTGCCTGTTGTGGATGATGCATTTAATGATGTTTGCACTGCTCCTGATACTTTACCTCCAGCCCCTGCCAAACCAGATAGATTTTACAGGGTGCCAGACACTCATCACCACCTATACAAGGCCCCACTTGCAGATCCTGAGACTATATCCCAGGGGCCTAAGGCAGTAGCCTCGACCTCAGCAAAAACCCTCTCCCTTCTGAAAGGGAATCCAGGTCCTTAGAGATGGGGAAAAAGTTTACACCTCTGCTACTCTCTCAGCTAGAGCTTTAAACTGTCAGTTTCATATGATCCAATACCAAGAGTTTATGCTTGATCAGTTAACTAAGAAGCTGTCCTCTGATGACTCCTTAGATAAGAAATATGTTTTAGAAATGGTGAATAACATTCAGCAGGTTAGTAACCATTCCTTAAAATGTGGCTATGATGCACTGGAGGCTTCATTTAGATCAGCCATGACTGGCACAGTGATAAGAAGGCATGCATGGTTGAAAGAACAGGTCTTGCCGGATCATGTTAAAGCAAAGCTGTTAGATGCTCCTATGGATAAGGCCAGTCTATTTGGTACCCCTGCTCAGCAAGTAATGAAGAAAATGGAAGAGAAGGCAAAATCTGTACAAACAGTTAAGGATTTCTTACAGGTTCAGCCCCCAAGGTTTAGCAGGAACTGGCCTGCCAAAAATTGGTCCTTTCCAGACTCCTCAAAATCTCAAAGAGGCAGGAATTAGATGCTCTAGAGGCAGAAATCAATCCAGAGGAGGTGCCTACAGAGGACGCCAGTGGCAAGGCAATAACCAGCGAGGCATAGACACAACCACTGCCACTGCAACAGGACAATCACAGTGACTTGGCTCTGACACCGCCTACCAGGGAGCAAATAGCAGCACCTTTAGGCGGAAAGTTAGCCTTATTTTCGAAAAATTGGCACTATATCACAAAAGACAAGTGGATTTTGCAAACCATAGACCAAGGCTACAGGTTCCACTTCCACACCTTACCAGTAAAAAGAGGAATGTCAAACCTACCTCCAAATCAAAAAACAGAAGCTCTAAAGCAGATAGCTCAATTAACAAAGATGAGAGCTGTGGAAAGAGTACCAATAACAGAACAGGGCAAAGGATTCTACTCCAGACTCTTCCTAGTACCAAGAAAAGAGAAAAGTCGGAGACCTATTCTCGACCTGTCCGTCTTAAACACATTCATCATTGTCCCAAAATTCAAAATGCTGACCCTACAGCAACTTCTTCCCATGCTGGGCAAGGAGTGTTGGCTGGTAACTCTAGATCTCAAGGAGGCATACCTGCACGTCCCCATACGACCAAATTGCAGAAGATACCTCAGATTTCTTGCAGGATCAGAGCATTATCAATTCTCAGCATTGCCCTTTGGCTTATCTACTGCCCAGAGTATTCACAAAATGCCTGGCATCAGTAATCGCTCATTGCAGGGTACAGAAATTCCAAATTTATCCATACCTGGACGACTGCCTGTTACAAGCGGACAACAAAAGCAAGCTGACAACAGATTTACAAAGAGTCATTTGCTTACTACAAGCCCTGGGATACACAGTCAATTTAAAAAAGTCAAGACTGATACCATCCCAGACAAGAACATTCTTGGGTGCGGAATTGGACACAGTAAAACAAATGGCATTCCTAACTGCAGAAAAACAAGAACAACTCCCTCTTTACTTCTTGGCATTAACGAAGCAGAACAAACTAACAGCAAGAAAAGTACTGCAGGCCTTGGGCATTATGGCATCATGCATAATCCTGGTACCCCATGCCAGACTGCATATGAGAAAGCTACAGTGGTACCTAAAGAATTTATGGTCTCAACACAGGCACAGCTTAGAAACCGAAATTCCAATAATCCCATGCCTGAAACAAGAGTTCCTATGGTGGGCTCAAGCATGCCAGTCAAACCCAGGCTTGCCATTCCACAACTTTCAAGCAAGCCAAACCATCACAATGGACGCCTCAGACCTAGGCTGGGGGGCGCACATGTTGGACAAATGCATACAAGGATTGTGGACTCCAGACCAGCTGCACCTGCACATAAACCAAAAAGAAATGCTGGCAGTAAAACTAGCAATCCAGAAATTCAGACCATTCCTCAAAGAAGGCCATTTAATGATAAGGACAGACAACACCACAGTCATGTGGTACATCAACAAACAGGGAGGCACTCATTCATACCCCTATGCAGGGTGACTCTGGACCTTTGGAATATGGCTCTGGGCTACAACATCCAGTTACAGGCAATATTTGTGCCGGAAAGAAAACACCCTAGCAGACATGTTAAGCAGATCCACCTCGGTTGCTCACGAATGGATGCTACACCAGTACATCTTCAAGGCCATCACAAAGAAATGGGGAATGCCACAAATAGACCTATTCACATCCCCACTCAATCACCAGCTCAAAAAATTCTGCACAAGGACATACCACCCACTTGCATGGAAGGTGGACTCTCTATCCTTCAGTTGGAAAGGCCTGACAGCATATGCATTTCCACCTCTTCCTTTGATGCACAAGGTACTACTGAAAATCAAAGAGGAATGCCCAAGGATAATCCTGATAGCTCCGAATTGGCCAAGACAACACTGGTATCCATTGCTGAGGAGCATGTCTCAGGGGAGAATGTGGTCAATACTCCTGATGCCTTTGATGTTAACTCAGAACAACTACAACATCATGCACCCAAACCTAAAAACCTTGCAACTGACTGCCTGGAACATCACATAGCAGCAACTAACCCAGACCTATCCCAAAGGGTTAAAGACATTATCCTTGAAGCCCGCAGACCTTCAACAAGAAGGAACTATGCAGGAAAATGGAAAAGGTTTGTCATTTGGAGTACTGAAAGAGGAAAAGATGTGTCGAACATAGATATTGTTAACATCCTGGAGTACTTGGCAGAGCTTCTACATACAGGCCTGTCCTATTCCTCCATCAAGATACATGCATCAGCTATTTCAGCAGAATACAGCTTGATCCACCTGTCTTTTCAAGATCCTCTTCTCAGGCAGTTCCTCAGAGGGATCAAGAATGTAAAACCTCCTAGGAAACCACCATTACCAGCATGGGACTTGAACTTTGTGCTAGAAAATTGACACTCCTCCTTTTGAACCAGCAGCAACAGCAGATCTTCAACACCTATCATGGAAAACTGCTTTCCTACTGGCAATTACTTCAGCAAGGAGGGTTTCGAACTACAGGCCTTAATGGCAGTACAACCCTTCCTAATCTTCCATCAAGATAGAGTGTCCATGAGAACTAATCCTACATTTATGCCTAAGGTGGTATCCAGAGTGTCTTTAAACCAGGCAATCCACCTACCTACCTTCTTTCCCAATCCACAGAACAGGGGAAAGACTGCTGCATACCTTGGATGTACATAGACAGTTACGCTACTACCTGGACAGAACCAAAGGTAACAGAAAAACTGACCAGCTTTTAGTAGCCTATGCAACAGGAAGGGAAGGAAAAGCAATTTCCAAACAGACAATCTCCAAATGGATAGGAAATTGCATAAGATTCTGTTACTCCTATCATGGAAAACCAATTCCACAGAACATAAGACCTCATTCTACAAGGGCTACAGCCACTACCACAGCTTTCTTACGAGGAGTGGCAACCAAGGACATTATTGAGGCGGCTACTTGGACCTCCATGCATACATTTGCCAAGCATTATAATTTACCTCTATACTCTAGATCCCGAGCAGGGTTTGCCACTGCTGTATTGCAAGGGATCCTAACTACACCATAATTCTTCTTCCTCCTCCCTAGTTTGGCTATGGTATTCTACCCATTTGTTATGACTGCAGATGCATCCTTGAAGGACATAGTACAGTTTTGTACCTACCATAAATATAGATGTCCGAACAGGATAGCATCTGCAGTCAGGATTACCCACCCTCCTTCCCCTCTGTGGTACTCCTAGGGTATTTACCCTCCTAATAGCTAGCTGGGGGGGAGTCTCTTATGGTGTATTTGTTTGTATATATGTACATACATGCTTATTTTTTGTGTTTGCCTTCTACTATTTTGGAAACATTGGCATTTATCCAAAATTTAGCTTTCCAAGTGGGCAACTGGCATCTGGGGCAAGAAACACTGAGGAAAATGGTGTCGGCTGATGCCTTTATACCCGAAGACCAGCAGAGATGACGTCGGGTGAAGTGCGACATCAGCCGAAGCCGGACCCAGACTTTGGAATCCGGCCGACCGAAGGGCTGCCTGACGACAGGACAACCCATTTGTTATGACTGCAGATGCTATCCTGTTCGGACATCTACATTTATGGTAGGTACAAAACTGTACTTTCTCCTTTCTGTATGTTTCTTTTCTACATTCGTGCCTCTTTTAAATGAAGGTAACTATATATGTTTATATATAGGTAGATATGTTTAGTCCATACCTATTCACTCTTTTTAAATGAAGGTAACTATATATGTTTATATATAGGTAGATATGTTTAGTCCATACCTATTCACTGTCTTTTTAAATGAAGGTAACTATATATGTTTATATATAGGTAGATATGTTTAGTCCATACCTATTCACTCTTTTTAAATGAAGGTAACTATATATGTTTATATATAGGTAGATATGTTTAGTTCATACCTATTCTCTGCCTTTTTAAATGAAGGTAACTATATATGTTTATATATAGGTAGATATGTGTAGTTCATACCTATTCTCTGTCTTTTTAAATGAAGGTAACTATATATGTTTATATATAGGTAGATATGTTTAGTCCATACCTATTCACTGTCTTTTTAAATGAAGGTAACTATATATGTTTATATATAGGTAGATATGTTTAGTTCATACCTATTCTCTGTCTTTTTAAATGAAGGTAGCTATATATGTTTATATATAGGTAGATATGTTTAGTTCATACCTATTCTCTGTCTTTTTAAATGAAGGTAACTATATATGTTTATATACAGGTAGATATGTTTAGTTCCTACCTATTCTCTGTCTTTTTAAATGAAGGTAACTATATATGTTTATATATAGGTAGATATATTTAGTCCTATTCACTGTCTTATCTGTACATTCTACCTTTTTCCAAAAGCACAATGTTTGGTCACATTTCTTTGTCCTATACAATGTAAACAACATTTCTTCCCTGCATTGGACTGGCATGCTATTTAGGATTTGTTCCATGGCTAATGCCTTTTGAGTACCAGGATATTATGACCCTAAATAGGATAAAGTGGGTGTCCTAAAATAAATTAAATAATGTTACGTACACCTGGTGTCCTTATCCATTTTTTTCAAAATTTGCATCAACTTTGTATTTACCATTGCTGCATTTCCTTAGCCTCCTTAAGGTCCATTTTAGCACCATCAGCAACAATTCCATGCCTTCTTATATGCTTATCACATCTCTTTTATAGCCCTGTAATGTATTATTTCAGTCATTGTAGTTGTCTTTTCTACAGCATTTCTCCCTCCTGATGAGATATACCAATATATTCTGTACTTTCTTCTTCACTTTTTCCCTTAGAACTGCTGTAAATCTCAAAATAAGCACTCTATTTTCATTCTAAAGCCCTGCACTTGCTCGTATAAGTAATCTCATAGGTAAACACTAATAAACTTAAGCACTACATCCTCTTATACTCCTTTTAAGCACTTGCTCCCTATTGGTTCTCTCTGATCAATCAATAAGTAGTTCCCTATATTATTCAGGCATGTCCAAAGGTCAGTTTCAGGTTTACTCTCCAGTCCAGCTGGTGAATCTGGGAATCTTAAGGCAATGTTACAACTGCCTTATGTATACAGACCACCCTCTCCTCCTCCCAACAAGCTCAAATATATGTGAGAGATGCAACTATATAGCCAAACTGGAGGCTAAGCTCTCTCAACCCAGTACTGGCACAGCCTGTCAGGAGGAGAGGCTAACCACACACACCACAAATCCAGTCTCACATAGACCTAGCGCATCAGCAAACCAAACACATAAACACACAAAAACATACTCGGAGGCTCTAAATAAAAATCTGCCTAAGCAGGAGAGACCTCCAAAGCAGACATCCAAGCAACCCCTACCACAAAACAATACCCACGTAGCACATAGCTCACAAAGTCAGTGTGCCAGACAGTCACAGCCCTTAAGGCTAAACAACACACCTAATACACTTGTAATAGATGACTCTATTGTCAGACACACTGACGTCCCACTCACCAGGCTGAACAAGGAGAAGGTCACTGTAAGCTGCCTGTCGGGTGCCAGGATCCGCCACATAACACAAGCACTCAGGTCACTCCAAAGCAAGTACAAATATGACTCCGTCATTGTTCATGCTGGTGTGAATGACCTGAGACGTACCTCCCTGGACTACATGAAAAAAGACATAGAGGAGCTCTTTGATCATGTAGCCCATGCCGGTATGACCCTGACCTTGAGTAGCATCTTACCCTCACCAAGAATGATGCCACAGTATAAAGACAAAATTATCAATTTTAACAATTGGCTAAAGTATTGGTGTCATTCAAAGGGGATCCGGTGTCTGTCAGCCTGGGATGACATGCTCGACAAGCCACGTTGCTTCACTAGGGACGGCTTGCACCTGTCACCCCTGGGTTTTTGAATACTGGCAAAGGCTATTGCCTCCCCCATAGTGCCTTTTTTAGGCAAGGCTCAAAAGACAAACCCACCTCCATAGACAACACAAAGAAAAAAAAACTAAAGGTAATGCTGCTCAACGCCAGAAGTCTAAACCTCAAGATGCATGCACTCGAGACTCTTCTCAGTATGGAGAATATTGATATCTGTGCAGTAACAGAAACCTGGTTCAAGGCTCCCGAGAGCACCCCAGCACTAACAGGTTATACTTCATACCATGCTTTCCGGCCCCAAAACTTGGACTGAACCATAAAAGGAGGGGGAGTATCCATATTTATCAAAGATACCCACACCTCCAGGTTAGTGGCACTGCACGAAGTATCGGAGACCATCCATGTGCAACTAACAGTGGGCAAAACTGCCTTTCAGTTTGCAGCCTGCTACAGACCACCCTCCCAAACACAGGAATCTCACTCGGCTTTCCTGAGAACACTGGAGAATATGAAGGTCTCTCCAAACACCATTATATTGGGTGACTTCAACTACCCAAACATTGACTGGGAAAACTACTCAAGCCCAAACCCTCGCCCAATGGTTCCTAGAATTTATAAACTGAAATGCTATGGAACAACTGGTCACCACTCCCACAAGAGGGGAAAACATATTGGATCTGGTCATCACCAACATGGGGTCTCTATGTTCCACACCAGAGGTATACCCCTCATTGATAAGATCAGACCATAAACTAATCTACACTGGACATCCATATTCTGCCCCCACCCCTAGCCAAGGAAACCACGGTGAAAAACTTCTCAAAATCAAACTTCACACTTCTCAAAACCGAGGTGGAATCCTTCAAAGCCACCGGGCCAGTGGAAAATACGGCCCAAAATGCAGAATCCTTTACAAAAGCATTCTATGGACACCTACAGGAATACATGGACCATGCTATCCCAAATAAAACCAAGACTCACTCCTCCAAAGGCAGGAGACCTGTCTGGTGGACCCCGGCCATAAATAAGCCATACAACAGAAGGAGAAAGCTACTACATGATAGAGCAAAATCCCAAAAAGGAAAGACGTCTCTGATGAGTACTAGCAAGAAACTACGATCCCTCATAAAATCATCTAAGGCCAGCTTCGAAAGAAAAATTGCACAAAACACTAAAGATAATCACAAGGCCTTCTTTAGTTATGTCAGAAACCTGGGAGGCAACTCCCAGATATGCTCTGAGTTAGTGCAAAATGACAAAAAATACACTGAACCCACAGACATTGCCAACATCCTGGCAGAAAGGTTCAGTGCAAACTTCTCCCCCACTTCACCCCCAAAAGAGCAAATGTCTATCCAACAGAGTGTAGCCTTCCTGAGATCACAGATGCACAGGTGAGAGCTGCCCTCTCCAAAGCAAAAAAACACAGCAACAATGGGACCAGACGGTGTCACGGTCTGCGTCTTACATGAGCTCCAAGAAGAACTAAACCCTCATATAAAGTCACTGTTCAATCTCAGCCTTACTACAGGATATGTACCCAAGGAATGGCGTACAGCAACAGTGGTCCCACTCCACAAAGGTGGTGCCACAACAGACCCCGGAAACTATCACCCTATAAGCCTGACTAGCCTGGTCTGCAAAGCTATGGAGCGTATCATCATGGAAATCATAAACAAAGACATTGGATACATCCAGACACTGGATCCTACCCAATTCGGCTTTGTTAAGGGCAGATCTTGCCTCTTGAACCTGGTCGACTTCTTTGAAACAGTTACCAAAGCCATAGATGAAGGAAAGGTAGTCCAGACAGCCTACCTGGACCTCACAAAAGCCTTCGACACAATACCCCACTCAGGCATCATAAATAAGCTCACCAGCTTAAATATCAACCCCTATGTCAAAAGATGGGCAAACTGGCTCAGGGATAGAACCCACATGGTCAGAATAGCAGGTGCCATGTCAGACTCTAAACCAGTTACAAGTGGAGTCCAACAAGGCTCAGTCCTGGGACCTCTCTTGTTCGGTATATATTTCTCTGATGTACAGGCTAACACAAGTGGACTATGGCTGACCAAGTTCGCAGATGACTGCAAACTGGGTGCCATAATCGACTCTCCGGCTGACACAAGCATCCTCCAAAAGGGTCTCACAGAGACGGATAACTGGTGCCAGAGCCATGGCCTAAAGCTAAATGCCAAAAAGTGCCTAGTCATCCCCTTTGGGAAAAACAAAGTGCCCACAAATTATCACCTAGGTGGTAATCCATTAAGTACAGAAGAAGTAATTAGGGACTTGGGGACCCAAGTAGATAGCAATCTCTCCTTTGACAATTACGTTGCCAAAGTGGTTAGAAAGATCTTCTAGATAGCCCACCTTATCATGAAAGGGTTCACATCTAGATATAGAGAGGTCATTGTGCCCCTCTACTCATCACTTATCAGGCCCATAATTGAATACAATGCCCCATTTGGGATGTACCTTACCCGACACCTGCAGCAACTGGAAAGACCCCAAAAGTACCTCACCAAGAGGATCAAGGGGCTCAAACAGATGCCCAATGCAGTTCAGCTAAAGAAACTCCAGCTCTACTCAGTTGCATACTGCCTACTCAGGGGCGATCTGTGTCTGACGTATAAAGCCATGTCCAACCCAGAATTAATGGACATGCTTCACCTCAGGAAATCCAAATCCCTTAGAGCTACATGCTCCAGGGACTTGTACCTCAGCACAGAAATAAATAGGACATGCTGGAGGGACAGATTCATATCCCAGAGGTTCCCCTCACTCTGGAACAAAATCCCAATCCATGTTAGGCAGATCCCCTCACTGACCTTCATCAAGAGAAATCTTGACGAGTGGATGGGAGATCATAAGTTTACCCCTGGGATCTCTTCTGTGTCCCTGCTTGACAGAGGTACAGTAAACTAACCTTAAAAGGGCTACCTTCTGTGACCTACTATACAGAGGCACAGTCAACTAATCTAAAAGAGTGGCAAAAGCCAAACACACTGTGGCTAGGCTTATAAATGCCCTAGGGCAGATAGCCTAGTATCAACATATGAACCTATCTGTCCCACAGTTTGCTACCTTTGTGTACACTTGTATTCTTTCTATTTTCTACTCATTCTTTATAGATCAACATTAGCCTGAAACCATCAGAATTAATGATGTGTGCATTGATAGATAATGCTCGATAGCAATAACTCCCTGAATCATCTACAGATATTTATGTGTGAAATCCCCTTAGAATGGTAATAATGCAGAAATAAGCTTCGCAAGTTAAATACCAAAGACGCCTAATAAAATGGAATTTTAACTGCCTAAAACTTATTAGTAACCCCTTTCACAGTTTCTAACCTGGTTCATAAATAATTTGATCTGATGGAATTCTAAGGTTTTCGTCTTAATTTTATTTGTATGTGTAGAAGAGCTTCTGCTGAACCAACCTGCATATGAGTTCAGGTGATAGACACATGCTGCGTTTCAAAACACGATGCTTTACCATCTTTATCTGTGTGCCAGGAGGAGAATACTGGTGATTCCTTTTTTAACTTTTGCTATTCCTCACAGTTATGTCAGTGCTACCCTTTCATAGCAAAGGTTTTGAAATCTAAGTGCACTTTTAATGCTAGATCCCTAGTGCTTTGTAAGCAAAGGATTTTTTTACTGAGTTATTTAGCTAAGTGCATCTCATATTTGTTTCCAGATATCTTTTCCACAACTCAGTAAAAGGATTTGGTCATGATATTGTTTTCTTTCCTAAAATCCAGGCTGAGCATGAAATTGGTCAATATTGATTAGTGCACTACCCTGGAAACAAATATAATTAAACAAGGTACTTACGTATTATCGCAACCAGATTTTTGCGATAATACCACTTGTTTACTGTTATTGTAATCTGACTGAGAGTGTTGTACAAATGTCAGGAAACATCTAAAATTAAGCAAATAACCTGTGTTGTACCCGTATGAGTCTGTGATATAGCTAAAAAAGGTCCAAAAAAACATTTATGACCGTTACATTCATCAGCATTTGCTGCCATGAAGAAAAAAAAAAAAAAGAAAGGGAAAGGAACGTTCAGCAAGCGGCGGCGGCGCACTAGTCAGTTAAGCTTCACCACCCTGGCAGTAAACTGCATAAAGAAACAACAGCATGTTTCTATTTTGGGGGGGGTGGGTTGTTATACACATTTTATTGAAAACACTGCAGAAAAAAAGATGTATTGTTAAAGGAAACACTATATAATACTAACAGTCAGAAAACAAAATCAGGAAGCAAATGGTATCGCAAAAATCTGGTTGTGATTATATGTAAGTACCTTAAACAAATATGTATAGCAAATAAATAAAAATATATAGCAAGTTGCCCTTTACACTTTGACCTACTTGCACAGTGGCAGTAGAAAACCAGATAAACTAATGGAAATGGAAAAAAATGGCAGCAAAAAGAAACAAAAGATGTTTTCAATAGGTGCCATATTTTGCTGATGCCACTTGCTGAAGTCATGCTTACAGATGATTTAACATTGCAACTTTATTGATCATATGTAGTCCTTTTGCATCATTGGCCTGTTATAATGCATTCAACTTGTTTTGCATTTTTTTTCTTTCTTTCTTTTTTTTTTTTGTAGTCTAATGCAAATATTTCCCAAGAATGTTTACTTAAATATGGTCTTTCTACTTCCCTTTTAACACTGGCTGAGCAGAAAGAAAATGGCTTCTAACAATACACATCCTGTTTGTACCTCTTTGTGTAATGTTGGTTTAGGCTTGACTATGATTGTTCAAAATCTGAACGACTGCTTAAAATGTAATTGCTAATATAAGGAACAAAAAAGTTTTACTGGAACAGCAGGCACCCAGTTTTGCACTGGGACTCATTTCCATTTGATTTAGAATACAACAATATCTCGCTCCAGTGAGAGAGTAAGAGAGTGTGCTTCCAAATCATGCAAAAAGGGTTAATGAATGGAAGATTCTAGGCATGTCATCACCCATTTACCAAACATGGCAAAACCAGCTCTGACCTTACAAATGTGTCATTGCTTAGACCCTTCTATATTCATGCTGGCAACTTCAGAATCTACTCTGCTGTGGCAGCTGATAGATTATTGACCTCACAGTAAAGTTTTATCCTTTATCATCAAATTTGCTGGGATATGTGGCCTCAACTATAGCCTTTGTTCCTTAGCAGACCTGTGACTGTTCCTTGGTCCCTTGTGGGTAGCTGGTTTCCACTCAACTGATTTCTTAATAAATATTATTGGATCTTATATAGGCAAATGACGCGGTGGTGCAGTGGTAGCATTGTCGCCTCACAGCAAGAGGTTCTCCCGTTCAATTCTCGGCTGGAGTGCGGGGAGTGCCTTCTGTGTGGAGTCTGCATGTCCTCCCCACAGTTGGGTTGGCGTTCGAAAGACATACGTAAATGGGCATGCCTTCGTTGAAGGTTGGACTTTGAGCTGGCACCTCGGCGTTCATGACAATCTACTGCCAATCATTAGCGGACCGGAGTTCCGCTGTGGCAACCCCTAACTGGGAAAAGCCGAAAGACAAACAACAACAACAACTATGCCATCCAAATATCTTAACTGGAATTTATTCCAAAGGCACCCATAGTTTCAATTCAGTTGTACAAGTATACTGGGCTACCAGGAAACATACCCAAGTGCAGTCGCCATTCGCTCCCTTATCCTTGATATGAAGGCACACAGTTAAAATCACATTTATAACAAAATGTTGTGAAAATGTTGGGCTTTAGCTGGAGAGCTCATGCCTCTGATAACTGTGGCCTAGTTGTGCCAACACTCAGCCTGGCCAAAGAAATGACAGAAGTGCTGTCCTTAAAAAATTTGTACCCCCCCCCAACTAGTAACTGGCAAATAGAACACAACAATCACTGTATATTCAAGTTACAAATTTCTACCACACATGTATCTTACAACAAATGATGTGTGAGATCCAAATGAAGTGTATGGCCATAAGAGGCAGCAATAACTGCTGAGCTGGCCGGGTGAGTACGACCAGCATATGTCTTAGAGCGTACTGTATATCAATAATATCTTATACTATTATGTCACATTTATTCCAGCCTTTCCATTATGTCTCCCCATGTTAATGTCTCTAAAGTGTTTTGTATTTCTAGTACCATGATAGGAAATGGACCCCATTCCTAAGTCAGGGTATGATTAGAGTTCATGAAATTAGTATTGTCTTGGTATTTGATGTTAGCCAAGAGTGCTTTTCTCAGCACCTGCAATGTGCACAGAATTGCCTCCTTCTGTACATCATAAGAATTACATGGCTTCGTAGCATATTTAAATGCAATTGTAAATTCTTTTTTATTAGACCTGTTGCTCCTACTGCTATGGAACTGTATGGTTATCTTTCCTCCACATTGATCTTGTTTCTGCTTGCAAAGCCTAGTATTTTATGACATTTTCTCTGTATGTAAGACACTGTAGAACCTGGGTGTAGCAATTTCAGTGATCATTGTTACTTTTGTTGATTTTTTCATGGACTACTATATTTGGTTTTCTCACACCTATTTTTTGAACTGTTGGTGATAGAAACTTCATCACTTTATGTAATGCTTTGTGGTTCATGTTTCAAATGCTTCTTAGCTACTTCTATATTGTAGAAGTAGCACAATCCCCAGTGCAACAATCTCGCCACATTATTGTGCCTTTCAGTGTAGACGGCCTCTGCCATAAATGTATCACACTCAACAGCAAGATGTGCAACTCTTTCCAATTTTTTTTTTTTACAGAACCTACATTAGTCTGTTTCTTCCACAGATTCAATGGACTTTGCAAACTAACATGTACATAGTCCAATATCCTGGGCTGCCATTATCAGCCTTCCATTATTTGGTTCCAACTCACCTCTCCTTAACCATTCCTGTGTCATATCCTGGTCAACATTAGGTTGTTTCAGATCTATCAATACTTGCTGCTGTATTTATGGCTTTTCCACATTTTTTTCCTTCTCATCTGATCCTTCTCCTTATATTCTTTCTTTTGTTGTATGCCACATTTATTTGTTGTCTTATTTATGTCTACTTCTGGTTTGATTTCCATTCCCACTTGCCACCTGAAAGCTTCTGCTACACTAAGCAGAGAGGTCATCAGACTTCCTCTCCTCATGTTTTGAACCTTTCACTGTGTTTGGATCTGATGAGGTCAGTTGCTATGTATGCAGTCCCATGACTTTACATCACTACATCTAATCAATTTTGCGGAGGCCCATACTTTCTTCTGAGAGAGAGAGAGAGATATAATCTTGGTATACACTGATTTTGTATATATTATTTTATAAACACAAAGCATTTTTCTTGTTTTTCTGTCCAACTGATCCAGTACCTTTTGGGGCCAGTTAGTCACATCAAAACTGTAAGTTAAAACAGGGAGAGCAAATTACTTTGTAGCTTGGACTTTATTCCTAGATGTCAGGACTGTTTTTAATATTAGTTTTAGTCTTCTGATATATTCCTTATTGAATTTTATTTGCATTTGTTTATGTTTTATTGCTGATCCTTCATCAATTCCCAAATATGTATACACTCCTTCCTACTCAAGTTCTTTTGTATTATGTTACTGTCATAAATTATTTTCTTGAAACTGGAACCTACTTTAAACATTGCTTTTGCTCATTTATGAAGACCAACTGTCATTCTTACATCATCTGAAAAAGTTTTAACCACTTACAGTTTTGCTTTCAACTCCTCATCTGATTAACTATATAATTTTAAGTCAGCCACAAAAAGTAGATGAGAACTCATAAAGCAAGTCTGTTTTCTAGGAGCCAAATTATAACCAATATGTAATCTGTTAATTAAACAGCTTAATGGGTTAAGGGCAAGACAACAACAGTGGTGATAAAATAATCAACCTGGAATATCCCCTTTGAAAGTTTATCCCTGGAATAATTTGCCCTTTTCCATGGATTAATTGCAGCGTGATGTGCTACTGGCTCATGGTCATGGTCAGTGTAATGTAATCGATTAGTGTAGGGTGTATCTTATACATCTATAAACGCTCCTTTATCCATGAATGCAGGATAGTATCAAATTTTTTTTGTAAGCTTTCCGTGCCATACTTAGATGCTTCCTTTTTTTTTTTTTTACAATTCACCATTGTGACTTTATTTAACAATGAATGATCCTTTGTTCCATAAGATTGTCTTTTGCTATCCTTTTATTTTATTGCCATGATTGAATTTTCTTTTAAATGACTATAAACTTTGTCAACATCAATTCCAGTATAGAACTTATCGGTCTATAGTTTTTAGGATTTTTTATAGGTTCACTCTTAAGAAAGAGTATAAGTTTTCCTGTTGCTAACCAGGTTGGTCTCTGCTCGGGATGAGCATATAGGTAGTTCTTACCCAAGGCTAAATCTTCATGCAAAGATGTTAACACTTTTAGCCACAAGTTAGATGCTGCACCTGGGCCTGTGGTTTTCCCTTTAGGAACTTTTCTTAATTTTGTTTCAATTTCTCTGGCCATCACTTCATTCTATTTCATATCCTGTACATTCAAACTTCTTATTGCTTATTTTACTTCCTCTATCCATTCAGCATCTTTGTTAGTTTCCATGGGGTCTTCATAAAGATTTCTCCAAAATGTGTATTCTCGTTTCTTGGTGGTGTTTCTACTCCTTTGCTTTGTTTTCTAGTTTGCTGTAAAACGTTTTGGGTCATCAATGAATTACCGATTTTGTATTTTTCCTTTATATGTATTTGCATATATTTTATGGTATGCTCTTTAGCTTATTCTTTGCAATAGTGTGTGATAGATCTTGTTCTTTTCTGATACTGTTTGTTGCTTTTATCATGTCATCTTTCTAAGTATTTTGTTGATCTATTCCCTCTTCTGTATTCATTTAACAGTGACACTTTTTGTCTTCATTTTTTTATAGGTTTCTCTATTTGATGCTTCCATGAAGGCATTTTATTTCTTCTGTTCATTTCCCTTATTGCTTTGCATTTTTGTGGTAAGACTTTATCTGTTATTAATTTAGCTGCACAGTAAAATATCCTATTTACTTCTATTATATCACATGGATTTCAGTTAATAGTTTTGATAACTGTGTTCATCTGTTTTATCCGACTTCTAACACTTTGGATATTATTTACTTTCTGCAGTCTATTTCTTTCATTGCTCTTAATATGTCTGTCCATCTCTATTAAGTCAAGGAACTCTTCCCTTAGATCATTTTCTTCTAAATTGAAGGGCACTTTCTTTGCTCTCTGTTTCCTGTGGACATTGTACAGAAAGTTCCAGAACATCTTCATGTAACATATTCTCTTCAGCTGCAACCTGTGTCATCTGTTGCTCTTTCATATGGGAACTCATTCGCCTGTCACTCCAGAACATTGACTGCTTCAGTGTTACCACTGTTGCCCACTTCTTCCCCTTGTTGTGCAACAACTGAACTTTTGTACTGGTTTCCTAATAAAGGCTCCCTAGCATCTTCATATGGCAAATGACCAGATGCTTCCCATTCCACCTGTTTCTCCTTTACTTGTGGACTCATTGTTCCATCATGCTGTGAAGTTATCCAAGGTGGATTTTCTACATTAAATCATTCACTTCGCTGGTAATTCATAACTTCTGTTTCTTAACTTCTCCATTATAAATCCACTTGTTTTGCTTCTCCCCTTTGTCTTCTTATTTTTTTGTGTTGAGAAAATGTCCATACCCAGATTACTTTGTCTATATTTCTTTTCAAGTATCTTTGGTGCTACTTTTTTTGTACGGATTATTTTTTTTCCTTTGCATAAATATTGTACCTTATTAAATCTCTTTTTCCTTCCCATGGTCATATTTCTTCTTCAGATGTCTCCCACTCCTCCTGTTTTTCATTACATTGCTTCCTGTTTCTCTGATTGCTCCTGCAAACTCTTCTACAGTCACTTTCCACACCAGGTTTGCCTTGCTTTGTGCAACCTTAATACTTCTTACCTTGCATGAGAACAGGACGCTTTATGCCAAATAATTGCAAATGCATTTTGGAAGGTAGCAACATTACCATTACTGCCCATAACAAATCCTATATGTCTAGTAAATAAAAGATAAGTAAAGAGATTTTTTGTATTGGACAATGTTCCCATTAATACCAGAGGTGGTACCTGAGAAACCAGAATTGAGTATAGTGAACTAATATGGCAGTTAAAGTTACATGCTGTTTTCACAAAGGATATAATGACAACACACTAATGTTGAGAGCTGCAAAATTATAATGTTTAATCCTGTACATGCTAAACTGCATAATATTTAAATATTTTTAAATGTTTACCATTCAGTTCCTTTATTTAACTTCCGCAGTGGTGCAGCGGTAGCGTTGTTGCCTCACAGTAAGAGGTTCTCCCATTCGATTCTCGGCTGGAGTGCTTTCTGTGTGGAGTCTGCATGTCCTCCCCCCGGTTGGGTGGGTGTTCGAAAGACATGCGCAAATGCATGTGCCTTTGTTGAAGGTTGAACGTTGAGCTGGCACCTTGGCGTTCGTGAAAATCTACTGCCAATCATTAGTGGACCGGAGTTTTGCTGTGGCGACCCCTAACCAGGAAAAGCCGAAAGACAACAACCATTCAGTTCTTTTATTTATTAATTTTTGTTATATATTTTTCTAGTGTGATTTCATAAGACTTTAAGTACATGACTTTTTAAACATTATTTCATGGTGGAGTGCAAGTTTCTTGCCAGTTCTGATGAAGTCCTGACTGCTGTAGGGATGAAAGTGCTTAACTGATTTCATTAAAGGATTTTCCCTGCTTCTGAGTGTTTGGACTTACTCTGGCACAGTATTTTTGAGATATAAAAATGAAACTTTGCTTGGACTCTCCTATGTGTTCTCAGAGTATGTGTTCCTCCTGTTGGCTGTCATCTCCATTTCCTGGTGTCCTATATACCTCTTTTTCACCCCATTGTGTAACTGATATGATTAGCCATACATTTGCACCAATGTTTTTAGCATCTTTAATTATGACTTAAGAAATTGACAAACATGCATTTATCTCTCCCTCTCTCTACATATATATATATATATATATATATATATATATACATATGGGTTCACGACTAATACTGAAATTCCACAATCCCGAGACTCTGAAAATAGAGGACCAGAATCTCGAGATTGCAGAATCTCAAACTAAAAAAAAAAAAAGTAAAACACAAAACAAACTATTGTAACATTTATGCAGGGGAGCAAGACCCCTGCACTCCCCACACCCTCTGCAACTTAAATATACCAACTCTGAGATTGCACTACTGTGGAGTGAATGGCAAAGTTCCTGTTCCGCACTGTATGGCAATCTCCATTCACTATTCCGGAATCTCGAGATTCTGGTGATCAGTATTCGGAGTCTCAGGATTGTGGAATTTCAGTATTACATAGTGAATCTATCTATATATACATATATATATATATATATATATATATATATATATATATATATATATATATATATATATATATAAAATGTATATAGCATACTAACATGTTCCCAGTTACAAGCATTATACATCACATATATTCTTTTGCATAATAACTATCAATCCAATATTACATAAATTGCTCAATTCCTACCTTCCCTTAAATCTCCCTTCTCCTCCAAAACATTATTCTGCATGTATATTTCCCACACTTTCCATTCTTTTGAATATAGTTTGTCCTGTCTTTTTCTAAGGATCATGCTTCCAGTTCTTTTGGCTGTTACATTATTCAATACTTAAAATACAGTTGGTGTAGACTTTGATTTCCATTTTCTAGTAATTGCTTTTCTGGCAGCCATCAGAAGTAAACTTAACAACACCTTAGTATGTTTAGGTAATTGAGATCCTGTATCTCAGCTGAAAAAAATAATTTCCTTACTTACGCATACTTGCTCACCCAATATGTCTGACATAGTACTCTATTGGGAATTTTTAAAGTCTGACAGCTCATTACACTCCTCAAACAGATGTTCACAGTTATCTTTCTTCCCCATTACATGTCCAACATTTGGCAGCTACTCAAGGAAAATAAATCTTTGGAGTCTGCTTGGGGTGTAACACTTCTAAGCAAAATCCTCCATTTTTAGATTTTGTTGCATATTTGGGAGCCATCCATATGTCCTCCCATTGTTTCCTTGTAAAATTGTTTATCTAATCTATTTTTCTAACCTTTTCTCACCTCCTTTGATTGATTCCTATAGTAATTGTAAAATATTTTATATGCCCTACTAATCATCCCTTTTTTAACAGCAGCTTCTGTTCTAGATTTAACTAAAAACTCTAACAGAGCAACTGTTTCATTTAGAATTTCCCCATCCATTTCTCTTTGTCTGTACTCTATCAATCCCTAATAGGGAAGGCAGTCTCTAGCCTGCAGTCCACATGTCTTCTTGGCCTCTTTCCATTATATTAGTTTTACCTCTCTCTTTATTTGCCCCCAGTACCTTGTTTCCTTTGGCAGTTTTCTCCAGTAAATTCCAGCCCTCTCTTGTCTATTCTCTGTACCATGTAATTGCAGTCATTTCTATCAGCAAACTCTCCTTTCTCCATTCTCATGTTGGATTAATTCTTCTACTTTATGAATATAATATTAAATATATTCTGTATAGCTTTTTTATTCTCCTTAAAGGTCTACATTCAAAATCTCACTACCTCCTTATTTGTTTTGAATTTCACCTGCTTCATTGTCATCCCTTTCCACTTTGTATTATAGCTTTCTGATCAAGTTATTTATATGAGCCTTAACTGTGTAGCTCTAAAATATCCCCTCAGATCAGGTAATCTTAAACCATCTTCTTCTGTTGGAAAGATCAACTAATCCCACTTGACCTTAGCCTTCTTCCCTTCCCAAATAAATTGCTTCAACTCTTTATTCATTATTGCCCACAACGTCTCTGGCTGATAAAAATATGCCTGACCTACATATAAAACTAAATGGACTAAAAATATTTTTACTGCTTGTATCTTGCTATCCATAAGCATAAACAACAGCTTTCACTTTCTCAGTTTTTGTATTATCTTTTGTGTAGTCTATTCCTACATATCTTTAGCTGCCATAACAGAATCTTTTTTAATCCATACTCCCAAGCTACATCATTTTATCGTGTCCCTATAAATATGAGTATTGCTGAACCAGTTCATGAGTTGGTACATAGTTTATAGCTATAGCCTTTTTTATCTTTGTCAATTTTATATCCCAAGAAAACTTGAAAATGTCTCAAAATGTTCTACAACACTAATGTATTTTTCTGTTTTTATCATGTACAAAATAATATCATCTACAAATAAAACCAGCTTTTCTTGATTACCATACCAATTATATCCCTGAATTTCCGAGTCCCTTATTTTACTTATCAATGACTCTAAATATAAAGCAAATAAAAGTGAAAGAGGACACACCTGCCTGGCTCCTCTATTCAGATACAATTCACCAGGGAGGAACCATCCCACTTTAATTTTTGCCTCCATTCCCTCATATATCCTAATTAACCTTATTATTGTACCAAGGAATGCAAATGCTTTCATTGTTCTACTCATAAAATTCCAGCTTACTCTGTCAAATGCTTTGTCTGCATCAACACCACTAACAACAGCTGTATTTTCTTACGTTTTGTTTCCTTCTGGATCAATATTGTTCTATCAATGTCGTGAAATATTTGCCTCCTCTCCACAACACCACAATGATCCAAATCTAGCAATTTTGACAACACCTTTGCCATTTGTTTTGGTATTACAGACATGAACACTTTATAATCATAGTTTAAAATTAAAATGGGCCTATATGAAGCTGGATCTGATGTTTCTTTACCCTCTTTAGGTATTACAGCCACAACCGCTTTCTTCAACGATGTTGGTGTGTCTCCTCCTTTTAAAATACTGTCAAATAAAACTTTCCAGATCTCTTTCACTTTCTTCTCACCTAGTTTTCAAACTTCCACAGGAATACCATTTCTTCCAGCAGAGTTTCCTGCAGATTTATCATGCACCACTGTTTTTATCTCATCTTCGCATATCTTAAGTATTAATGTTGAGCCTATCTACCTCTAACCTTGGCATACTTAAGGCTTCCATAAATAGTTCCATTTGTACTCTTTTTTTTTTTTTTTTATTTCCACATTTCCCTGCTTTATACAAATTTTCATAAAATTCCTGAAATATCTCTAATTCCTATACAGGATCTGTGGTTATTTTTCTTATTATAGGCTCCCTAAGTTTGGCAACAACCCTTTCTACTTTCTTTTGCCTAAGTCATCGTGCTAAAACTTTTTGCGCTCTGGAATTATTATCAAAAACAGTTGCTTAATAGCAATCTTTCTAAACTCATGCATATTATCCAATCTTTCTAAACTCATGCATATTATCCAGATACTGCCTTATTGTTTCTTTAGCACTCTGCAGTTA
Organism: Protopterus annectens; assembly: GCF_019279795.1. NCBI lineage: Eukaryota > Metazoa > Chordata > Ceratodontiformes > Protopteridae > Protopterus > Protopterus annectens. Next base: position 1,427,546,177 of record NC_056745.1, read on the forward strand.
TATCTCTTCTTGTTCTGTGAGAGCCTCCTTATTCTGCAATATTTCAACCTGTAGTCTTAGTTGTTATTGGTGCATGAACTTAAACAGTTATTGGATGTGTGTTGAAGCTCTCAATTAAGTACACATGTTCATGTGAAATATAATTTCTGACTAGTCTATCCCAGTTATTGTTCCTTGGGGGAATAATATGTAAATTCTTGCAGAGTTCCTACTACTCAATTCATGTCTTCCATACCAAATATTTTCATTAATTTCTTCAAGAATCTACCCTCGTTTGTTATATTTTTCCCTTCTAGGTCCTCTAGTTACATCTGAGCTGCTGCAAATCAAGTTTCAGTCCCCATTCATGAGTAATATTTCCTGCTGAAATTTTTTATTTCTCCCCAAATTTCTTAACTTCCATAACAGCAATTGTAGGTGGAATATAAGTACATGCCAGCTTAATCTTCCTCCCTCGCTGGTAACCCCTTACTACCACAAAGCTACTATTATTATATTTGTTTCCTTCCTTTATGACTGTTGGTGCTCCTCTAGCAATTAGCACAAGTATTCCCCATTTCCTTTGTCCCTGATATTCTGCTAAATATCCATCCTGAAATCCTTTCTTTATCAAATTCACATGCTCACTTCTTTCCAAATGTGTCTCCTGTAGCATTGCTATGTGCACTCTACATTTTTAATAAAATTCAGTACTCACCTTTTTGTGTTTACTTGTGAGGCCACCCACTTTCCAAGATATGGATAGTGTAGTTATTCCTACCTATTATATATGACAGCTATTTTAAATGTCTGTTTACATCTTTTGTGTTACATGCAGCCACTAATGTTTGGCAATTTGATCTTTTAAATAGTTGATCTGAAGATGTTCTTGGTGTTTCACTGTTGCAGTCATCACATTTGGGTTATCCTGCCAGGGGTAGCCCTCAGTCAGCCCAAATACCAGAGGCTTAGTATTTCTGCATTGGTTGCTGTCACTCCAGGACTGACATCAGGTCATCAGTGGTATAAAATCAGGCAGCCGATGTTATTACATCAGTCTTTCTTGCTGAGTAGCCCGAAGCAGAAGCAGCTTGCACGAGTGCCAGTCGGCCGCTACCTGAGTTTTTGTATCCGAATTGAAGTTGAAGTCTTCTAAAGCTAAGTACCCCATTGGGGATCCTTTTTTCTTTCTCTAACCGATGTCAGAAAAAGTTAACAATTGTCTCACTTGTGGAAAGCAAATACCACACCGAGACTTCCATTCTTATTGCATCACCTGTTTAGGCCCAGACCACGATGTCCCTTGCTGTTGCTTTTGTGCTTTGTTTAACACCAGAACTATACGTCGTCGGGCCCTTATTGTAGCTAGATATTTTTGCTCTCAGTCCTCGAATTCCGATATGGCTTCAGGGAGCCATCCACATACCGATCTTCCAAAAAAATATAAGGATAAAGACAGAGACAGACCGTACAGGTCCAAAACTGCCACCAACGCTTCCGTTAAGCTAGTCGACAGTTCTCCGGTCCTCAGTGAGGCACTTTCACAGCCCCTGATACCTGCTTCTGTGGATTTACAGGCTGCTACCAAGACCCTTTTGGTGTCTGGTATGCCACGAGGCTCTTCTTCGACTAAGGATCCTGCGGATGTCTCTACCTTATATGGGTCCAGAACCGCTGAGCAGGCACCGGCTTCCGAGGAAGTATTTTGCACTACTGATACTCAACACAAATTGACGACTTTTTTCGCGTCTTCAGTTCTTTCTAAAACTACCGAGTTTCTAATACCCAGGGTACGAACTATACCCAAAAAAGCGATGACCCAAGCTCAGGCACCTGCTTCCTTGTCTCAATCTCAAATGCTTAAAATGGTGGAAGACCTTATTGTGCTTATTAGGGGAAGCCAGGCTACCCCTTCCAAAAGAAAAAAAGACTTGTCCCCAGTAGTTTTATCTGAACAGGAGTCCGATGACTCTGGTGCTTCTGAGTATAAAGACATGCAACCCCTCTCTGCTTGTGAGGATTCTGATGCAGAGGAATCCATTACTTCTGCCTCTCCACCCGAGGAATTTTCTTTTGGTGAAACCCTTCATACTTTAAGGGAGCATTTCCAATGGGAATGTCAGGACTATCCTCAGTCAAAAAAGACACTCAGGGAATTCTTAGATTTACCACAGCACAGACCTTTGTCCATTCCTCCTGTCCTGGATGTTGTTGATGATGTTTTTATGGAATCCAGTTTGACTCATGACACCCTTCCTCCTGCTCCCAGGAAACCTGACTGGTACAACAGAGTCCCTGACTCTCACAAATTCCTTTTCAAAAATTCTACTCCTGACCCAGAGGTCATCTCTCAAGGACCTAAAGGAATAAAAGCAACCTCAGCTAAGAATCCCACCCTCTCAGACAGGGATTCCTGAGCTTTAGACAGATTAGGTAAAAAAGTATACACCTCTGCTACTCTTGCTATTAAAGCACTAAATTGTTAGTTCCACATGCTGAAATATCAGCAGCATACCATGGAAATCCTCAAACAAAATATATCTTCCTTTCCTGCTTGTGCAGAAAATAAAGAATTACAAGAGCTTATGCATTCTGCAAGCCAAGTTACTAAGCACACCTTGCAATGTGGCTTTGACGCCCTAGAAGCACCTTGCAGGGCAGCAGTCACTGGTTCTGTCCTTAGAAGGCATGCTTGGCTTAAGGAACAGACCTTGCCAGACCATGTCAAATCAAAGTTATTAGACACACCATTGAATAAAGACAATTTGTTTGGCACCAAGGCAGAAGAGGTCTTAAAAAAGATGGAAGAAAAAGCTAAATCTATGCAGACAGTTAAAGACTTTTTACAGGTCCAGCCTCTGTGGTTCAGTAGGCATTGCCCCTCCAAGCACTGGTCCTTTCTGGCCCCCTCCAGACCAGCTCAGCCCAGTCCCAGGGGAAGCAGACCCCCCAGACAGCATCCCCAGGGAATGCAGAGATCTAAGCAATGGAGTTCCTTCTCTTCAAAAACAGGGAGTGCTAAGCCAACCCCTTATGGTAAGAACTCACAATGACTTTACACCTCCACCCCTTACCTGTGCCCACCTGCTTGTGTCCCTAGGAGGAAAACTCTCCTTCCATGGAAGCAACTGGACCTCTATCACCAATGACCAATGGGTCCTCAACATAGTGTCCCAGGGATACAAATTTTATTTCCACATTCTGCCACCCCAAGAGTGTTCCCAGATCTTCCTCCAAACCAGTGGACAGAGGCCAAAAAGCAAGTCCTTTCCCTGCTCTCCATGAGGGCAATACAGCATGTTCCTGCAGACCAGATAGGCCAAGGTTTTTATTCCAGACTCTTCCTGGTACCCTGAAAAGAGGGCACCTAGTGCCCAATCCTTGATCTATCCATTCTAAACACCTTTCTGGTGATACCAAAATTCAAAATGCTCACCCTCCAGCAGCTTCTTCCTATGCTTTCTAAGGATGCTTGGTTAGCCACCCTAGACCTAAAAGAGGCCTACCTACACATCCTAATTAGGGAATCTTGCAGGAAATATCGATGTTTCAGGGCAGGATCTATGCGCTTTCAGTTCTCTGTGCTTCCCTTTGGCTTATCCACTGCTCCCAAAGTTTTCACAAAATGCCTGGCTCCTGCCATTGCTTTTTGCAGACAAAGAAATATTCAAATTTACCCTTACTTAGACAATTGCCTGATTCAGGCAGACAGAAAGGAAAAGTTGTTACAGCACCTGACCTTTGTAAAGGACCTACTGACCTCCCTGGGGGACACTATCCATGAAAAGAAATCAAAACTAGTACTCACACAAAAAACTGTATTCCTGGGAGCAAGCCTGGACACAGCATCCCAGATGGCCTACTTGACAGGCTACTTCTCTCATCTAGCCACCAGAACCCAGTTATCTGCAAGAAAAATCCTGCAAGCTCTAGGGTTCATGGCCTCCTGCATTCTACTCATTCCATATACCAGACTGCATATGAGGAAACTGCAATGGTACCTGAAAAGCCTTTTGGTGTCAACACTCAAGACCTGGAAACTATCATGCCAATGATACCTTGTCTAAGGAAGATTTTCTTTGGTGGGCAGCAGCATCCAACCACAACAAGGGACTTCCCTTCTCACAACCCCATGCCACCCAGAGCCTCAGCAGAGATGCATCAGACTATGCCTGGGGTGCACACCTGGATGGCAGGTGCATTCAGGGTCATTGGAGCCCAACTCAAATACATCTGCACATCAACCAAAAAGAGATGCTAGCTGTTCAGCAAGCCCTGACAGCTTTCAGACCCTTACTCTCTCTGGGGCCTCTACTGATCAAAACAGACAACACCACAGTGATATGGTATATCAACAAGCAGGGAGGAACACACTCTTATCCTCTCTGCAGGCTCGCCATGACCTTTTGGCACACATCCTCAGCTATGCAACTACACCTGCTAACACAATTCCAGCCAGGCTCCCTAAACTCTCTGGCAGACAACTTAAGCAGAAACCTGATAGACCCACATGAGTGGCAGCTAGACCACAGATGCTTCACCCTTGTATCCCAGAAATGGGGCACCCCAAAGGTGGATCTCTTTGCCTCCCACTCCAATCATCGGCTCAGCAAATTCTGCACCAGGGAATCTCACAGCTAGGCCTGGAAAATGGATGCTTTATCCTTCCAGTGGATCAACCTGACGGTCTATGCATTTCCCCCTCTGCCACTCATTTCAAGGGTACTGCTCAAAATAAGGGAAGAAATACTGAGGACAATCCTCCAGTACCCAGTACCCACTGCTGTGTAGCCTGTCACCCCTGCCACCATGGCACCTACCTCAGATCCCAACACTCCTGACCCAGAAGAATGGAGAATTCATGCATCTCCAATTGCAGACCCTCAATCTGGCAGCCTGGCATATTCCCTGATCTCTCGTCAAACTGCCAGCCTAAGCAAGCAAGTCCTAGATGTTAAAGTCCTAGATGTTAAATATGAGGCCAGATGACCCAGCACTAGAAAATCCTATGCTGACAAATGGAAAAGGTTTTGCACCTGGATCCAGGCTAAGGGAGCTGAAACAGCACAGCCCTCCCTTCCTCTCATCCTGGATTACCTAGCAGACCTATTACACAGGGGTCTATCCTTCTCTTCTATTAAAATCCATGCCTCTGCCATCTCTGCTCATTTCAGCACAGAGCCACCTCTCTTCTCACACCCTTTCATCAAACAGTTCCTAAGAGGGGCTAACAACTTATGGCCACCCAGAAGAGCTCTTACCCCAGATTGGCACATTAACTTTGTGTTGGAAAAGTTCACACTACCCCCCTTTGAACCTGCAGCTTCAGCAGAGTTAAAATGCCCTTCTTGGAAAACAGCATTGCTTCTGGACATCACTTCAGCTAGAAGAGTTTCAGAGCTACAAGCACTCATGGCTGTAGAGCCCTTCATCATTTTCCACAGTGACATGGTCTCCCTCAGGACTAACCCCTCCTTCCTTCCTAAAGTGGTGTCTAGTGTAGCTCTCAACCAATCCATTCATTTGCCCACCTTTTTCTCTAACCCACAAAACAAGGGGAAAAGGATTCTGCACTCTCTAGATGTGCACAGACAGCTCAGATTCTATCTGGATAGGACTAAAACTTTTTGAAAACCTGACCAATTGCTAGTCAGCTTCACAGCAGGGGCAGAGGGCAAGGCCATATCCAAACAATCTCCAAATGGATAGCATACTGCATCCATTTCTGCTACAAACAGCATGGTAAACAACCCCCAAAGGGGGTCAGGACACATTCCATCAGGGCAACCTCCACCTCAGCAGCTTTTCTCAGAGGGGTCCCCTCCAGGGACATCCTGGAGGCTGCAACTTGGACTTCTGTTCATACCTTCCCCAAGCATTAGCACCTATCTATATTTTCCAAATCCAGGGCAAGCTTTGCCACTGCAGTCTTGTAGGGCATCCTAGCTAGCTCCCAGTCTTCTTGACTGCCTCCACGCTTTTCTTCAGCTTTGGGAATCAACCCAAATGTGATGACTACAACAGTGAAACACGAAGAACATAATACAGTTGTGTACACTTACCATAAATGTAGATGTTCGAGTGTATTCACTGTTGCAGTCCTGTATTTTTCACTACCTTTGCTGGTAGTTCTTTCTTAAAAAAAATCTTCTTTATCTTCTTTCTCTTTCTCTTTCATTTTTGATCTAACTGGAGGTTTCTTGTGTGGTAGTCTTCTTATCTGATGGTGAGTGAGTGAGTGTATAAATGTGTGTGTGTGTGTGTGTGTGTGTGTGTGTGTGTGTGTGTGTGTCTGTTTATTTGAGGCACCTACCAACTGCTGACACCCACGTATTCTTCTGACCCTTTTGTCCACCAAGTGACAGGATACAAGCACTGCTGCCACTCTGTGTGACTTGGAGTAATTATTGTACTCAGGTCTTTATCTTACTCTATTTTATTTTGTCAGCTTGCGTGGAGTAATGATCTCAGTGTACCACTCTCAGGTAATCAAACCAAGGCACTGTCCCACACAAGAAAACCGTTTAATCAAAAAAATAAATAAGTACTTTCATCCTTCCATATGTTAAAGACTTCTTCAGATAACATACAAAATATACCCAATTGAACAACCTTAATTAAAAACTAAATATACAAAAAATAGTTATTACATCACCACAACACTGGGAATCCTATGACACCAAATGCACATGCACAGAGATTCCTGGATTTTATAAATAGAAACTCCCTGGACCAGATAGTCAATACACCAACCAGAGGTGCAATCATACTGGATCTGGTCCTCGTTAATATGGGAGACTGCTGCACATCCTCTACTGTAATACTTTCCATGGTAAGGTCATACCACAAAATGGTCTCCTTTGAAGTAAAAATAAAACTGGACCCCCAGCTAAACCTGGAATATTCAGGAACTATTCTGAGGCTAACCACCTGCTATTAATTGAGAACCTGGCAAAATGTCAAGCCCCCTTAAACGATGTCTATGCAGAACTGTTCACAGAAACCCTGTACAAGCATGTTAATAGGGGCACAGAGGTAGCTGTACCCACCAGAAAGAAGTATAGAATTAACAAAATACAAGCCACTGTAGTGGAATCACAGAATCAATTGTCTGTATAACAGGAGGAAGAAAATCATGGCAAAAATTAGGAGGTACAGTACCCATCAGGATAAAAGCACTATTATCAAACTAAAACAACTCAGAAGACAAATAAAGTCTACCAAAGCCAAATTTTGAGGAAAGTTTGGCCTCCCAGGCCAAGGACAAACACAAAGCATTCTTTAGCTATGTCTGCAATGTCAAAGGCAATACACAATTGTGTGCATAGCTCATTGATAATGGAGCAATCTATACTGAGCCAGAAGATATAGCAAACCTCCTGGGTGATAAATTCAGATCCATCTTTACTCTTCTCTCCCCCTCAACCTTCCCTCAGGAAATATCATCAAATATAGCTCCCCTACTATCACTAGGGAACAGGTTCTTAATGCTGTCTCTAAGACCAAGAACACTGCATGAATGGGCCCAGACAATATCCCAGGATACCTTCTAAATAGCATGAAACATAACATATTAGGGCCTCTGGAATTACTATTTAATTGTCACCTCCAAACAGGCTTCATGCCTCATGAATGGGGAAAGGCAACAGTCATCCCTCTGCACAAAGGTGGGGCCATCTACTGACCCTAGAAATGACAGACCCATAAGTCTCACTAGTCTTTATTTGTAAAGCCATGGAAAGAGTTATCATGGAGATGATCAACAGAGATATAGTAAACCTCCAGACACCGGACCTAACCCAGTTTGGATTCGTCAAGGGCAGATCATGCCTACTCAACCTGGTGGACATCTTTGAGAAGGTCACCAAAGCAATGGATGAGTTCAAAATTGTTCACACTGCCTACCTTGACCTGGCCAAGGCATTTGAGGGAATACCCCACTCAGGCATTGTTGACACACTCAAGAGGTTAGGAACAAACCTGTATGTCACCTGGTGGATAGCCAACTGGCTCACACACAGGACCTAGGAAGTTAGAATTGGGGTGTCCACCTATGGCCAGTCACAAGTGGAGTCCCTCAAGGGTCAGTGTTTGGACCACTCCTTTTTGGTATTTACTTCTCAGAAGTCAAGGCCAATGTCAGTGGTCGCTGGCTGACTAAATTTGCAAATGATTGCAAATTAGGAGCTGTCATTGAATCCCACAGTCACACAAATGTTCTCCGGGTGGGGCCGACACAGACAAACAACTGGTGTCAGAGCCATAGACTAAAACTAAATGCTAAGAAATGCATAATAGTATCCTTTGAGAAGTCATCCATCCCTGGTAACTATCATATTGGCAACACACCCCTTAGAGTTGACCCAGTAGTCACTAATATGGGAGGCTGCTGCACATCCCCTACTGTAATGCTTTCCGTGGTAAGGTCATACCACAAAATGGTCTCCTTTGAAGTAAAATAAAATCTGGACCCCCAGCTAATCCTGGAATATTAAGGAACTATTCTAAGGCTATCCACCTGCTATTAAGTGAGAACCTGGCAAAATTTCAAGCCCCCATAAACCCTGATAACACCTGTCTATGCAGAACTGTTAACAGAAACCCTTTACAAGCATGTTAATAGGTGCACAGAGGTAGCTGTACCCACCAGAAAGAAGTATAGAATTAACTCAAAAAAAAAAAAAAAAAAGCCACTCTAGTGGAATCACAGAATCAATTGTTTGTAAAACAGGAGGATGAAAATCATGGCAAAAATTAGGTGCAGTACCCAGCAGGATGTAAAAGCACTCATCAAACTAAACAAACAACTCAGAGGACAAATAAAGTCGACCAAAGCCAAATTTGAGAAAAGTTTGACTTCCCAGGCCAAGGACAAACACAAAGCATTCTTTATCTATGTCTGCAACCTCAAAGGCAATACACAATTGTGTGCATAGCTTATTGATAATGGAGTAACCTATACTGAGCCAGAAGATATAGCAAACCTCCTGGCTGATAAATTCAGCTCCATCTTTACTCCTCTCTCCCCCTCAACTTTCCCCCAGGAAATATCATCAAATATAACTTCCTCTACTATCACTAGGGAAGAGGTTCTTAATGCTCTCTCCAAGACCAAGAACACTGCATCAATGGGCCCAGAAAATATCCCAGGATGCCTTCTAAATAGCATGAAACATAACCTATCAGAGACTCTGGAATTACTGTTTAACTATAGCCTCCAAACAGGCTTCATGCCTCATGAATGGGGAAAGGCAACAGTCATCCCTCTGCACAAAGGTGGGCCATCTACTGACCCTGGAAAGTACAGACCCATAAGTCTCACTAGTTTTATATGTAAAGCCATGGAAAGAATTATCATGGAGATGATCAACAGAGATATAGTAAACCTCCAGACACCAGACCCAACCCAGTTTGGATTTGTCAAGGGCAGATCATGCCTACTCAACCTGGTGGACTTTGAGAAGGTCACCAAAGTAATGGATGAAGGCAAAATTTTTCACACTGCCTACCTTGACCTAACCAAGGCATTTAACACAATACCCCACTTGGGCATTGTTGACACACTCAAGAGGTTAGGTCCAAACCTGTACGTCACCCGGTGGATAGCCAACTGGCTCACAGACAGGACCTAGGAAGTTCCAATTGGGGAGTCCACCTCTACAAAGAGGCCAGTCACAAGTGGAGTCCCTCAAGGATCAGTGTTTGGACTGCTCCTTTTTTTGCATTTACTTCTCAGAAGTCAAGGCCAATGTCAGTGGTCTCTGGCTGACTACATTTTACAGATGATTGCAAATTAGGAGCTATTATTGAATCTCACACTGACACAAATGTCTACATGTGGGGCTGACACAGGCAAACAACTGGTCTCAGAGGCATAGACTAAAACTAAATGCTAAGAAATACATAATAGCATCCTTTGGGAAGTCATCCATCCCTGGTAACTATCATATTGGCAACACACCCCTTAGAGTTGACCCAGTAGTCAGGGACTTATGAACACACACACAGTAATCTAGCTTTTGATCATCAGGTGTCTACAGTGGTGAGGAAATCATTCTGTGTTGCACAACTTATAACAAAGGTATGGCATCTAAGTCCAAGGAAGTCATTGTTCCACTGTATTCAGCATTCATCAGGGCTATCATTGAGTACAATACCCCCTTTGGTATGCACTTAACCAGGCATATCGAACAACTAGAATGCCCACAGAGTTTCCTCACTAAAAGAATACAAGGCATAGGTAATATGTCCTATGCAGACTACTTCAAGGCCCATTTTTCTGTATTCTTTCTCCTACATGCTTTTGAGGAGAGATCTATGCCTGGCACACAGGGCATTGTCAGACCCCACGAAATATATAATATGTTTGTGGACCTCCTGCATATCCACAAAACAAACAGCATCAGAATTACCCATTCTAAAGGCTTAAACCTTGCCTCCAATATAAATAGGACCTGCTGGAGAGATAGGTATGTATCTCAGAGACTACCCTATCTATGGATCAGGCTCCCCATCCATGTTCAGCAGAGTTTCTCCCTAGACTAACTCAAGTGCAACTTGGACAATTGGATGGGAAATTAGAAATTCATCCCTGGTTTGGCACCTATTTCTCTA